>NW_011494626.1:787472-803316 GCF_000754665.1 Bison bison bison
GGGTATTACTGAAAGTTTCAACCTTCAATCACATGGTTTCAATGTTTCAATCATATAGTTGGCTCATTGGCAACCAATCACCATCATTGGGTGCTTTCCAAAAGTCACTTCATTAGTGTCAAGAAGGAGTTTCTCATCTGAGGAAATTCCAAGGGTTTTAGGAGCTCTGTGCAAACAACATGGATGAAAACCAAATATATGTTTCTTATCATAGATCATAATATCACATACTTCAGTGCCTTAATGCCATTTCTTACTCTAGCCAATTGTGATGAAAGTATTAGGTTGGTGACCTTTTACATGGAGTTTAAGGACATAGGTTCCATTTATAACCAGAATGCTAAAGAGGAGACATATACCAGATTCCTTAAGAGCTTATCATACAGTTACAGTTCTGAGCAGTAACTCCACCCACACATTGCTTTACACCATAGTCCAAAGGCAACACGGCAGTTAAATTAGGAGCAGAATAGCTGACTGTACTCACCATTGTTCTCCTCTTTATTCCATATGATTCAGAATTTTTTTTGTAAAATTCAGTGAGACATTGAATATCTTTCAAGGTGTGTGTGCGAGTGTTTGAATGTCTTTCAAGGTGTGTGTGTGTGTGTGTGTGTGTGTGAGACACAGAGAGAGAGAGATGCATATATGGAAGCATTTGGAAGGAATCTGGGTGAAACAATAAAAGTTCTCTTACCTGTGTAAAGCAGGAAACTGAGAACACATCAGAGGGACCCACGATGATGCCACTGGTCAGAGAAATAGTGAGATTTACTCCAGACTGTGCTCTTCACTGCCTAGAGGAGAGTCAAAGACATACACTAGTCCTGTAACCCAGGAAAAATTTTCCTAATTGTCATTTGTTTGTGATTTTGACCTGTATATGCCTGGAATTTCTGTGATATTTATCACCTCTGCATTAATGTGGCAGTTGATATAAATTCTTCCCTGGTAGCTCAGCTGGTTAAGAATCCACCTACAATGCAAGAGACCCTGGTTCGATTCCTGGTCACAAAGTTCCCCTGGAGAAGGGATAGGCTACCTACTGCAGTATTCTTGGGTTTCCCTGATGGCTTAATGATAAAGAGTCTGCCTGCAACACAGGAGACCTGGGCTCAATCCCTGGGTTGGGAAGATCCCCTGGAGGAGAGCATGGCAACCCACTCCAATATTCTTGCTGGAGAATCCCCATGGGCAGAGAATCCTGGCGGGCTACAATCCATAGGTCACAAAGAGTAGAATGTGACTGAGCAACTTAGTACAGCACAGCATATAAATGACCTCTTTTGTTAAAAATACTTTCAAAAATGCAAATTGTCTAGATGTTCATTAAGAGGCTCTATCTAAACTAACATATCCTCCATAAAATCTATAAATATTTTAATGTAGAAGCTATTTTGAGTTCTTAGGAAAACAGAGAGTTATTTCCTCCTTCAGACACATTGTATGGTGACTTACCCAGCACCACTTCTCCAATTCTGTGACAACTAAGAGTCTAAAAACTCAATTAAATTCTGACACTGTTTACCTGAAAGTTGAATAAGATCCCATAAGCTAAAGAGTTCAATCCCACTGTATTATCACATTTCAGATGCCAATTGTAAGTTCCAGGCCACTCATATTTTCACTGACATGCTGTGAATAAGGAGTTCCTAGGATTCCTTCCTGGAGTTTGATCATCTGCTAGGACAGGCTTCCAGAACTCAGGAAAGCACTTTAGTTACTCTTGCTAGTTTATTATAAATGCTACAACTCAGGAACAGCCAAACGGATCAAGTGTGCAGGGTAAAGTGTGGGGGAAGGTGCTTGTGGGGCTTCTCTGCCTTCTCTGGGTTTGCCTCTCTTCTCAGAGGTTGGGACAGTGGGGCTGAAATTGCCACGTTTCTGGTTAAAATTTGGTCTTTTTGACAAACAGCCTCCATCCTGAAAGTATCTAGGTTTTTAACTAGAATTTTAACTAGAAGCATGGCAATTTTTATAAAGAGTTGCTTAATAGGAAAAAAAAATGATGCTTCTATTTTTTCTATCATTAAGGGAATTCCAAGAGATATAGGAGTCTTATATCATATGACATATATACATATATATATATATATCTTGGAATATATATATATATATATATGGTCTTTGTTGTAGAAGATATATATATATGTAGCTGTGCCACACCCACCTACTTCACTCACTAAGTAGAAGGCAGGACGTATGCTGGATATTGAGAAATTTGCTTTTCTGTGGTGAGAAAAATGAATCTGATTATGCATGCTATAAACAAGACAGTATTTTTTCTAATGGACAAAGTGCACTCAGTGAATTAAAAGGGCTGCCATTGTGCTTCCATAATTCTTTTTCTGTCCTCAAAGTGAATAAAACAAGAATACAGTAAGTAAATAAACAAGTGAATAAAATCAACAATAAAATCTTTATCACTTCTTTCTGCCTAGAAATATACATAATACATCTCACATAATGTCATTTTGATAGTGCCACCAGAAGAACCCAGTACCCAAAAGAGGCCTTGCACCCAAGTCCTTATGTATGCTTTCTTTTCTTATTATTGAAGTATAGTTGATTTAAAATGTGTTAGCTTCTGATTTACAACAAAGAGATTCAGATATATATATATATATATACACACACACATATACATATATATATTCAGTTATATATAGATAATTTCTTTTTCATATTGTTTTCCACTATAGTTTAAGATTATGAAATATAGTTCTCTCTGCTATACAATATAAACTTGTAGTTTATATTTATATATGTAATAGTTTGTGTCTACTAAACCAAACCTTCAAATTTATCCCTCCCCCACTTCCCTTTCCCCTTTGGTAACCGTAAATTTGTCTCCTTTGCCTATGAGTCTGTTTCTGCTTTGTAAATGAGTTCATTTGCATCATTTTTTAAGATTCTGCATACAAGTAATATCAAGTGACATTTTTCTTACTCTATTTGACTTTTATGCTTAGTTGCTCAGTCGTGTCCAACCCTTTGTAACCCCATGGACTGTAGCCTACCAGGCTCCTCTGTTCATTGGATTTTTCAGGCAAGAATACTGGAGCAAGCTGCCATTTCCTACTCCAGGGAATCTTCTCAACCCAGGAATGGAAGCTGTGTCTATTGTGTCTCTTGCATTGGCAGGCAAATTCTTTATTGCTGCTCCACCTGGGAAACCTCTATCTAACTTAATATGATAATCTCTAGGACCATCCATGTTGCTGCAAATGGCATAATTTCATTCTTTTTATGGTTGAGTAGTATTCCACTGTGGGGGTGGGGGGTTCCCAGGTGGCATTACTGATAAATAACTCACTTATGCAGAAGACATAAGAGATACAGGTTCCATCCCTGGGTCAGGAAGATCCCTTGGAGGAGGGAATGGCAAGCCAACCTGCTCCAGCGTTCTTGCCTGGAGAATCACATGGACAGAGGAGCCTGATGGGCTACAGTCCATAGAGTCACAAAGAGACTGACAAACCTGGGGTGACTTAGCACTCATGCACACGTGTCTGTATATATATGCATACGTATCATCTGCATCCATATATATTATCTGTCAATGGATACTTAGTCTTGGTTGCTGTGAATGCTGCTGCTGCTGCTGCTGCTGCTGCTAGGTCACTTCAGTCGTGTCTGACTCTGTGCGACCCCATAGACAGCAGCCCACCAGGCTCCGCAGTCTCTGGGATTCTCCAGGCAAGAACACTGGAGTGGGTTGCCATTTCCTTCTCCAATGCACGAAAGTGAAAAGTGAAAGTGACTTCGCTCAGTCATGTCCCACTCTTCGCAACCCCATGGACTGCAGCCTACCAGGCTCCTCCATCCATGGGATTATCCAGGCAAGAGTACTGGAGAGGGGTGCCATTGCCTTCTCCAGTTGTTGTGAATAGTGCTGCCATTAACATTAAAGTGCATGTATCTTTTCTAATCAGGGTTTTTTTTCCAGATATATCCTTAGGAGATGGATTGCTATATCATATGGTAACTCTACTTTTAGTTTTTTAAGGAACCTCCATACTGTTCTCATAGTGGCTCCACCAATTTCCATGCTCAATAACATTGTATAAAGGTTCCCTTTTCTTCACATACTCTCCAAACTTTATTATTTATAGAGTTTTTATTGATCGCCATTCTGACCACTGTGAAGTGATGCCTCTTTGTGGTTTTGATTTGCATCTCTGATAATTACTGATGTTGAACATTGTTTTATGTGTCTATTGGTCATCAGTTTGCATTCTTTGGAAAATGTCTGTTTAGGCCTTCTGCTCATTTTTTGATTTTGTTGTTGTTGTTGTTGTTGTTGCTGTTATTGCTTGGTTTTGACTTCTATAAACTGTATATTTTCGAAAATAATCTTATTTTACTCACATTGTTTGCAAATATTTTCTCTCATCCTGTGGGTTTTTGTTTTGTTAATAGTTTCTTTCTTATTTGTTTATTTTTGCTTTCGTTTCTATTGCCTTGGGAGACTGACATAAGATAACATTGCTATGATTTATGTGAGAGAGTGTTTTGCCTATGTTCTCTTCAAGGAGTTATTTGGTGTCATGTCTTACACTCAAATCTTTAAGCCATTTTGAGTTTATTTTTGTGTATGGTGTGAAGGAATATTCTAGCTTCATTGATTTACCAGCAGCTATCCAGCTTTCCCAGCACCACTTGCTGAAGAAACTGTCTTTCCTCCATTGTGTATTCTTGCCTACTTTATCAAAGATTAATTGACTATAGGTATGAAGATTTATTTCTTGGCCCTCTATACTGTTTCATTGTTCCATATATACATGTTTTTGTGCCATTGTTGTTTTGGTTACTGTAGCTTTGCAATGTTGCCTAGTATTTGGGAGGGTTTTGCCTCCAGCTTTGTCCTTATTCTGAAGGACTGCTTTAGCAATTCTAGGTCTTTTATGGTTTAATATAAATTTTAGGATTACTTTTTTCCACTTCTATGAAAAATGTCATGAGTAATTTTATAGGGAACATATTAAATCTATAGCATGTTTAATTAAACATAGGCATTTTATCAATAATTCTTCCAATTTAATCCAAAAGCAAGATATATATTTTCATTTCTTTGAATTATATTCAATTTCCTTTATCAATGTTTTATAGTTCTCAGTATATTACTTTTTCACCTTTTTACATAGGTTTATTCCTAAGTATTTTGATGCAATTTGAAAAGTGATTTTTTCTCTTTCTGATATTTCATGTCAGTGAAATGCAACAAATTTTTGTATGTTAAACTTGTATTCTGCAAACTTAAGTAAGTAGTTTTTCTAGTAGTTTTTGTATGTCTTTAGGGCTTTCTATAGAGTATCATGTCATATGCATGTGATGATATTTTACCTCTTCCCTTCAAATTTGGATATCTTATATATCCTTTTTCTTGTCTTATTACTGTGTGTAGAACTTCTAATACTATGTTGAATGGAAGTAGTAAGAGTGGGCATCCTTGTCTCATTCCAGAGTTTAGCAGGAAGGCTTTCAGTTTTCACTGCTAAGTATTATGATGGCAGTGGGTTTTTCATAAAGGGCTTTTATTATGTTGAAATATATTCTCCCTATACTCACTTCGGTGGGTTTTTATCATGAATTAATGTTGGGTTTTATCAAATGCTTTGTCTTTATATATTGAAAAGATCATGTAATTTTTGCTACATGATCTTTCTTTTCTTTTGTTAATATGGTATATCACAATGTTTGATATGTGTATGTTGAACCCTCATTGTGACACTGGGATGAATCTAACTTGATTTCCAGTATGATTTTTTTATGTATTGTTGGATTCAGTTTGCTAATATTTTCTTGAGAAGTTTTGAACCTACATTCATCAAAGGTACTGGCCTGTAATTTTACTTTTTGGTAGTACCTTTGCCTGGGTTTGGTATCAGGGTGATGGTTGCTTCATAAGATGATTTTGAGAGCTTTCCCTCTAGAGGCTGGGTTTTTGAAATGACTCCAGCTGTGGGAGTGACAGGCATAAGATACATTCCAAGGATGGGGAATGGTGAGGAGCTCCTAATTGTCTGAGTCCAGTCAGTGGCCACATCCTCTGCATCACCTCCTCCAAGATGTATGTATGTATGTATGTCAATGGGTTATAAGAAAGGACTGAAAGTTCTCAACAGCAAATAGCTTTATTTTGCACAACAAAATAAAGTAATACTGGGCTATAACCCAAATTATAAACACCCATGAGTTCACACTGATACAAATAAAAAATAAACAATTGAAAAGGAAGAGGAATATTCAATGCAGAATTCAAATCATTTACTCTCCCCACAAAGAGGTGAAATAAAACTCATCGGTCATTATGAGCTGCACATAGTGACCACAGTGACTTCCTTCCAAAGAGAACAGTATGGAAAATGAGTGAAAAAAAAAAGTAATTTTGCATTAGAGAAGCTTAACAAACACTTTTTCAGCCAAGCAATCAAAGTCAGTAACAATGATGTCATGTTGATAGAATGTGTTCTTTATATAAGTAGAATGCCACTTCATCTCTGCAGTTTTCCATCTCAAAGAATTATGAGAAAATCATCAGATAATGAAATAAATCAAAATTGAGGGCTTTCTACAAAATATCTTACCAGAACTCAACAAGGTCATGAAAAACAAGGAAAGTCTAAGAAATTGCCACAACTAGTAGGAATCTAAGGTTCAATGTCACCAAATACAATTTGATATCCCAAAGGTCAGTTTTCATTCCAATTCCAAAGAAAGGCAATGCTAAAGAATGCTCAAACTACGCACAATTGCACTCATCTCACATGCTAGTAAAGTAATACTCAAAATTCTCCAAGCCAGGCTTCAGCAATATGAGAACCATGAACTTCCAGATGTTCAAGCTGGTTTTAGAAAAGGCAGAGGAACCAGAGATCAAATTGCCAACATTCGCTGGATCATTGAAAAAGCAAGAGAGTTCCAGAAAAAACATCTATTTCTGCTTTATTGACTATGCCAAAGCCTTTGACTGTGTGGATCACAATAAACTGTGGAAAATTCTTCAAGAGGTGGGAATACCAGACCACCTGACCTGCCTCTTGAGAAATTTGTATGCAGGTCAGGAAGCAACAGTTAGAACTAGACATGGAACAACAGGCTGGTTCCAAATAGGAAAAGGAGTACGTCAAGGCTGTATATTGTCACCCTGCTTATTTAACTTCTATGCAGAGTACATCATGAGAAACTCTGGCCTGGAAGGAGCACAAGCTGGAATCA
This sequence comes from Bison bison bison, assembly GCF_000754665.1. Lineage (NCBI taxonomy): Eukaryota > Metazoa > Chordata > Mammalia > Artiodactyla > Bovidae > Bison > Bison bison. The sequence goes on from NW_011494626.1 coordinate 794,694, forward strand.
AGATTGCTGGGAGAAATATCAATAACCTCAGATATGCAGATGACACCACCCTTACCACAGAAAGTGAAGAGGAACTGAAAAGCCTCTTGATGAAGGTGAAAGTGGAGAGTGAAAAAGTTGGCTTAAAGCTCAACATTCAGAAAACGAAGATCATGGCATCCGTTCCCATCACTTCACGGGAAATAGATGGGGAAACAGTGGAAACAGTGTCAGACTTTGATTTTTGGGCTCCAAAATCACTACAGATGGTGACTGCAGCCATGAAATTAAAAGACGCTGACTCCTTGGAAGAAAAGTTATGACCAACCTAGATAGCATATTGAAAAGCAGAAACATTACTTTGCCAACAAAGTTCCGTCTAGTCAAGGCTATGGTTTTTCCAGTCGTTATGTATGGATGTGAGGGTTGGACTGTGAAGAAAGCTGAGCACTGAAGAATTGATGCTTTTGAACTGTGGTGTTGGAGAAGACTCTTGAGAGTCCCTTGGACTGCAAGGAGATCCAACCAGTGCGTTCTGAAGATCAGCCCTGGGATTTCTTTGGAAGGAATGATGTTGAAGCTTAAACTCCAGTACTTTGGCCACCTAATGCGAAGAGTTGATTCATTGGAAAAGACTCTGATGCTGGGAGGGATTGGGGGCAGCCTCACGGATGGGGACGACAGAGGATGAATGGCTGGATGGCATCACTGACTCGATGGACGTGAGTCTGAGTGAACTCCGAGAGTTGGTGATGGACAGGGAGGCCTGGCATGCTGCGATTCATGGGGTTGCAAAGAGTCAGACATGACTGAGCAACTGAACTGAACTGAACTGAACTGATGAGTCCCTAGTCGTAGTCTCCAGGAAGACTGACTCATTAAAGCCTAAAAACAAAATTGTAACAGGGAAGCACAAACTCATACAAATGCACACACACACACATACACTCACCACAAATATAATAATTATTGACAAAAGATAGCACAATAGAAGTAGAGGAACATCCTAGACCTCCTGCATTTTTATCTGCCTCTCCGTCCAAGGAACCCACATAGTTCATCTTTCTTGACTCCTGTCATTAACAACAACAACAAAAATATGTCAAGTTTCCTGGTTTCTATTTGAGTGTATTTCAATACAACCTGGTGTATACAGACCATTCTTGGTCCAGCTCTCAGAAAGGTTTACTCCTTCATTCTGTATAACACCTAATGTTAGAAACTCATTTACTTTATGGGAGTTCTTTAATACTTGGATAAGAAAAGTAAAACATGTCTTGCCTCAGGCCAGTAAATAAATGACAATCTTCAAATTTAATATAAAAATGATTAATTTTCATAGATAGTGGTATAGTCTAGTAAAACCTTGTACATTTGCTCTATTAAATAGGTGAAAGAAATAAAAATTTAATGAAATATTTTATTTATAGGATTTTTTTAGTATAAAGTAAGAGTGATGCTGTTCTAAAGCTGGAAGGAATTTTTGACACAGGTTTTTATATTTTAACATAGAAATGACATGCTTATCTATACAGGATTCCATTTTAATGGATCCATTCATTTTATTCATGTAGCTAAACTGGTTATCCTATTGCCCTTAACTATGAAAAAAGCTAAATACTTTTTCACGTTAACATCATCAATTTAATGTTTTACAAAAGAGTTTAGAGTTAACTTTGGATTCGTGTGTGCTATGTCACATCAGTTGTGTCCGACCCTTTGGCACCCGATGGACCATAGCCCACCAGGTTCCTCTGTCTATGGGATTTTCCAGGCAAGAATACTAGAGTGGGTTGCCATGCGCTCCTCCAGGAGATCTTCCTGACCTAGACAAGGAACCCATGTGTCTTATGTCTTCTGCATTGGAAGGCAGGGTTTTACCACTAGCACCACCTAGGAAGCCCAAGAGTTAACTTTTTGTTATTGTTCTGTTGCTAAGTCATGTGTGACTATTTGTGGCCCCATGGGCTGCAGTACACTGGCCTTCCCTGTCCTTCACTATCTCCAAGAGTTTGCTCAAACTCATGTCTCTTAAGTCAGTGATGCCATCCAACCATCTCATACTCTGACACCCCCTTCTCCTCCTGCCCTCAATCTTTCCCAGCATTAGGATTTTTTCCAATCAGTCAGCTCTTTGCATCAGGTGGCCAAAGTATTGGAGCTTCAACTTCAGCATCAGTGTCAGTCCTTCCAATGAATATTCAGAGGTAGCTTTAGCAAGAACAAATAACAGTAACTCCAAATAAGTAGAGAATGAAATTTTGAAGTTTCATATATTTATGTTGTATATAGGAACATTTCACTTCTTCCAGTTCATTGACATCTAACCCTCACAGAATATTTATTCATTTATATATTGATTAATTTCTTCATAAAATGTTTTAATTAAAAAAAAAAAGACATTTGTTGTAATACTACATAAACCTCTCTACCTAAAAGAAAATGGCATTATACTGTTGTTTAGTTGCTATGTCATGACTGACTGTTTTGCAATATCATGGACTATAGTCCTCCAGGCTCCTCTGTCCATGAGATTTCCTAGTTAAGAATACTAGGATGGGTTGCCATTTCCTTCTTCAGGGTATCTTCCTGAACCAAGGATTAAACTTGTGTCTCCTTCATTGGAAGGTGGATTCTTCACCATTGAGCCACCAAGGTTGGGCCCTCAATCCAACGACATAGATCCGGTGTCCAACCGTGACCTTGTAAGAGACAGAAAAGGAGAACAGACACATACTGAGGAAGAAGTCACATGAAAACCCACATGCAGACTAGGCAGAAGCTGGATCTGTGCTACTCTGAGCAAAGAGATACCAAGAATTGTCAGAAGCCACTAGAGAAAGGAGAAAGTCCTGGAATGGAGTCCTTGGAGCCTCCAGAAGGAATAAACTTTGCCAACACCCACATTTTGGACCTCTGGCCTCCAGGAGTGAAAAAGAAGAAAGTTTTGTGGGTTGAGACCATTTGGACTGGATACATGACTGAACCCCTTTAATACTTCCATGGGTCATATATTGCTATCTCCAGGAAATTGGCTTCAAGACCCTCAGGGCTACCAAATTTGGAGGAACGCTTAAGTTCCTATGTAAAATGCACAGTACAGTTGTAGATACAGACGGCTGACTATATAAACTTTTAAAAGCCACACTTGTCTTGTGGCTATCCAAGACAAGTCTTATGTATGTAAGATTTTTGGGTGTTTATTGATACGTACCAAGCTGTAGTGATATACCTATTTTTTTTATTTATGGTCTTTTCATACCCTCTGGGAACTAAGGCCTGTTTCAGATTTTACCCAGGGAGCTCCTAAAGTTCTGAACCCATATCCCATCATTGTGGGATTTTTTTTTTTTAAACATGTCCCTTCTTCTTGGCATTCTAAGATGCTCTGGGTTCATCTTGTAAATTGCTGCCCTCATTCTAATACCATTCATTTCTTCAGTGAGCTCTTGTTCCTTTTATTGGAGCATAAGAACCAAGGGGTAGACAATAAGTATGTTCATTCTTACTTGGATATTGTTTCTAGGCTCCCTCAGAGCAAAAAAAAAAAAATTTATTTACTAGCCAATGTGAATATGAATATCTATAAATATTTTATGTGTAATTATTAAATATATATGTATTTCTGTATGTATCAATATTAAACTACACATGAGGCCATGCTATCTCTTATTCTAATTCATTATCATGTTATCCTTCTAGCCTCCTTATACTTATCTCCAATAAAGCATCCAGGTTCCACCATTCTCTATCCACTTATTTAAGTGTTCATTTCTGTTACTGAACACTTGCTTTATATGATTTGATACCACAAGTATACTATTAGCAAAATGGATAACCCTTATTCCAGTGAGAAATAATTTTGCAAACTAGTACAAGACATATGTACTGTTTCTTTTGCCTTAGGCTTTACATATTCCCTTCATTTCTAGCAAGTTAGGTCAGGACACTGCTATCTCCCTGTCCTCTTTAGTGAGTTTATTTCATATATTTGTGATACATTTATAGTGTTTTGTCACATTCTGCACTCCATCTTGTGATTCACAAGCAAGGTTCACTCTTGTGTTGTAAAGTTCAATACATTTTTACAAATGCATAGTGTAATGTATCAACATTAAGCAGCATATAGAATTGTTTTGCAACCCTAAAAAATCACCTGTGATTCAACTCTCTCCCTTCCCATGAGCCCTTGAAACAACTGATCTTTTTGCAGTCATTATAGATTTACCCTTTGCAAGATGTCATATCACTGGGATTACACAGCATGTAGCCTTTTCAAACAGGTTTCTTTCACTTGGAAATTTAAGATTCATCCATTTCTTTTCATGGCTTGCTAGCCCATTGCTTTTTATTACTAAGTAATATTCCACTGTACCAGCATACTGAAATTTGTTTATCCATTCACCTAGTGAATGGTTGTTTTTAGTGTCTTTATTGCTATTATTAATAGAGCTGCTCTGGACATTTATGTCCATGTTTTTATATGGATATAAGTTTTCAGATCAGTTGGGTAAATACCAAGGAGTACAATTGCTGGATCACACAGTAAGACTATATGTGGCTTTGTAGGAAACTGCCAAACTGTCTTTCAAAATAGCTGTACCATTTTATATTCCCATGAGTAATAAACAAGAGTCTCTATAACTCTACTCTCTTGGTAGTAATTAGTCCCATCAGGTTTTTGGGATATTAGGCATTCTAATGTGTGTGTAATAGTATCTCATAGTTATTTTAAATTGAAATTCCCTAATGATAAATAAAGGTCCATCTAGTCAAGTCTATGGTTTTTCCAGTGGTCATGTATGGATGTGAGAGTTGGACTGTGAAGAAAGCTGAGCACTGAAGAACTGATGCTTTGGAACTGTGGTGTTGGAGAAGACTCTTGAGAATCCCTTGGACTGCAAGGAGATCCAACTAGTACATCCTAAAGGATATCAGTCCTGGGATTTCTTTGGAAGGAATGATGCTGAAGCTGAAATTACAATACTTTGGCTGCTTCATGCGAAGAGTTGACTCATTGGGAAAGACCCTGATGCTGGGAGGGATTGGGGGCAGGAGGAGAAGGGGACGACAGAGAATGAGATGGCTGGATGGCATCACTGACTCAGTGGACGTGAGTCTGAGTGAACTCTGGGAGTTGGTGATGGACAGGGAGGCCTGGCATGCTGCGATTCATGGGATTGCAGAGAGTCGGACATGACTGATTGACTGAACTGAACTGAACTGAATGATAAATAATGGTGATCTTTTCAAATGCTTTTTGAAATCTGCATGTCTTATGTGGGGCTTCCCAAATGACTCAGTGATAAAGAATTCACCTGCAATGCAGGAGCTGCAGGAGATGTGGGTTCAATCCCTGGGTAGAGAAGACTGCCCAGGAGGAGGAAATGGCAACCCACTCCACTATTCTTGCCTGGAAAATTCCTTGGACAGAGGAGCCTGGTGGGCTGCAGTCCACCTGGTGGGTTGCAAAGAATCAGATGCTACTGAGCAGTGTCTGTTAAGATATTTCTCCCATTTTTAAGTTGTATTGTTTATTTTCCTGTTGTTGAGTTTCACACATTCTTTGTATAGGTAATATTCCTTATCACATATATTTTTAAATATTTTCTCCCATTTTTGGTTCCAGTATCTTACAGTATTTTTCACAGAGCAGATATTTTGAAAGTTAATAAATCTGGCTTAACAATGTTTTTTAAATTATATACTTTTGGTGTTTTTCAGAAAAGTCTTTGTTGTTGCTCAGTCACTAAGTCATGTCTGACTCTTTGTGTTCTCCATGGACTGCAACACACCAGGATCCTCTGTTCTCCACTATATCCCGGAGTGTGCTCAAACTCATGTCCATTTAGCCAATGATACTATCAAGCCATCTCATTATCTGCTGCTCCCTCCTTCTTTTGTCTTCAATCATCTCCTTCATCAGGGACTTTTCCAATGAGTCAGCTCTTCCCATCAGGTGACCAAAAAGTATTGGAACTTCAGCTTCAGCAATAGTCCTGCCAATAAATATTGAGTTGTTCTCCTTTGGGATTGACTGGTTTGATCTCATTGCAGTCCACGCATGGATCACAGCCTTGTTGTGGCAAAGGAACTTGTACAACTCAGTGAAGCTATAAGATATGCCATGGAGGGCCACCCAAGATAGACGGGTCATAGTGTAGAATGCTGACAAAACATAATCCGCTGGAGAAGGAAATGGCAATCCAGTACAGTCATCTTGCCTGGAAAACCCCATGGATAGTATGAAAACTCATCACCATTCTTCATAAGAAACATCCTCTTTCTATGGAATTGCTTTTGCCTTTCTTCAAAGATTTAGTGACTAAATTTATAGGGGCTATTTCTGGGCTTTCTATTCTGTTTTATTGTTCTATGTGTTCATTCTTTCACCAATATCACATTTTTTATTATTAGCTTTTTAGTAAGTCTTCAAGTTGGATGATATGACACATAATTTTATACTTTTTCAGTCTGTATTCGTTAGTCTAGGTCTTTTATCTTTCCATATGAATAGTAAATCAGTTCATTGCTATCTGTAAAATAGCTGACTGAGACTGTGATTGAGTTGTATACAATAGATCAAGTCTGAAAGTATTGGGATCATAACAATGTTGAATCTTCTAATTCATGAACAAGAACTATCTTTTCATGTATTTATATCATTTTTTACTTCTTCTGTCAGAGTTTTGCATTTTTCACATACAAATCCTATTATTTATATTATTAAGGTCATACCTGGGCTTCCCTGGTGGCTCAGCTGGTAAAGAATCTGCCTGCAATGCAGGAGACCTGGGATCAATCCCTGGGTGGGGAAGATCCCCTGGACAAAGGACAGGCTATTCACTCTGGTATTCTGGCCTGGATGATTCCATGGTCTGGAGAAGTCCATGGGGTTGTAAAAAGTCAGACACGACTGAGTGACCTTAACTCACTCACTCAAGGTCATATATAAGTAGTTCAATTTTGGGGTTGGGCTGAGATGATAAAGGGTACACTATTTAAAAGTTTAAATTCTAAATGTTTAAATTCTAAGGAAAGTAAGTGTCTTTTATATACTGACCTTGTATGTTGTGATATTGTTAGTCATTTATTAATTACTAAGAGTTTCATTATCACTTCTTTGGAATTTTTACACACAGACAATTATATCATCTGAGAGTAAAGAGTGAAAAAGCTGGTTTAAAACTCAACATTCATAAAACTAAGATCATGGCACCCAGTCCCATCAATTCATGCAAATAGATGGGGAAACAATGGAAACAGTGGGAGACTTTATTTTCTTGGCCTCCAGAATCACTGCAGATGGTGACTGTAGCCATGAAATTAAAAGAAGCTTGTTCTTTGGAAGAAAAGCTATGACCAACCTAGACAGCATATCAAAAAGCAGAGACATTACTTTGCCAACAAAGGTCCATCTAGTCAAAGCTATTGTTTTTCCATTAGTCATGTATGGATGTGAGAGTTGGACCATAAATAAAACTGAGGCCAAAGAATTGATGCTTTTGAACTGTGGTGTTGGAGAAGACTCTTGAGAGACCCTTGGACTGCAAGGAGATCAAACCAATCAATCCTAAGGGAAATCAACCTTGAATATTCACTGGAAGAACTGATGCTGAAACTGAAGCTCCAATACTTTGGCCACTTGATATGAAGGACTGACTCATTGGAAGACTCTGATTCTGGGGAAGATTTAAGGCAGGAGGATAAGGGGGCAGCAGAGGATGAGATGGTTGGATGGCATCACCAACCTGATGGAGATGAGTTTGACCAAGTTCCAGGAGTTAGTAATGGACAGGGAAGCCTGGCGTGCTGCAGTCCAAGGGGTGACAAAAGCTGGACACGATTGAGAGACTGAACTGAACTGACAGTAAAGACAGCTTAATTTTTTTTCTTTCCTAATCTGCATATGTTATTGCATTAGCTTAGACTTCTAGTCTGATTTTGGAAATGAGTTATGAGAGAAGATATCATTTCTTTATTTTCTGTCTTAAAGGAAAGTGTCCAGTTTCTTATCACTATCAGATCAGATCAGTCACTCAGTCGTGTCTGACTCTTTGCGACCCCATGAATCGCAGCACGCCAGGCCTCCCTGCCCAACACTAACTCCCAGAGTTCATTGAGACTCACATCCATCGATTCAGTGATGCCATCCAGCCATCTCATCCTCTGTCGTCCCCTTCTCCTCCTGCCCCCAATCCCTCCCAGAATCAGAGTCTTTTCCAATGAGTCAACTCTTCGCATGAGGTGGCCAAAGTACTGGAGTTTCAGCTTTAGCATCATTCCTCCCAAAGAAATCCCAGGGCTGATCTCTTTCAGAATGGACTGGTTGGATCTCCTTGCAGTCCAAGGGACTCTCAAGAGTCTTCTCCAACACCACAGTTCAAAAGCATCAATTCTTCGGCGCTCAGCCTTCTTCACAGTCCAACTCTCACATCCATACATGACCACAGGAAAAACCATAGCCTTGACTAGATGAACCTTTGTTGGCAAAGTAAAAAGTCTACTGCTTTTGAATATGCTATCTAGGTTGGTCATAACATTCCTTCCAAGGAGTAAGCGTCTTTTAATTTCATGGCTGCAGTCACCATCTGCAGTGATTTTGGAGCCCAGAAAAATAAAGTCTGACACTGTTTCCACCTGT
>NW_011494626.1:803416-804490 GCF_000754665.1 Bison bison bison
ACCGGATGCCATGATCTTCATTTTCTGAATGTTGAGCTTTAAGCCAACTTGTTCACTCTCCACTTTCACTTTCATCAAGAGGCTTTTTAGTTCCTCTTCATTTTCTGCCATAAGGGTGCTATCATCTGCATATCTGAGGTTATTGATATTTCTCCCGGCAATCTTGATTCCAGCTTGTATTTCTTCCAGTCCAGCGTTTCTCATGATGTGCTCTGCATAGAAGTTAAATAAGCAGGGTGACAATATACAGCCTTGACGTACTCCTTTTCCTATTTGGAACCAGTTTGTTGTTCCATGTCCAGTTCTAACTGTTGCTTCCTGACTAGCATACAAATTTCTCAAGAGGCAGGTCAGGTGGTCTGGTATTCCCATCTCTTGAAGAATTTCCCACTGTTTCTTGTGATCCACACAGTCAAAGGCTTTGGCATAGTCAATAAAGCAGAAATAGATGTTTTTCTGGAATTCTCTTGCTTTTTCCATGATCCAGCGGATATTGGCAATTTGATCTCTGGTTCCTCTGCCTTTTCTAAAACCAGCTTGAACATCAGGAAGTTCACGGTTCATGTATTGCTGAAGCCTGGCTTGGAGAATTTTGAGTATTATTTTACTAGCATGTGAGATGAGTACAATTGTGTGGTAGTTTGAGCATTATTTGGCATTGCTTTCCTTTGGAATTGGAATGAAAACTGACCTTTTCCAGTCCTGTGGCCACTGCTGAGTTTTCCAAATTTGCTGGCATATTAAGTGCAGCACTTTCGCAGCATCAACTTTCAGGATTTGGAATAGCTCAACTAGAATTCCATCACCTCCACTAGCTTTGTTAATAGTGATGCTTTCTAAGACCCACTTGACTTCACAGTCCAGGATGTCTGGTTCTAGGTCAGTGATCACACCATCGTAATTATCTTGGTCTTGAAGATCTATTTTGTACAGTTCTTCTGTGTATTCTTGCCATCTCTTCTTAATATCTTCTGCTTCTGTTAAGTCCATACCATTTCTGTCCTTTATCGAGCCCATCTTTGCATGAAATTTTCCTTTGGTATCTCTGATTTTCTTGAAGAGATCTCTAGCTGT
>NW_011494626.1:804590-820568 GCF_000754665.1 Bison bison bison
AGGTGGAGAGATCTGACAGAATGTGGTCCACTGGAGAAGGGGATGGCAAACCACTTCAGTATTCTTGCCTTGAGAACACCATGAACAGTATGAAAAGGCAAAATGATAGGATACTGAAGGAGGAATTTCTCAGGTCAGTAGGTACCCAATATGCTACTGGAGATCAGTGGAAAAATAACTCCAGAGAGAATGAAGTGATGGAGCCAAAGCAAAAACAATACCCAGCTGTGGATGTGACTGGTGATAGAAGCAAGGTCCGATGCTGTAAAGACCAATATTGCATAGGAACCTGGAATATCAGGTCCATGAATCAAGGCAAATTGGAAGTGGTCAAACAGGAGATGGCAAGAGTGAATGTCGACATTCTAGGAATTGGCAAACTAAAATGGACTGAAATGGGTGGATTTAACTCAGATGACCATTATATCTACTACTGTGAGCAGGAATCCCTCAGAAGAAATGGAGTAGCCATCATGGTCAACAAAAGAGTCTGAAATGCAGTACTTGGATGCAATCTCAAAAATGACAGAATAATCTCTGTTTGTTTCCAAGGCAAACCATTCAATATCACAGTAATCCAAGTCTATGCCCCAACCAGTAACGCTGAAGAAGCTGAAGTTGAACGGTTCTATGAAGACCTACAAGACCTTTTAGAACTAACACCCAAAAAAGATGTCCTTTTCATTATAGGGGACTGGAATGCAAAAGTAGGAAGTCAAGAAACACCTGGAGTAACAGGCAAATTTGGCCTTGGAATACGGAAGGAAGCAGGGAAAAGACTAATAGAGTTTTGCCAATAAAATGCACTGGTCATAACAAGCACCCTCTTCCAACAACACAAGAGAAGACTCTACACATGGGCATCACCAGATGGTCAACACCGAAATCAGATTGATTATATTCTTTGCAGCCAAAAATGCAGAAGCTCTATACAGTCAAAAAAACAAGACCAGGAGCTGACTGTGGCTCAGACCATGAACTCTTTATTGCCAAATTCAGACTTAAATTGAAGAAAGTAGGGAAGACCACTAGACTATTCAGGTATGACCTAAATCAAATCCCTTATGATTATACAGTGGAAGTGAGAAATGATTTAAGGGCCTAGATCTAACAGATAGAGTGCCTGATGAACTATGGAATGAGGTTCGTGCCACTGTACAGGAGACAGGGATCAAGACCGTCCCCATGGAAAAGAAATGCAAAAAAGCAAAATGGCTGTCTGGGGAGGCCTTACAAATAGCTGTGAAAAGAAGAGAAGCAAAAAGCAAAGGAGAAAAGGAAAGATATAAACATCTGTATGCAGAGAGTTCTTATCATTATGTGTATTGTTAAATGTAGGCTTTGTTAATTTTTTTTTAATCAAGTTGAAATTGTTCCCTTCTTTTTTGAGTTTACTGAGTTTTAATCACAAAAGTTGTTGGAGTTTATAAAATTTTTTCTTCATTAATATATAGAAGAACAGCATTATATCAACTTCTTGGAAGGAGTAAATTTCTAATTATGCTAATATTGTTTCTCGTATAGTGATTGTTTTATAGTAAGTGAACTTGAAAGTATAAACTGCTCGTTTCTTTAGTTGCTTCTTGAATATGAGGAAAAGAAATGAAAAGAGATCTCATAATTAAACACTGTCTATATTTCTTAAATATTTAATATTTACTTAAACTGACATTTTAAAAATCAATAATTATTAATTTCAAAAGAGCAATGAAACTTAGTAGAGCATATATTCTGCAGTGAGTCCTCCATAAACACTAACTGCATAGCTCTAAAATTTACCATGTGTATGTTCTTCTCTCTCAGGGTAGAAAATACATTTGATATAATTTTTGAACAATAAAATATTTTTATTTCCAATTAAAATCGGGTGCAAGAACCAAACCAACAACATGTAAAAATAAAAGAAGTCAGAATTTTTTTTTTTCTCTCTGTAATGCCTCCTATTCTCATGCTGATTAAATTCTCAATGCCCTTTAAATATCAACTTAAATTCAGGCTTACTTGAAGTCTTTCTTGTTCCTATTAGCCTGTGGACATCTATCTTTTAAGGTTGGTTCAGTATCAACTAATTTCACATGATTCCATATGTTATTAAATTACTGTGGGTGTCTGGGTCCTCAGTGAGAATATGAGCCCTATGAGAGCAAGATCACCTAGTGATTTTTATCTGGCTGAGCACACATGTCAAAACCCAAGGCCACAGACTTCTGTCCCATCAACATCAGCGTTTTGTTCCTGATACAGGGCCCCTGTTGCAACCAACACTATCTGCTCACCAATACCTATTTAAAACTAACTGATATATACCTGTTTCTAAAGCTTTGTCTCAATATATTTCTTTCACTCCTGTTTGCTTATTTAAGTCTGATCTGCAAGCTCATTTCACGTCTATTTTATTCAGATGGTCTTTTCACTTTATCTCACAGGATTCACTGTTAACACATTTATTATCTGTACAGAAATCTATTGTATTTTGTGTTTTATGTCATTTCTTGCACTTTTGTATTGTCAGTTAAACTTCATAAAATTATTTGTCTTCTCCAAAATGAATAAAATACTTTCTGAAAGCAAAAATCACTTACTTGATTTTTTATATTTTCTATATGCATAATATTGAACAATACACATGCAAATGATTCATAATTGATGATTTTAATGCCTTTAGCATAAAAAGTTTCATCCAATAATGGTTAAATGATAAGTTCATGTCAGGCTTGAAGACATTGTGCAGATAAGTCAATATTAAGGATCAAAAAAGAGACTGTGGAAATGAGTCAAGGAAAATTTCAAGATGATAAAAGAGATGGGTAGGAATAGGGACATAATGGAGCTTCCCAAGTGGTGCTAGTGGTAAAGAACCCACCTGCCAATGCAGGCTAGACATAAAAGATGCGCGTTCCATTCTTGGGTCTGGCAGATCCCCTAGAGGAGTGAATGGCAAACCACTCCAGTATTCTTGCCTGGAGAATCCCATGGACAAAGAAGACTCACAGGCAGCAGTCCATAGGGTTGCACAGAATTAGATATGACTGCAAAGACTTAACATGCATGTACAGGGAGGTAATGCGTTTCTTATTTTCCAAAGGCAAAGAGAAGTTCTCCACTTGACTGAGGAAAACAGCTTGATTCGGAGGAGAAAAAAAAAAAAATATATATATATATATATAGGTAAAAAAATAGGTGAAATATGAAATCTTATTGTAAATTAGTAGATGAAGAATTGAACTAATGAAAAATAAATTGGAAACTGACTTAATAATCAGAATTTTAGTTAAGAATCCATCCTTAGATTATCTTGTCTTTCGCCAAAACATTTAGTTAGCATCTATTATGGACAAAGCATTGTTCTAGGAATTGTGCAGCTCCAAAAATGTCTAAATCACGGCCTTTTGTCTCCCCATTTAAGTGCCAATACTATCTCTGACATTAACATTCTGTCAAATTTAGGATTAGGCACTTTGCCTCTTAGGTTTCCATGTTCTTCTTCAGTAAAATGATGGGGCTGAGCTAGATGAGCTTTTTTCTCTAACACTCTACAATTGGATGAGACAAATGGCACAGTCATTTTCCTTCTTAAGATACCTCTGTTCATCCACACCCCTAAACATTTGTTTGCTGTCATAGACAACACTTTTAGTACTAAACTGAGGCTGCTAACAAGATTAGATTTTGACATTCACCACACCTACTGCCAAGGAAGAAGGAAGCCTCTGGGAAGGCTAATTGTGGGACCTGTCATTCTGAGGCCTTGAGCAAATGAAAAATTAGCTGATGCCCAGTGGGAGGTGAGGAAGATTGCAGGTAAAACATATAGGAGATGAAAGTGTTTTGGAAGCTGCCAAGAACAACCTGGTAGTTATCTCAGTAGTGAGAGCAAAGCTCAGGAAGGGAAACACTGTTGAAAATAGAAGTCTACCTGTTGGAGAGATCTGTATGCACCTGCAGTGTATGCAAGGAGAGGTTGAGTGTTCTTAGAAAGGCAGAATACACCTGTGAGATTTCACACGGGTGGTTCTAGCCTCTCTCTTAGTAGTATGCTATAAACAGGATTTCTCTCACACCTAATGCAAACTAGTGTTTTGGTTCTCATTTTTACAGGTTCTACTAGTAACTTTTCAGTTCTGGTTCATATCATACCTCTCTCCTCAGTTTGCAGTGGTCATTCTCAGGTGTGCAGAAATAGGTAGGTGAAAAGTTATTTTGTAAGCTTCACAGCTTCAGCTTCTTTATATTATGTCCTATTCTTTCCCCTCTTTCCCTAAACAAAGCTAGACGAAAGTGAGTCTCCTTTTTTTCAACCTGTGAAAATGTTACATATCCTAGGAAAAGCAACTCAAGTTTCATTTACCATATTTATGTCCTCTTTCTTTTCATGATACAAGGTATATCACATACAAATTTTTGAAGGGAAAGGAATAATTTTCCATGATTTTGTTTCCATTTAATTCTTTTTTTTTTGTTACTTAGCTGATACTTAAAGTTTTATGTTATTTTTAGATTTTTATGTGACTTTTCAACTAGTCAGTAAGTATATCGAGGGCATGTAGCAGGAGGTTTTCTCTGTATTTGCTATAGCACCTTCTCTTGTCTGGAGCACATATTAGTTATTTAAATGATACTTTTCAAGATATTGTTGGTTCAATTTTCTCAGTTTAGAAACATAGAAGGCTTACTACTCTAGAGAATTTTATGTTTGATTGACTGTTACAAAATGGACTGGGCAGATTTTAATGATGTCAAGTAATTGATAAAGGTTTACAAGGGTCTGGGTTAACCTTTTTCATTCCTTTAAAAGGGCAGATTACCTCACAGGCCACAGTGCAAATGTCAATGAATCACTGTAGGGAATTGGGTCCAGCTGGTGCATGGCTTAATCACTGGAGAGTGCTAATGAAATATTGATCCCAATATAACACTCTTTGGGAGAGTGTGTAAGTTACTATCTGCCCCTAGTACATGTGGGTATATTAAAATTATGGGGCTGTGAAATATACAGAGATGGAAGTTCATAGCTCTCATCAGCTCCATGAAAACCACTGATTCAATGTTGTTTGATGGGCTTCATCACTAAAGCACAGTTTCTTATTAGTAACACATCCAACTACTCCAATAAGTCCAAAAAATAGAAGATATGGGCTGGTGCCTGTAACACCGGTAGTTCTGGATTGGATCAACATATGTTTCAGACTCTGCAAAAATAGAAGGTTGGCAAATTCAATGAATTAAATGGTATTTAGAGATCATAGACTCTGATCTGCAGATATATAGCTACTAATTGTACTTAGGTGAAGGATCAGAGTTGAGAGAAGAGAAAGCATTCTACTAACATTCTATTTTATAATTCTAGTCTCTTTCTGAGGACTAGATTTTTTCTGATTTATGAAAAGCACACAGTGAATAATATTCACCCTTTTTTAGTAAATACAGAGTACACTGAACTTGGTTGGTATGGTCAATGGTCCAGATCCACTCACCATAGAATGAAAGACTGTCAGACCATGATACTGATGGTGAAGTAGTCAGGTAAGATATTACCTGTTACCTATTGAGACTCTGGCCATATGGACACATTTGGTTGTATTTAGGGGGGCCTAGAATCATCTAGTCAAGGCTATGGTGTTTCCAGTGGTCATGTATGGATGTGAGAGTCGGACTGTGAAGAAAGCTGAGCGCCAAAGAATTGATGCTTTTGAACTGTGGTGTTGGAGAAGACTCTTGAGAGTCCCTTGGACTGCAAGGAGATCCAATCAGTCCATTCTGAAGGATATCAGCCCTGGGTATTCTTGGAGGGAATGATGCTAAAACTGAAGCTCCAGTACTTTGGCCACCTCACGCGAAGAGTTGACTCATTGGAAAAGACTCTGATGCTGGGAGGGATTGGGGGCAGGAGGAAAAGGGGATGACAGAGGATGAGATGGCTGGATGGCATCACCGACTCAATGGACATGAGTTTGAGTGAACCCCAGGAGTTGGTGATGGACAGGGAGGCCTGGCGTGCTGCGATTCATGGGGTCGCAAAGAGTCAGACACGACTGAAAGACTGAACTGAACTGAACTGAGAATCAAACAGCAAGAACACAGACTCTGTTACTCTGTTAATTACTTTTGCATTCCTTCAATAAGGTACAAAAAAGAAACAAGCTCTAAACAGAAATTTCCCACTAGAAGCAAATGCAGGAAATCTGTACTGTTATATCATATTTCTAAAATTCTAGAAGAAATGTATATGACATAGTATTTATATTGTTTAGTTTGTTACTTTATAGATAACATTGAAATATTTTTCAAGAAATGGAAATATACTGGAAAATAGCATGGGGGTATTTGGAAGGAGGAAGAAACGTCAGGAAACCAAACTTACTACCTCTGTCCTGAAGAGCTCCTGGCATACCCTCTAGCTTCATCTCCACTTGCCATTGCAAAGTACATTCCATGACTATACTTGAAATGTAACAAAGGAGCAAAATTCTGGGAAGCTGTTATACTGTTTTCTGCTTTGTTGTTGCTGTTGTCTATTGAAGCATAGTTGACATTCAATATTATGGTAGTTTCGGGTATATGATATAGTGATATGACAGTCAAATACAGTATAAAATTATCATCACAATTTCAATGATCATCCATCATCATGCAAAATTATTACAGTATTATTGACTATACTCCTGTGTTATACATTTCATCCCTGTGACTTATTCACCTTTAACTGGAATTTTTGTACCTCTTAATTACCTTTACCTATTTAGCTGACTCATTTGAAAGGACACTGATGTTGGGAAAGATTGAAGGTGGGAGGAGAAGGGGACGGCAGAGGATGAGATGATTGGATGGCATCACTGACTCAATGGATGTGAGTTTGAATAAACTCTGGGAGTTGGTGATGGACAGGGAGGCCTGGTGTGCTGCAGACCGTGGGGTCGCAAAGAGTTGGACACAACTGAGCAACTGAACTGATTTATCCCAAGCCCTGAATATCCTGCCCCACTCTCACAAACAGTGTGCTTTCTTTCACTATAACTTTGTTTCTGATTCATTTTATCTAATTTTTAATATTCCACATATAAATGAAACCAGTATTTGTCTTTTTCTGTTTGTTTTATTTCACTTAACATTATGCCTTCTAGATCCATTTATGTTGTCAAAAATGGCAACATTTCATTTTTTTTTTTTTTTTGGCTGAGCAAAGAATCAGACATGACTGACAAACACAGTATTCTTCTCTCTTTTTTATTAGTTCATCTTTCAAGGTATGTTTCAGTTGCTTCAATATCTTGCCTATTGTAAATAATGCTGCAATCAACATAGGGGTACATATATCTTTAGAAATTACTGTTTTGTTTTCTATTGGTAAATACTGAGATGTAGAATAACTGCATTGTACGTATAATAGTTGTATTTTTAGTTTTTTGAGGAAGGTCCATTCTATTTAGCCTCCCACCAACAGTTAACAAGGGTTTCCTTTTCTTCAAGTTCTCACCAATACTTGTTATTTATTGTCTTTTAGACGGTGACCACTCTGACAGGTGTGAGGTGATACCTCATTGTGATTTTCCATTGTATTTCCCTAACGACTGGTTAAGCTGAGCAGTTTTTCACACATCAATTGGCTACTTACATTTGTTTGGTAAAATGCCCTCTCAGATCCTCTACTCATTTTTAAATCATATTGCTTGCTTTTTGATATGAAATTGTGTGATTTTTTAATATAATTTGGATATTAACCTTTTATCAGATAATATCATTTGAAAATATTTTCTCCCAACTAAAAGATTGCCTTTTGGTTTAGTTACTGGTTTCATTTACTGTGTAAAAGTTTTGTTTTTTTTTTTCAGTATAATGTAGCCCTATTTGTTAAATTTTGTTTTTTGTTCCCCTTGCCTGAGGAAACATATACAAAAAGTATTTAGAAGATCAATGGTAAAGAATATATTGCCTAATTTTTATTTTATCTTTATGATTTTAGGTCTTACATTTATGTCTTTAATCCATGTTGAATTTATTTTTGTGCATGGTGTGAAAGAGTAATCCAGTTTGATTATCTTGGATGTAGCTCTCTGGTTTTCCCAACACAATTTATTGAAAGGCTGTTTTATTCCCCTATTGTGCATTATTGCTTCCTTTGTTATAGATTAAATAATCATATAATTGCAGGTTCATTTCTCATTTCACTATGCTCTTCCATCAACATGTATCTATTTTTGTATGAGTCCCATACTGTTTTGTTGACTGTAGCTTTGTACTATAGCTTGAAATCAGAGAACACGATACCTCCATCTTTACTCTTCTTTCCCAAGATTGTTTTGGCTATTTGTGGTGTTTTGCATTTTCATACACATTTTAGAATTCTAGTTCTTTGAAAAATATCATTGACAGTTTGATATTGTGTTAAAGCCATTATTGCTTTGGATAATATGGGCAACTTAACAAAATTATTTTTTTTGATCTATCAGTACAGTATATTTTGTTATTTATTTTTATCCTTTTCAAATTCTTTTATCAATGTTAGTTATAGTTTTTAGACTATGTCTTTCACCTCCTTGGTTAAATTTATTTATAAGATTTTTAAAAAATCTTTTTGATGCAATTGTAATGGGATTAATTTTCTTAATTTGTCTTTCAGATATAGATCATTGTTACTGTAGAGAAATTCCACAGAATTCTGAACATTTGTATCCTACTACTTTTATGTTGTTCAGTTACTCTTTGCAACCCATGGAATGCAGCATTCCAGGGTTCCCTGTCCTTTACCATCTTCTGCAGCTTGCTCATATTCATGTCTATTGAGTTGATGATGCCATTCAATCATCTCATCCTCTGTCATCCCCTTCTCCTCCTGCCTTCAACCCTTCCCAGGACCAGGGTCTTTTCTAAAGAATCAGCTCTTTGCATCAGATGGCCAAAGTATTGGAGTTTCAGCTTTAGCATCAGTCCTTCCAAAGAATATTCAGGATTTATTTCCTTTAGGATTGACTTCTTTGATCTCCTTGCAGTTCAAGGGACTCTCAAGAGTCTTCTCCAACACCACAGTTCAAAAGCATTAATTCTTTGGTGCTCAGACCTCTTTATGGTTCAACTCTCACATCCATACATGACTACTGGACAAACCATAGCTTTGACTAGATGGACTTTTATTGGTAAAGCAATGTCTATTTGTTTTTAATATGCTGTCTAGGTTTATCATAGTTTTTCTTCCAAGGAACAAGCATCTTTTAATTTCATGACTGGAGTCACCATCTACAGTGATTTTGAAGCCCAAGAAAATAAAGTCAGTCACTGTTTCCATTGTTCCCCCAACTATTTGCCATGAAGTGATGGACAGGATACCATGGATACCATGATCTTAGTTTTTTGAATACTGAGTTTCAAGCCAGTTTTTTCACCCTCCTCTTTCACTTTCATGGAGAGGCTCTTTTGTTCCTCTTCACTTTCTGCCCTAAGGGTGATGTCATCTGCATATTTGAGTTTATTGATATTTCTCCTGGCAATCTTGATTTCAGTTTGTGCTTCATCCAGCCTGGAATTTTGCATGATGCACTCTGCATATAAGTTAAATAATAGGGTGACAGTATGCAGCCTCAATGTACTCCTTTCCCAATTTGGAACCAGTCCATTTTTCCATGTCCAGTTCTAACTGTTGCTTCTTGATCTGTACAAAGGTTTCTCAGGAGGCAGATAAAATAACCTGGTATTCCCATCTCTTGAAGAATTTTCTACAGTTTGCTGTGATCCACACAATCAAAGCCTTTATCATAGTCAATGAAGCAAAAAGTAGATCTTTTTTCTGGAATTCTCTTGCTTTTTCTATGATCCAGTGGATGTTGGCCATTTGATCTCTGATTCCTCTGCCTTCTCTAAATCCAGCTTGAACATCTGGAAATTCTCCATTTATGTACTGTTAAAATGTTGAACATTACTCTGCTAGTATGTGAAATGAGTGCGACTGTGAAGTAGTTTGAACATTTTTTGGCATTGCCTTTCTTTGGGATTGGGATGAAAACTGATCTTTTTCAGTCCAGGGCCACTACTGAGTTTCTCAAGTTTGCTGGCATATTGAGTGCAGCACTTTCACAACATCATCTTTTAGAATCTGAAATAGCTCAGCTAGAATTCCATCACCTCCACTAGCTTTGTTCATAGTGATGCTTTCTAAGGCCCACTTGACTTCACACTCCAGGATGTCTGGCTCTATGTGAGTGATCATACCATCATGGTTATCTGGATCATTAAGATCTTTTTTGTATAGTTCTTCTGTATAGTCTTGCCACCTCTTCTTAGTATCTTCTGCTTCTGTAGGGCCATACAGTTTCTGTCCTTTGTTGTGCTCATCTTTGCATGAAATGTTCCTTTGGTATCATTAATTTTCTTGATGAAATCTCTTGACTTTCCCATTCTGTTGTTTTTCTCTATTTCCTACAACTTTACTCAATTTGTTTATTAGTTCTATTAGATTTTTGTTAACATCTGTAGCATTTCCTATATGTAGTGTCATGACATCTGTAAACAGCAGCAGTTTTACTTTTCTCAATTTGGATACCTTTTATATATTTGTTTATTTATTGTCTAATTGCTGTGGCTAGGACATTTATTTCTGCATTGAATACAAGGCATGAGAGTGGAAATTCTTGTCTTGTTGCTGAACTTAGAAGTACTTTCAGCTTTTCACCGTTGAGTATGATGTCAGCTGTGGGTTTGCTTTATATGGCCTTTATTATCTTGAAGTATGTTTCCTCTGGCTTCCCTCATAGCTCAGTTGGTAAAGAATCAGCCTGCAATGCATGAGGCCCTAGTTTGATTTCTGGGTTGGGAAGATCTACTGGAGAAGGGATAGGCTGCCCACTCTAGTATTCTTAGATTTTCCTTATGGCTCAGCTGGTAAAGAATATGCCTGCAATGTGGGAAACCCTGGGCTTGATCCCTGAGTTGGGAAGATCCCTTGGAGAAG
Organism: Bison bison bison; assembly: GCF_000754665.1. Lineage (NCBI taxonomy): Eukaryota > Metazoa > Chordata > Mammalia > Artiodactyla > Bovidae > Bison > Bison bison. The sequence goes on from NW_011494626.1 coordinate 815,530, forward strand.
GGAAAGGCTATCCACTCCAGTATTCTGGCTTGGAGAATTCCATGGACTGTATGGGGTCGCAAAGAGTCGGACACACCTGAGCGACTTTCACTTTCATGTTCCCTCTATGCCCACTTTGTTGAGACTATACATTATGAAAAAATGTTGAATTTGTCAAAATATATTTTTTGCATCTATGTTATATGTTTCTGCATCTCTATATTAGAGATAGTGGCCTGCAAATTTCTTTCTTTTTTCTTCATTTCCTTTCTTTGGTGTCTTTGTCTGATTTTTTTTTATCAGTGTATGTTGGCCTGGTAGAATGAGTTTATATGTATTCTTTCCTCTTCAAAGTTCTTGGACAACTTGAGAAAAATAGGTATTAAATAGCCTTTAAATCTTTAGTAGAATTAACCCATGAAGCTATGTGGCCCTGGACTTTTAATTGCTGAGAGTTTTTTGATTGTTGTTTCAATTTCATTGATAGCCATTGTTCTGTTCAGATTTTCTAATTCTTCCTAGGTCAATTTTGGAGAATTATATGCTTTTAGAAATTTATACATTTCTTTAGGTTGTTCAATCTGCTGACATTATTTTTGTAGTAATCTCTTACGATGTTCCTGTGGTGTTGGTTATAACTCTCTCCTTTATTTATTTATATTATTTTATGTATTTTGGCCTCCTTTCTTTTTTTCCTTTATGAGTCTACCTAAGGTTTATCTTTTCAAAGAAATTGCTCCTTCATTGAGTTTCATTGATCATTGCTATTTTTTTAGTCTCTATTTTATTATTGCTCTGATCTTTATTATTTCCCTTTTTCTACTAACTTTGTGCTTTTTTAAAAAAAAAAATTCTTTTTCTAGTTTCTTTAGGTGTAAAATTGGATTGTTTGTTTGGGATTTTCTTTATTATTTGAGGTAGGTCTGTATAGCCATTAACTTCCCCTTTGCCATGTTGCATAAATTTTGGAATGTTGTGTTTCCATTTTTATTTTTGTCACAGTATTTCTTACTGGCCCCTTTGATTTCTTCAGTGACCTCTGGTTATTTGGTAGTATGTTGTTCAAATCTGGAGTGTTTGTGGTATTTTTTCCAGTTTGTTTGTTTTTTCTCATAGTTAACTTCTAACCTCATATTGTGACCAGCAAAGATGTTTGATATGATTTTTACCTTCTTAAATTTATTGAGACTTATCTGGTGGCCTAACACGATCTATCTGGAAGACTTGGGAGTTTAATGTAGGATTCAGAATCCTCAGCTTTCAGGTGGAGACTCTGAAGCTGTGATATCTCTTCTGCTGTGGGTCACACTACCAGTGTGTGGATACTAGATAGACCACATCTCTGCTCCTCCTACCTGTCAGTGTGTTTTTTCCCTTTTATCCTTAGTTGTGCAGAATCTTTTTTCGTAGTTTTTAAGTAATTCTCAGAGATAGTTTCTCTATATGTAGTAGTAATATTGATATGTGTGTGGCAAGAGACAAGCCGAGAATCTCCGTACTCGGCCATCTCATCCTTTTCTCAATGGTATGCTCTTTGTTTGATCACTCTACTCCAGCTCTCTATTCCCCAGACAGCTTCTGAATTTAAGGCAATTAAGCATCGAAAAACAAGACTGGGAAGAGTCCCAGTAGCAGCTGCAAGTCAACTGAAACAAAGTGGATATGGCATTAAACACCAAACTATTAACATGACTTAATGATCAAGATTTGGGAAATATTTTGATCAGCAGAGAATTCTGGAAATATTTCTTAGCAAATAAGATCTCCAAAATACAAAGTTTATAGAGCCTCAAAAATTTTATTGGAAGTTGTATCACCAGAAAAGTGTGAGCTTAGAAAACCCAATAGCAAAATTAACCTAAAATGAGTAGGGTAGGGAATCTCAACCCCTCCTATAGGATAATGCAACCTAAACATTAAAGATTGCAATAAAACTTGGACATGCCATTCTCCACCAGGGTGTTTGTGCCAATATTCATCTCAAGTCAAGAACAATCGTCTGAACAGAAAAAAAAAAAAAACCTTGGCCAACTGAACAAGAAACCATTTTCCATAATAACTAAATAAGAATAAGACAATATAATGCTATCTTTGAACATACCTGATCCTATAGTTTACCTTTCTATGAGTGTCCACCAGAGTGTAATATATCTAGATGCATTGCTGTTCCTGAGATTTTTTTTCCATTTTAAACTGAATACATGGTGTTGAATGCATGTGTGTTTGTCCTTTTCTTTCTCTACTACTGTATCTTGCATTGGAAGAGATAAAATTTATTAATTAATGCTCCTAATTCCAGGATACAGTGAAATCACAACATCCCAAATCCTTCTCCTATGGTTAATTGTGTCACAGTAGTACACTTGGAATTCAGAAAGGTAGCAAATAAATGGCTTGGCTAAATAACATTTGGAGAAAAATTTCAGTAATTTTTGTAGAAGAGTGTGAGACTCTTCAAATTTTTCATCAAAATACAGTAATATAAGAGAGGAGTGCATACAGTTTGAAGGAGTTTGAAGCATGTAGTTAGAAGCACATGTACAATTTGACAAGTCTAAAGTACTATGCTTTATCTGAGAAAAATATATCAAATTTTCATGGAATTCCACTACTTACCACTAAATAAAGTTGATAAGCCATGTTTATCTGTGGTATTTTGTACCCCGAGTATATTGGCTTGTTATCCTAGTTTGAGAAACATGACTGCAGCAGTTAAGTAGTTAAGCTGTTTGTGGTTTTGGTCCAAACAACCACATTGCAAAGATTCCACTTAGGGAATGAATGGTCTTTAGCAAGTTCCTTACTCACTCTAATTTTCAACTTAATCATTTCTAAATTGTAGATAATACCTACTCCATAGGGTTATTAAGAGAATGAAATGAAGTGCTATATGCAAAGCACATAGCACAGTGCTTAGAACATAACTGACACTTGACAATCAGTAGATATCAATATCATTCACAGCATTGGCTCCATTAGGGTATGGCGTTCAATATGTAAACATCCATTTCCATTTAGAACTAATATCAGATGACATGCTTTTGAACACACATAACCACAAGCTTTCTCTAGGCACTTTTCAAAATGCTTGGTCCATTGACTATATTCATTGCAATCTGATACCCGTTGAGTTTATCTTTTAAATAATCATTGATCCCATCATGCTATTTTATAAATAATGAAGTATATTAAAGCCATATGGTAAGACTTACCTTTTAGTAAGTCCTTTTATTAGGGAGCAATTTTCTTTCTCTGAAGAAAAAGAATGTTCCTAGTGTAAATCATTTGAAAGAAAAGGCAAGACCTCAGAATGGAAGCAAAAATGCAGAAAACAGGACTTTAATAGATAAGGAGGGAAGTCTAGCATTTCAGTTTTAGGGTATTTGAAATGAATTTGAAGGTTTAAAGCAGGCTTGAAGACATTATTTGGGGATAGGGCTAGATGACTCTTATATCTAGACTGTTCATGTATAGGCACAGTGATCTCCCACAAGATTTGTTGTTGTTGACTTGCATATTACTTTGAGATATAACTTCTTTATTAAGTTACCAGTTATATTTTCCACCTATGCTTAGATATGGAGGATTAAGAGTATCCATATGTATATTGAATGGGAAGCTATAACATCAAGTCCACTGAAGTGAGGGGAAGGAGTGATCAGCAGGGGATCCCTAGAGAAACTGAAATCTCTTCACAGAGCAGCATTCCTTCCATAGCTCCTGTTTGTTTGATATTAACAGAGTCAGCGTGTTTTCTTACAAATTCACCTGTATGCCTCTCATCTTCACAAAGTTACTTAGCCAACCCTAAGGCAATCTTGCTGCAATATGTGTTTGCAAAAGCTATCTAGCTCAATTCAGGAAAGCAACAACTTTCCAAACTCAGAAGCTCTTAAGATATGGTCCATGTGACTTAGAGTCTTAAAGTGGGAAAAACATAATTAACACTTCTCAGCTTCAAAGAAGATTATAAACACTAGCTAATTAAACTTCCCAACACCTTCTTTGTACAGATGTAGTTATATCCTCTTTCTGGACAGGATAAGACATTTATTCAAGGAGGAAAATACAGCTGCTCCTTTCTTACAGGGCAGGAATGACATCTTCCTTCACTCAGTAGGGCGTCTAGGCTTAAAGTTAAGCTTAATCAAACATTTAATCAGTATAATTTTACTGAAAAGCTCTGTGCCTAATTTTGTGCTCTTTTATTAAAGGGGGGAAAAAGGTGTCAGGATCTCCTGTCCTTAGAAAGCTGAACATGAAGTTGAAGAGACCAGACACTAAAATGTTATATTAAAAATAATGCAAAGAAATACAATCAGTTGTTAGATTTCCCTTTCCAGACTACCTTTCAGTTCTCCATTATGTGTACTTTTATTAAAAAGATCTTTCTGAAATTAAAATCCAAATCCAATCATATTATTCTTCTGCTTATAGTCCTTCCATAATTTTATATTACTTGAAGGATACATTCCAATGGAAAAATATTTATTAACTTTCACAATCTTGGTCACTATTTACCTGCTTGGTTCAACTTCTTTCATGCCCATATTTGCACAGCAAGCCCTAGTGCTAGAAAATTGCTTGCTAATCTACATATGTGCCACATCTTTTTGGTAATTCCTATGCCTGTACTATCATTCAGTTGTTGTCCCAAATGTTTCAGGCAACAGAAACTCTCCCTCATAAACTCCTCTTTTCATTCAAAAATCATATCAAAGGTCATACATCTCTTCATAGCTTTACTGATTCTGACTTTCTTCTTCCCCTGTAATAAAATGCATTAAGATAAAATGAATATTAGATACCCACATTCCATTGTGATTATTTGTTTCTCTCTAATTAGACTATAAGTATAAAAGAGCAGAGATTGAGTTTTATATATTTATTTACAAATTCCCAGAGTCTGGCCAATTAAAGTCATTATTGAGTGACTGGATGGCCATTCCAACTCATGTCTCACACTCAATCCATTTCTCACACTACACTCTGTCCTTAGTGAGAATTCTCTCTCATACCTGGGCTTTTGTATATGCTGTTCTCTTGGCCTAGGATACTCT
>NW_011494626.1:820668-823443 GCF_000754665.1 Bison bison bison
CTAAGTTGCCTCAGTCGTGTCCGACTCTGTGCGACCCCGTGGCGGCGGCCCACCAGGCTCCCCCGTCCCTGGGATTCTCCAGGCAAGAACACTGGAGTGGGTTGCCATTTCCTTCTCCAATGCATGAAAGGGAAAAGTGAAAGTGAAGTCGCTCAGTTATATCCGACTCTTCAGGACCCCATGGTCTGCAGCCTTTCAGGCTCCTCCACCCATGGGATTTTCCAAGCAAGAGTACTGGAGTGGGGTGCCATTGCCTTCTCCATCACTTCAAGTATATCACCTGGCTAATACATGCTCACATGTCCAGGCTCAGATACTCAGCTCAAGTGGTGTGTCACCTTAATAACATTCTCTAACTGGATCAGGAATGCTTCTTATGTGCCTTCATAAAAATGTTACACATCCATGTCATAAAACTCTTCACTTATGGAGTTTTAGATGGTCACAAATTAGGCCATAACTGATCGCTTACATTTGGAAAAACAGCAAAAAACAAACAACCAAATAACAACAACAACAAAAAACCCTCAAACATAATGGGTTGAATTAATAACAGATTCACATGGGTTTAAGCAATCTAGGAAGATTCTACAAAAATACCTGTACTTTAAATTAGTAACCAAGTAAATGAAGTAACAGGCAAATTTGGCCTTGGAATATGGAACAAAGCAGGGCAAAGATAATAGAGTTTTGCCAAGAAAATCCACTGGTCATAGCAAACACCCTCTTCCAACAACACAAGAGAAGACTCTACACATGGACATCACCAGATGGTCAACACCGAAATCAGATTGATTATATACTTTGCAGGCAAAAATGGAGAAGCTCTATACAGTCAGCAACAACAAGACCAAGAGGTGACTGTGGCTCAGATCATGAACTCCTTATTACCAAATTTAGACTTAAATTGAAGAAAGTAGGGAAAACCACTAAACCATTCAGGTATGAACTAAATCAAACCCCTTATGACTATACTGTGGAAGTGAGAAATAGATTTAAGGGCCTAGATCTGATAGATAGAGTACCTGATGAACTATGGAATGAGGTTCGTGCCATTGTTCAGGAGACAGGGATCAAGACTATCCCCATGGAAAGGAAATGGAAAAAAGCAAAATGACTGTCTGGGGAGGCCTTACAAATAGCTGTGAAAAGAAGAGAAGTGAAAAGCAAAAGAGCAAAGGAAAGATATAAGCATCTGAATGCAGAGTTCCAAAGAATAGCAAGAAGAGATAAGAAAGCCTTCTTCAGTGATCAATGCAAAGAAATAGAGGAAAACAAAAGAATGGGAAAGACTAGAGATCTCTTCAAGAAAATTAGAGATACAAAGGCAATATTTCAGGCAAAGATGGGCTCGATAAAGGACAGAAATGGTATGGACCTAACAGAAGCAGAAGATATCAAGAAGAGGTGGCAAGAATACACAGAAGAACTATCCAAAAAAGATCTTCATGACGCAGATAATCATGATGGTGTGATCACTGACCTAGAGCCAGACATCCTGGAATGTGAAGTCAAGTGGGCCTTACAAAGCATCACTACGAACAAAGCTAGTGGAGGTGATGGAATTCCAGTTGGAATTCAAATCCTGAAAGATGATGCTGCGAAAGTGCTGCACTTAATAGGCCAGCAAATTTGGAAAACTCAACAGTGGCCACAGGACTGGAAAAGGTCAGTTTTCATTCCAATCCCAAAGAAAGGAAATGCCAAAGAATGCTCAAACTACCACACAATTGCACTCATCTCACACGCTAGTAAAGTAATGCTCAAAATTCTCCAAGCCAGGCTTCAGCAATATGTGAACCGTGAACTTCCTGATGTTCAAGCTGGGTTTAGAAAAGGCAGAGGAACAAGAGATCAAATTGCCAACATCCGCTGGATCATGAAAAAAAGCAAGAGAGTTCCAGAAAAACATCTATTTCTTCTTTATTGACTATGCCAAAGCCTTTGAATGTGTGGATCACAATAAACCATGGAAAATTCTGAAAGAGATGGGAATACAAGACCACCTGACCTGCCTCTTGAGAAATCTGTATGCAGGTCAGGAAGCAACAGTTAGAACCGGACATGAAACAACAGACTGGTTCCAAATAGGAAAAGGAGTACGTCAAGGCTATACATTATCACCCTGCTTATTTAACTTATATGCAGAGTACATCATGAGAAACGCTGGACTGGAAGAAACACAAGCTGGAATCAAGATTGCCAGGAGAAATATCAATAACCTCAGATATGCAGATGACACCAGCCTTATGGCAGAAAGTGAAGAGGAACTCAAAAGCTTCTTGATGAAGGTGAAAATGGAGAGTGAAAAAGTTGGCTTAAAGCTCAACATTCAGAAAACGAAGATCATGGCATCCTGTCCCATCACTTCATGGGAAATAGATGGGGAAACAGTGGAAAGTGTCAGACTTTATTTTTCTGGGCTCCAAAATCACTGCAGATGGTGACTGCAGCCATGAAATTAAAAGACACTTATTCCTTGGTAGGAAAGTTATGTCCAACCTAGATAGCATCTTAAAAAGCAGAGACATTACTTTGCCAACAAAGGTTCGTCTAGTCAAGGCTATGGTTTTTCCTGTGGTCATGTATGGATGTGAGAGTTGGACTGTTAAGAAGGCTGAGCACTGAAGAATTCATGCTTTTGAACTGTGGTGTTGGAGAAGACTCTTGAGAGTCCCTTGGACTGCAAGGAGATCCAACCAGTCCATTGTGAAGGAGATCAGCCCTGGGATTTCTTTGGAAGGAATGATGCTAAAGCTGAAACTCCAGTACTTT
>NW_011494626.1:823543-856670 GCF_000754665.1 Bison bison bison
GGAATGATGCTAAAGCTGAAACTCCAGTACTTTGGCCACCTCATGTGAAGAGTTGACTCATTGGAAAAGACTCTGATGCTGGGAGGGATTGGGGGCAGGAGGAGAAAGGGACGACAGAGGATGAATGGCTGGATGGCATCACTGACTCGATGGACTTGAGTCTGAGTGAACTCCGGGAGTTGGTGATGGACAGAGAGGCCTGGTGTGCTGCGATTCATGGGGTCGCAAAGAGTCGGACATGACTGAGCAACTGAACTGAACTGAACTGAATGGAAGGCCTATAGAATGCAGAGAAAGAAGAGAGAATCCCATCTGGATAAAATAACATCAGCAGGAAACTGACATGGTAATTAGTATAGTTGCTTCAGAGGCCCATGAGAAACCAGGATTACCTTTAGAAGGGGATTCATCCTGTGGAGTTGTCCAAGAAAATAAGTAGATATTATAGGGGCAGTTAAGAGAGAGCCAAGGAAGACACGTTCTGCTAATTAGCTTAGGTAAAATCTTTAACAAATCTAAACATTTTTAGAGCATCTCGTGGATGCTCTCATGTTCCTCATGTATATCTTTTTTTCTGTTCCCTTATTTATTTTTTCTTCAGCCCTTGGTAAACTCCATGCTTTATTCCCTTGAAATAAGCCCTTGTTTTCTTGTCAAAGTCTGCAGTCACTTTGGAATCTTTATTTGAACTACAGTGGACCCCATGAATGAAAAGAAGGAGTTGAACACTCAAACTGACTTTGGTCTCTTCACCAGCTATGGCTCAGTCACACTGGAAGCTACTTTTCTTAGATCAAGGGTAACTCACCTGAGTGAGTGTTCATTTTCTCCCATCAGAATCGTACAATAATCCTATGCATAAAGCACATATCTCCTATTGACATCATTTAGATCCTACTCTCGAGTAGTATTAAATCTGGCATACTTGTGCTAAGGAGGCACTTTTGTCAAGGCAGATTGCACATCAAAGGTCATCAAATTAGCTGAATGAACCTGGACCTGTTAGAGCCAGCTAACAACATGAGCTTATCTGAAATATATTGTCCTTGATCTCCAAATCTCTCCTGAGATAGAAAAGAAAGTAAGATCAGCTGTATCAGACTGGCTCAGGGGCAAAGTCCAAGGATATTTTAATGACCAATCAGCCACTTATTATAGTAATAGTCATTAAGTGCCCTGGAGATATCTGATCTGAGGATATCTCCTGATATCTTCAGGAGATAAATGACCTGAAATAGAGGCAAAAGAAATTTTAAATGCCTGGGTTCTTTCATTCCAAACAACTAGGTAGTCTCTTGGGATTAGACTAGACCATATTAAGTCACAAAACTCTTGCCTAAACAGTAGCATAGCTGCCTAATTTGTCTTCCTTGGGGTCAGTGATTCTTACCCTTAAATGTAAATTTAATTTACTGTCTGCAGTAGTGGGGGGACTATCTTATAAAATAGTAATATATTTGCTAGGACTTCAAGCTCAATAAAAGCCAATTCAAAAAATGTGGGATTGATTTCAAGAATATACAGTTTAACCAATGCCCCAGGGTTCTCTGTGGTAGACCATGAATTAGACTATTCATTCTAGATTTTAGCACTGTGCTGGTATCGAAAGAAAAACAAAAGAAAGGGCACACTAACAGCAAAGAACATGTGCCCTAATGTCAGAGCAAAATCTGTCTAATCAGCCTGCTCTCAGGCAGGAGGCAATCCCTGTCAGCTTCACTGCTCCAGCTGAAGTTCTTATCCTTCTCCCACCGCCTGTGGGCCTTGATCTCAACAAAACTTTGAGGAAAGGAGTCTTGAGCTCCATCTCGTGGCCAGAAGAAGCCTTTATTATTAATACTATTATGTTTATTTTGCCAAAGGCCAACTATTTAAAAAATGGAAACCTACTTAAACAGTCTTTTTGCTATTGCAGAGAATATATATGAAGGTATTTGTAGAAGTTATTAGAACAAAACAGAGCTGCCAAAGATTCCTGAACTCTCCCCTCCATTGAGATCCCTCACACGTATTGGTATTGAAATACGTTTATCTGAATTCCTTTTTCTATGCTTTTATCTTATTTCTTCTTTTGAAAAGATTTTTTTCCCTGTGGTTACAGTTCTTTATTAAAAAAAAAAAAAAAGCACTGTTGCTATTTAATTAAAATAAATAAAATGTCCCTGATTCAATCTAAAGACATCAGTCTCAGACTGAGTAGGACTGAAGTACCGACCTTTGACTTGGTGATTTTTTTTTTTTTTTTTTTTTAATGCTCACAGAATACATAGCAATATCATGGTTTGGAAGTTTCTTGTCTATGTTGGAGTTAATGGGCAAAGTAGTGAAGGACTTTCTATGAGATAAGACTTGTATTTAATATTAATAGCTTATTGCAAATACCACCACACTCCAGTACTCTTGCCCGGAAAATCCCGTGGATGGAGGGGCCTGGTAGGCTGTAGTCCATGGGGTCCCTATAGTCAGACATGACTGAGCGACTTCACTTTCACTTTTCACTTTCATGCATTGGAAAAGGAAATGGCAACCCACTCCATGTTCTTGCCTGGAGAATCCCAGGGATGGGGGAGCCTGGTGGGCTGCCGTCTGTGGGGTCACACAGAGTTGGACACGACTGAAGTGACTTAGCAGCAGCAGCAGCATTGCAAATACAAACTAGTTTATTTAGTTTTTATCGTAATCATAATGTCCAGGTAATTAATCATATGTAGAGCTAATATATTGTATATGAAATTAGAAGAGCCTAATAGAGATTCACTCAAACATTTTCATTCGAAGTTAAACTATTGTTTGACGGTCTAATAGAGAGCTAAATAGAAAATTTCACTTATTCCCAATTTTACATGAAATTTCAAAGGGTTCAGGTGCCTTTCATAAAGGAGATTTTAGATCTTTTCTAGCAATAAACACTGATATGAAGCAATCTTCTTTTTTCTAAACAGAAAAAGACATGCAAAGATAGCTGATCTCTTCACCACATGATTGACCTGGATGCAGTTAAATTGTTCCTGTCTTACACTTGAGTCCTCAGTGTAAAACATTCCTGGGTTAAAGAAAATAGATATACATTTTTGTCTCTTTTCACTTTTGCTTCAAACTGGCCTATTTTATTAATGGTTGTAGTTTATCTCCAGGCTTAAAAAAAAAATCAAATTTCTTCATATGTGTGCAGATTTTCTATTTTTTTTCCAAAAATAAGTCCATCTCTTTCCAATAGATCCCTGATAGGCATTGCATTCTTCACCCTTAAATCAATTTAGCCTTAAGCTCTATTTTCCTCAGTTGAATGCTCATCTTGATAAACTTCTTAGGGCTTGGTCCCTAGAGATTTTGTTAAACCTAATTTTATTAAAACTTAGGATATGAAAACCTTGTTTGCATAATTATCTATATTAAATATTTCTACCTATTTCTTTGGAGACTTCACTAGTAATCTCCCCATTTTTTCTTTGTACTTTATAATTTTTTTTTTTTCCTAAAGATTTCAGACTTGCTTTCAAACCAGGAAGGTCTATAAAGGGAAATGTGGTATATTTTTTTAAACTCAAATCAACCAAAATTCTACATACCATGCATTGTGTTGGATAAAAAGTTAGGGTTGTTATCATTGTCATTTCCCATTAATTTGTACTAATGATACATGTCCTATTATATCATATACAGTTGTGAATAATTATGAAGGTGGTTTTACTTGCAAATGCTCCATGTATATAAAATATTATCATGTTGTCCTTCTTATACCAAGAAATCATGTCAGCAGGGGTTATTTTAGCCTTTTTCCCAGTCAGCTCATAGATAGTAGTTTACTTCAAAATTACCATGTGCCTACCTCTTCATGAGTATTTTGTGATAATTTTAGTATTCTCTAACAGTGAGCAAGCTGATTTGTAGCTCAGTCCCTCCACCTGAGCAATTTGAAATAAAAGATCCAGAAACTGACCTCTCAAGTAAAAGGAGGATGAGCCACCTTTCTCATCAATATCACTTCCAGGTCAAATCATTATTCCAAAAATTTCACTTTTTGGAAAGCCAAGCAACCCTTCAACACAATGGACATTATAGAACGTTATAGACAAAGGCGGGAATCCTCATCTCAGTGGCAAGGAGTCACATGAATGAATGAAGAATTTCATCTTGCAGAATTTTTTTCTAAGAGACAGATCCATATAAGAGTCTGAGAAACTGAGCGTGGACTCTCCAGTGCCCTTCAGATGATGTCAGATATATCCACCTGCATGAAGCAGAACTGAAATAGAAGTATATAGGGGTGATAGTATTCTATCTGCAAACTTGAAAATAACGTTGCCCCTTGATGTACATTGTATCATGAAGTAATCAAAGCAGAAATATTCAAATCAACACAACCAGCAAGTTGATCACAGAATGATTGAAAATAATAATATATCTTTAAAAGAAAAGCTTAGAGCAAAATTGGGCAACTAGAAATAAAAACACAATAAAAGGAGAACGAAAGAGGCGATATCTAACCGTGTAGAGGGGAACGAAGTGTCCTATTCTGATTGGTGCTGCCTTTTTTATGTGGATATAAGAATTTGATGTTACTGACTGTGTAAATTATTGATAATCTGTCTTATTCTGATCTCAACTAGACTGATAGCAAGTGCAATAATGATAATCGGCTTTTCAGTGGTTCTCCACCAAACCTACTAGGAAGTCAGAGCTTTGAATTCCTAAAAAGTACCACTCCAGGTACTTATGGAAGCTACCACAGTACTCACATATGCATACAAACTACGTCTCAGTTATCACTCTATTATTCTGTATCTTCAGGGCCACGCCTCCACCGCTGCCATTGATTGCCTGTGCCCCGTGGCTCACAGGTGCACGACTGCACCTTTCCCTATGCTCTCAGTGACCACTGGGTACCAACTTTCTTCTCTGAACTCTATGGGTATTGTTTACTAACATAAATTCCACTGGTTACTGCCACGTATCTTGGACACCACTTCTTTCCAGACACAGCATTTTCTTCCTGGGAGCCACTGCCAATTTTCTAGATCCCAGTGGGGCAACCCTTTGTGCTACAATCACAGTTTACAAAATGCACTTATGTTTAAGATAATTGTTTAATGAAATGTGTATGGATCTTCCTTCAGAGTGCCTGGCTAATCACCCTTTACAAATCATTCCAACATTTTTATGAGGATTCAAATGATACAACCCCACAAGGGTCAGAATGGTTTTCTTAAGCTGTACTTAAGACTAGATAAGTTCACTTAAAATGCAAAGTCTTTATTTCAGAGATACAGAAGAATAGTATAGAACAACCCAAACTTTGGAATCAGGCTGCTTTGGGTTCAAATTCTGACTGTCATGCTACTTAACTGTAGACAGTTCAGCTTCATTTTTTTTTTTTAACTTTTCAAATTGGCATCACATTTACCTCCAAAGATCATTGCGAGCATTTAATAAGATAGTATCTATTTAGGTATTGTTATAGCACTAGGTTAATGAAAAAAACTAAGTAATTTATAATTCTTATTATCATTATTATTAGCTGCATTTCCCAGGAGCATCCTAGAAATGTTTGTTTCTGAGTCAAAGGGCAACTTTCTTGGACCTTCTGATTACGAAGGAAAAGGATGAGACAAAGAACTTTACACTGATGTATTCACGGCCTAATGTGGTACTCTGGGGAAGAGGAAACAAGGAAGGTTGGAAATAAAATCTTTTTGTCTTCAGAACGAGTAATAGTGGTAAAATCCACAGCTCTGATCCGGTCCTTCTGGTAAGATTAGCTTTATTAACTTTGCTGAGGAGGTCCAATAGAAGATTTACCTGAGTGAGTTTGGCCTCACAAATTCCATTATCTCTCCCCCAACCCATCACACCAGCCAGCATGGAAATGGGCCTTTTATTATAAACTAATTACTATTCACTTTTTATCAGCTAACAAATCGATTTGCACAGCACTTTTTAAAATTCAGGAACTGCTATATGAATTTGTTGAAACAAAGAGGGTCATTACCAAGTCCTATTATACATCCTGCTGGCTCTCTCCTGGGTTTTAATTATTCCAGCCACAAGTAGATATTGGAAAGGAAGGCAGGTCACTGAGGTCCTGCCAGTTTGAGTCATGTGCACCGGGTCTTCTTAAACCTGTCAGCCACATGGCCTTCCTTTCTTCCAAGACCCAGCAGTGATAGTAGATGAGAGTAAGCAGCTGTCTCCTTCTCACCTTCATCCTCAATTAACCACGAGCGAGCTCCTACCAACACTCACTGTACAAGCAAAGAGTCCCCAGGGTTTGGAGAACTTTTAAAGATTTAGAATAAGGGATAAAGGAAACTAGCAAAGAATTATAAAAATGAGACCCCCAAATGAATGAAGTGATTTGGGGATGCCCCAGGTCCTCCAAGTGGGCTCTAGAGCCAGTAGCGGTGGTTTTGTGATTGCCTAGGAGAGGAGATGGAAGTCTGGCCCTGTTTTATGTCTCAGAAACAAAAACTGTTTACAGTGGCTAACAGGGAGGGAGAAACGGAGGGGAACTCCGACTCCATAATACTTTTTAGAAGCATTAGCATTTTGTACCTTCTAATATACTATATAACATATTTATTGTATTCATTTTTCAGCTTTATTGAGAAACAAAATTGGTTTAAGGTATTTAAATATGTGATGAAATATGTACGTTGTGAAAAGATTCCCACCAATGAGTTAATGAACACATCCATCACTTTACTTCTTTTCTTTCTTTTCTTCTTATTTTCTTGGTTAGAGCACTTAAGTTTTAGCAAATTTCAATTATACAGCAGGGTGTCAACTCTATCACCTATTATCAACTAGTGACCATGTTACATGTTAGTATCTCAGATTTCATTCGTCTTGTAACTGAAAGAAGTTTGCACTTTTTTTTTTAACCAGAAGACCAGTTTCTAGTCTTCTCACCCTCTCAGTCTTAGGCAACCACCATCCTACTGTTTTCATGATTTAATTTTTTGTTTTGTTTTTTTTTTAGATTTCACATATCAGTGATGCCATGTAGCATCTGTCTTTCTCTATCTGACTTATTTCACTTAGCATATTGCCTCCCAGGTTTGTCCATATTGTTACAAATGCAGAACTTCCCTTTGTAAGCTTGAAAAAATAATATTCAATTATTTGTATGTACCACGTTTTCTTTACCCATCTGTCTGTCAGTGGAAACATTAGGTGGTTTCCATTCCTTGACTATTGTGAGTAATGCTACAATGGACATGGAGAACAGATATCTCTTTGAGTTAGTAATTTCATTTCCTTTGCCTGTATACCCAGGAGTAGAATTTGTAGATCAGATGGTAGTTCTAATTTTAATTTCTTAAGGAAAATCTGTACTGTTTTCCATAGTGACTGTACCAGTTTACATTCCCACCAACAGTGTACAAGGGTTTGCTTTTCTCCACATGCTTACTGTAATTTGTTATCTTTTGTCTTTTTGGACAATAGACACTCTAACAGATACAAGTTATGTGTCATTGTGATTTAGATTTACATTTCCCTGATGACTAGTAATGTTGAATATTGTTTTATGTACCTGTTGGCCATTTGCATATCTTCTTTAGAAAATATTGATTCAAGTCCTTTGCCCATTTTTAATTGAGTTATTTGTTCTTAGGCTATTCAGTTTCTTCAGTATGAGTTTGTTGTCTATTTTACATATTAACCCTTTATCAGATATGCGATCTGCAAATATTTTCTCCCATTCTATAGTCTGTGTTTCCTTGATGGTTTTCTTTGCTGTGCTGAAGATTTTCAATGTGATATAGTCTTTATTTCTCTAGCTTTTGGCTTTCCTTTTAGTGTCAAGTCAAAGAAAGGTATTGCCAAGGCTAATGTCAAGAACTTTCTTTCTTATGTTATCTTCTAGGAGATTTATCACTTCAGGTCTCATATCCAAACATTTAATACCCATTAACAGAGGCATGGATAAAGAAGTTGGGGAATATACATATAATGGAATATTATTTGGCTATATAAAAGAATGAAATAATGTAATTTTTCAGAAACTTGGATTGACCTAGAAATTGTCATTCTAAATGAAGTCATACAAAGACAAATATCATATGATATTCTTATCTGAAATCTAAGTTTTAAAAATCTATACAAATCAACCTATTTACAAAACAGAATTGGCTTATGGTATCAAAAACAAACATGGTTACCAAAGGGGAAATGTGAGGGGGAGGGATAAATCAGGAGCTTGGGATGAACACATGCACACTATTGGGTATAAACTAGATGATCAAAGGGACCTTCTGTGTAGCACAGGGAACTCTCTCCAAACTCTCCGATAACCTATATGAGAAGATGATATAAAAAACAATGAACATATTATATGTATAACTGAATCACATTCCTAAACACCTGAAACTAATATAACAAAGTAAATCTACTATACTCCAATAAAATTAAAATGTTGAAAAAATAAAAACAAAACCTTCATGAAAAATAAAAGTCTTTAATCTATTTTGAGTTTATTTTTGCATATGCTGTAAAAGGAATTCAATGAGTTCATATATAGATACTTAGTTTTCCTAGCACCATTTATGGAGAAGACCATTCTTTCTCTATTATAAATTATTGGTTTCTTTGTCAAAAATTAGTTAAACGCATATGCATAGGGTTTTGTTTATGCATATACCCTACTGTTGTGAAAAAGCTTTGCATTTTAAAAGTTTTGCAATCAGAATGTGTTATACCTCTAGATCCGTTCTTCTTTCTCAGGATTACTTTGTCTATCTGGGTTCTTCTGAAGTCCCATATATAGATTTTAAAGATTGTTTTCTATTTCTGTAAAAAATGACACTGGGATTTTGATTAAGATTACATTAAATCTATAGATCACTTTGGGTTGTATAGTAATAATTTTGACAATATTAAATTTTCCAATCCCTGGACATATAACATCTTCCCATTTCTTTTTGTCTTTAATTTCTTTCTTCAATATTTTGTAGTTTTTAATATACAAATATTCAGATTACCTAGAAGGCTATCTGCTGCTAAGTAGCTTCAGTCATGTCCGACTCTGTGCAACCCCATGGACGGAAGCCCACCAGGCTCTCGGGTCCCTGGGATTCTCCAGGCAAGAACACCGGAGTGGGTTGCCATTTCCTTCTCCAATGCATGAAAGTGAAAAGTGAAAGTGAAGTCCCTCAGTCGTGTCCGACTCTTAGCGACCCCATGAACTGCAGCCTATCAGGCTCTTTCATCCATGGGATTTTCCAGGCAAGAGTACTGGAGTGGGGTGCCATTGCCTTCTCCAGAAGGCTATCTAGGGTATAGTAAATGCTTAATAAATAGTGGTTTAGTAAATATTTCTTACTAATTCTTCTAAACAATGGAACAAATCACTTAGACAACTCATTCTTTCTTTATGTCAAATCTAGGTTTCATAATTTGAGTCCTTTATTGAAATGGAAATAAGAATTCTAGTTTTACACTTGCTCTCAAAATGTATTCCTAACTTGGGAGTTAAGCCAATTATCCTTCTCAATTCTCATCTATAGTTAAGGGCTTGATGAACTCATCATCATAGTATGTGGACTCTTGTCTTAAATCTTTATTTATACTTATACTTTTGCCATATTTCCAAATACCTTTTATTTCCATTTCTTATATTTGGTATAATGTCCTACTGACCAAAAGTTTCTTTCCTTTGGAAACATGTATTTAGCTTTCCTCCATAAAGGTAGATGATTCTAAAAGCAATCTTATTTTTTTTCCTATAGCTTAGAAGGCTACAATTAGTGGCAAATATACTTAAGCATATTTTTGCATTGTGTATCCTAGGAGCCCATGCTGATCTGTACCTGAAAGAGTGGAGTAGGGAAAGGTGAATTCTGCATGTTTATCTTTGTAGCAATCCCAAGAAACTCAGCCTGTTTTCTTTATTTTTCAAAAGTGCAATAACCCCTGTATACCTTGTAGTATGCTTAGCATGAAAAGCATAAACTTTATGTTAATCTAAGTCAGAGTTCAATTTTGTATTTTTAAATTAGACCTCTGGTACAGATAAATTGGAAAAGACTCAGATGCTGGGAGGGATTGGGGGCAGGAGGAGAAGGGGACGACAGAGGATGAGATGGCTGGACGGCATCACCGACTCGATGGACATGAGTTTTGGTAAGCTCCTGGAGTTGGTGATGGACAGGGAGACCTGGTGTGCTGCAATTCATGGGGTCGCAAAGAGTCGGACACAACTGAGCGACTGAACTGAACAGATAAATTATAAATTCAATCTCATTTTCCTTTCCCGAATGTGTGATGGATCAGATAAAATTCCAGTTTTCCCTGAGGATTGTACTAATGTTTCTAAATATTGTGATCTGCTTGACTGGTTTGTTTTATTTCCAAATAATTCAGCAAAAGATATGTTTGTAATATCTGCATGAGGTACAACTGGAGATGAAAGCAAGAGGGCACACATTAAAATGTTGTGAGGTGAACACTTTAAACCTAAGAAGATCTTAAAATATTTTATTTTTCTGGAGTCCAGAGACTTTATTTTCATTAAACTATAATTTCAATAAGAATGTGAACTGTGATTATTTAAATCAACCCAATCAATGCCTAGAAAACTGTCTGGTACCTAGAAAGAGGGAAAAAATATCTTGAATTAATTAATTAACTAATGTATTGTTAACATATTTTAAACTTTATTTATTTTTGGCTGTGCTGGGTCTTTGTTGCTTTGCTCAAGCTTTCTCTTGTTGCAAGAGGCGGGGACTACTCTTCACTGGAGTGCACAGACTTCTCATTGCTCTTGTTGCAGAGCACAGGCTCTAGGTGCCAGTGTTTCAGTGGTTGCAACATGTGAGTTCTAGACCACAGGCTCAGTAGTTGTGATGCAGGGGCTTAGTTGCTCCATGTTGTGCAGGATTATCCTGTACCAGAGATTGAACTATTGTCCCCTGCATTGGCAGGCAAATTCTTACCCACTGTACCAACAGGGAAGTCTTACTATACTTTTTAATGTACAAATTCTTCCTACAGTTGGATTTAGGGCAAACCAGATATTCAGAAAAGACAGAGATTATTTGGTATCAGTAAGGATAGCTTATAGTAAGGAGCTTCCCTGGTGGCTCTGACAGTAAAGCCTCTGTCTGCAATGCAGGAGACCCAGGTTCCATCCCTGGGTCTGGAAGATCCCTGTAGCAGGGGAACAGCCGCTACTCCAGTATTCTTGGCTGGAGAATTCCATGGACAGAGAAGCCTGGTGGGCTACAGTCCATGGGGTTGCAAAAAGTTGGACATGACTGAGCAACTAACACACACACACACACACACACACAGATAACTTAAGACGTTTTTTTATAAAAGAACCAAGACATTAAATAGATATTGTAATGCATAGACTACACTCTCTGTTTCAAGAATTCTGTGGGTGATTTACAGCCTACCTTTGAAGGTTCTCATTTAGATTTTGACATAATAATCATGTCTACTAAAAGGATGAAATACCTGATCAAGTACAATTTCCTTGGTTTCATCATTGATGGTGGGACCATCATTTTGACATTTGAGCTTTGTATCTCTTCCCACATTTTCATAGACTACAAACAAAGCTGTTGGAGAGGATGCTTAGTGAATGAATATGAGGTCATGAATGTACCAATAGAAGGAATCTCTGCCTTAACTGAGCAACCCAGGAAGTAGCTGCTGCTGCTGCTGCCAAGTTGCTTCAGTTGTGTTCGACTTTGTGTGACCCTATGGACAGCAGCCTTCCAGGCTCCTCTGTCCACAGGATTCTCCAAGCAAGAATACTGGAGTGGGTTGTCATTTCCTTCTCCAGGAAGTAGAACTTGTTGCAAAAATTAATGAATTCTTGATATTTCATTATTAGTGGAAAAAGCTCCAAAGAAGCAGGGAGAGGAAAAAGGGAAATGATGAGGGAAAGAGGCAGAGCCAACATGTGGTGCTGGACATGGCTGACATCTGCTTGGTGTTAAAGGAAGCATCAAAATGTTCCCTCTTGTAGTAGAGTCTTTCAACACCGGTCACTTCTTACATTGTTTCAAGTCAGAAAGGCCCTAGGTTAGAGGAAGGAGAATTGACCCTTCTGCTACTATCTTCTATGTACCAAACACTTATCCACAAGAGAATACACAACTCATGTCAGACTTGAGCCTTTTGGGAGCCAACTGCAACTCCATCATCTCATTCCTCACCAAAGCCCATAGATGGGAGGTACAGATTCAGTCAAGGTCATAATCATAAATGTGGGCTGAGTCTAAATTAAATCAGTCTGAGCTATGTAGTACTGGTTGCTGTAGCTAGTACTGGGGAAAAACAACAGGATCAAGATTTTAGACACAGGTGAGCTTAAGAGGCTCTAAGGTGATGCATAAATGGCCACTGGAACAACTGATCCATTGAAAGGCCCTGGATCAGATTTTCCAAATGAAATGGGCAAAATACGTGATCCAGGAGGATTCAGGCAGTAAAAATAATAGTATGAAGGTGGAGAGACCATTATACAAAGTATCTAGGGAGGGATGAATCAGAGAGAAGGCAAGAAAATAAATGGAAGTGTGTGCATATTAAAATATCTAAAGGAGGTCTTTGTGCAGAATAAGTGGAGTGCCTTGATAATGTGAATCATAGTAATACTTGGCAACTTCTTAATTACTCCTTTGACCCAGCATCCGCAAGTTGCCCAACATACTGTTGAAACAGGTATGGCACTTAGAAAATACAAAGGGGATGAAGAATTTCCAGAATACAAATAGGAATAAAGGATGGAAGTAAAGAAAAAAAGAAAAAGTAAGAAATGGCAGAAAGGAAGGGAGAATTTTGAGGTCAATGAAAACTAAAGTCAAGTATATTCCCGTTCTTTTGCTGAAAATAACACTTTGAATATTTTTAACACTAAAAAAATGTAAATTACTTGCTAAGAAATGAAATATACATGTTGTGCATATAAAAGAGTGAAAGTAAATGCAGAAGTTGAGCAACATTCTTTGAAATGGAGATAAAATTTGCCATATGCTCCTATAGAGCACTATTGAAAAATTACACATCAGCTTAATTTCTGGATAGTCACTTTCCATATATATATTTAACATATTGTCACTATATTTCTTCTTAAAGTTTGCATTATGTTACATTTAATTGTCTACCGGAATCTTTGGAGAGTCATCATAATTTATTCTGAAGAGTCTTAACATTTCCTTTGGAAGAGCAATCTTTAATTACATAAATTCAGGATATTGAAAACTTACAAATACTGTTTGGCAGGCTTTATTTATATCCCTTAAGATACTTTGACCTTACTGACTAAAAATAAAATACTACCAACTGATACCATTTAAATTTTTAATCTATTTTCTCAACAAATATTTATTAAACTCTGTGTCAGGTCTTCTGCTGGGTGATAATAATGCAACAAAGAACAAAATATACATGTTTCCCAACCTCGTGGAGCTCACATTCCGGTGTGGAAGACAGACAAATGCAAATGAACTGAAATAATTTTCAAAGTATAAGTTTAATAAGTACAATGAAAGAAAGAAGTGAGAGGCTGAAAGATCAAGAGTGTCCTTTTATTAATAGACCTAACATAGATTTTCAAACATTTAGAATAAGTAGCTATGTGAAAAACAAGAGAAAAAAGCTTTCAGCAGAAAAGGTAGTGTATATATATTTTTTTCTTTTTTTCTTTGAGAAGGAGCTTTGGGAGTTGAAAAAACTGAAAGAAGTGCAGTGTGGTTGCAGCATAGAGGGAACAAGGAAGACATTGATGATGAGTTTGAAGAAATAGACAGAAGGCAGATCATGCACGACTGGTCAGACCATGATAAGAAATTCGGATTTTATTATAAGTGAAATGGGAAACTGTTTAAGTGTTTTGAGCAGGTTAATGGTTTGAGTATAATTTAAGAAGATCACTCTGGCTGCTAAGTAGGAAATGGATTAAATGGAGCCAAGATGAATGCATGGAGACCAATTAGGAGGCTATTGGCATTAGTCAAGAAAAGTGATGGTTGGTAGTTTAATCTGAAACACCCTAGATTAGGAGATTAATAAATTTTTCAAATAGTAATCAAATGATAGAAAAAACGTACTATAGAAATTGTTCATATGTATTATAATGAGAGACTAGAGAACACAGAGATCATTTTTGATTTACATGGAAAGATGGACCTCACAGAAGATAAGTTAAGAAAATAAGCTGTTTGAGATTCATCTTGTGGAACTGAGGACTGGAAAGAAGGAAATCCAAATATAAGAAATGTAGTATATGATGAATTGTAGAAGAAAATTGTACAGCGCTTGAAGGATCATGAAACAATTCCACTTGAACGGAGAGTGGGATGAAAGGGGTGATGGGAGATGGGTTTCTGAAATAAGTGGGACAAGCATACAACTTCAGTGTTTGGTAGCAGTAATGGGGTGTTGAAGGAGTAGCATCAAGGCCCATTCTGTTCTTTGGGAACAGCCGAGGAAAGGGAGTACAGCTGAAGGAATTTCCATGGAAGAGAAGAACATCTGTGAGGTGAATTGAGGGTGGAGTGCAATGGTCCTAAGGCAGGAATACTGAGGACCTTGTCCCAAGAATAGGAAGAGGGAGCAGGCAGTAGGAAGATTTGCAAAAGACAATGATGGTTTTAGTTTCTGTCATCTTTTCTAGTGCATTTCATTGCCTTCTGATTTTTTGCTCCTTTTAAAAGTTGGCCACAGGACAGAAACTTCTCTTCAGACTTGAAAGTTTCAAAACACCTTTCTAACATAATTGGGGAAGTGTGGTATTTCAACTGGTTGTACACTTCAGCCACATAATTTCTTGCACCATAATAACTATGGTTGCTAAATTAGTACTCATCATAGGAAATCATTTGTAATTTTTACTACTAAATTCCTGTATATAATTAATAACCTTGGGTTAAGTGAACTTCTTCTCTTACATAATTATTCTATTTTTTATTGGTGTCTTATTGTCAAAAGCTATTTCTACATTCCCAAACCTATTGATAATATTATGACTTGATAAAATAAAAAGTAAGCATTTTGTTGTCTTTTTAAAACTATTTGATGACAATATATAGATCCATATTTAGACAGAAATCTATAAAAAATTTTTGTACTGAAGTCATTGAAGATCTACTATATACTAGTTTCTGTGCTAGGTACATTATTTAGACTATATGTATTTTTTATAAAATTACATAAATACTTTAAAACCTACTTTCCCACTAAGACAACTGATGTTTTGTAAAGGTAAGCAGCCAAGGAGCAAACAAATAAATACAGTTTACACTTGCCACCATTTTCCTGATTCTGAAGCCTGTGCACTTTCCTTTGTGTCAAAAATGCCTTAACTGATCTAGAGCAGCACTTTTTAAATATTTGGGGGTCTACATACCTTTTACATTCTTAAAAATATTGAGCATTTCTCCAAAGGAGACATACAGATGGCTAGCAAACACACGAAGAAATACTCAGCATCACTCATTATCAGAGAAATACAAATCAAAACCACTATGAGATACCATCTCATGCTGGTCAGAATGGCTGCTATCAAAAAGTCTACAAACAATAAGTGCTGAAGAGGATGTGGAGAAAAGGGAATTCTCTTACACTGTTGGTGGGAATGCAAACTAGTACAGCCATTGGAGAACAGTGTGGAGATTCTTTAAAAAACTGAAAATAGAACTGCCATATGACCCAGCAATCCTGCTGCTGGGCATACACATTGAGGAAACCAGAATTGAAAGAGACACCTGTACTCCAATGTTCTTCGCAGCAGTTTACAATAGCTAGGCCATGGAAGCAACCTAGATGCCCATCCGCAGACGATGGATTAGAAAACTGTGGTACATATACACAATGCAATATTACTCAGCTATTAAACATAATGCATTTGAATCAGCTCTAACGAAGCCTATTATACAGAGTGAAGTAAGTCAGAAAGAAAAACAGCATATTAACAAATATGTTAAACATATATTAACAGAAAGACAGTATATTAACAGTATAATATACAGGATATTAATGCATATATACAAAATTTAGAAAGATGGTAACAACAACATTATATATGAAACAACAAGAGACACAGATATAAAGAACAGACTTTTGGACTCTGTAGGAGAAGGTGAGGGTGGGATGATTTGAGAGAATAGATTGAAACATGTATATTACCATATGTGAAATAAATGACCAGTCCAAGTTCAATGCATGAAGCAGGGCACTCAAGGCCAGTGCACCAGGACAACCCAGAGGGATGGGATGGGGAGGGAGGTGGGAGGGGTTTCAGGATGGGGGACACATGTATACCTGTGGCTGATTCATGTCAATGTGTGGCAAAAAAACACCATTATATTGTAAAGTAATTAGCCTCCAATTAAAATGAATAAATTACTTTTTAAAAAGTATTGAGAACCTCAAAGAGCATCTGTTAATATTTATTACATCTATTGATAGTGATTGTAATAAAAATCAAAAGTAATAAAATTTTGTTTTTCTTTATTCATTTAGAAATAACAGGTTCATTATGTAGCAAAAATATCTTGTTTTGTGTAAAGAAAAAGTATATCTTCTATAAGAAAATTTAATAAGAATGGCATTGTTTTATATTTTTGCAAATATATTTGCTGTCTAGCGATAGAAAATGCCTACGTTCCCATAGCTTCTATAATTGGGATATAGAGTGTGTTTCTCTGATGAATTATATGAATAAATGCTAACTTTACTTCAGATATGACTAAGGGTAAATAAATAAGAGTTAGATATGGTAGGACTGTTTTTAATAGCCTTTTCTTTACAGTTGTGGATTTTTTTATATATACCAAAAGTCAACAAATTGTTCCCTATATGTTGGTTGCAATATATAAAACCATACCAACAAGCTTTTCGCACTGTTCCATTAAATTCTTTTTATATCATTTTTTTAATTGCTCTTGTTTGTGCCTAATTTTATAACATTGTGCATTTGTCATCTGGAAAATATGAGTTTATTGAGCTTTGCAACATTGATAAATACATTGATCAATGTCATCCATCTTTTCAGAAAAAATTAAGTATTGGGAAATTGTTTAGTTTAAAATAGTAGATGGAACTCCCTGGTGACTCAGACAGTAAACAATCTGCCTGCAATGAGGGTGAGACCCAGGTTCAATCTCTGGGTCAGGAAGATTCCCTGGAGAAGGGAATGACTACCCACTTCAGTATTCTTGCCAGGAGAAGTCCATGGACAGAGGAGCCTTGTGGACTACAGCCTGTGGGATTGCAAAGAGCTGGACACAATGGAGTGGCTATCACTTTCACAAGGTAGTAGAAACAAGTTTTTCAAAGTTTTATTTTTTTTTCAAAACTTCAACTTTGAGCAATGGAAAAAAAAGTGCTGTCAATTAATTGCCTTGAAATGACAGGCTCACATAGTTCATTTTCAACAAAATGTCTACTCAATAGAAAGAAAGAAAGTGAAGTTGCTCAGTCATGCCCAACTCTTTGCAACCGCATGGATAGTAGCCTGCCCAAAGCTCCTCCGTCCATTTGAAAATCCCATGGGATTTTCAAGGCAAGAGTACTGGAGTGGGTTGCTATTTCTTTCTCCAGGGAATCTTCCCAACCCAGGGATCAAACCTAGGTCTCTCACATTGTAGACAGACGCTTTACCATCTGAGCCACAAGGGAAGTCCAGAAAGAATATGGGAATGGGTTGCCATTCCCTTCTCCAAGAGATGTCCCCAACCCAGGGATTGAACTGGGTCTCCTGCATTGTAGGCAGATGCTTTACCGTCAATACCCAAGCC
Source organism: Bison bison bison (assembly GCF_000754665.1). Taxonomy (NCBI): domain Eukaryota; kingdom Metazoa; phylum Chordata; class Mammalia; order Artiodactyla; family Bovidae; genus Bison; species Bison bison. The sequence continues at coordinate 841,297 of NW_011494626.1, forward strand.
TAAATAGCCAGTTGTTTATCAATGCCTTTGAAAAATGACATTCCATATTTTCCTAAAGTGATTGGTTCAGTTTATAAGAGTAGAGATTTAATAAACTTAGTATTTTTAGCTACTTCTTTAAGGGCATTTTTAAATAAAATGCCTTTTGCTTTTCCTGAAAGTATGGGTGGTGAATATACCATGACTACTGCAAGACACTGCTGGTGGATTTATTCGTACTAAAGGAAATGTCATTTCTACTCACTATTGCTTTTGCACCATTGGAGGCATTGTCAATACAGTGAAAAAGATAAATACGGTCTCTAAAATTATTGCAAAACTAGTTTTGATTCTGCCCTCCCCCTGAAAAGGGTCTTGGCTACCTCCAGACATTCAAGGCCTCAATGTTGAGAACCCCTGTTCCCTAGAAGATCTCAGTGTTAGCCAGCTGAACAGAATGTATAAAGATCTGCACTGTGCATATTGTTGTATCTTCCATTTCTGCATTGTATAAAGGTCTCTTGATCTTGACTCTTATTTCTGATGGACTGTGAAATTATATAAAACAAATTTACATAGTATGGAGACATAAATTTTGCCTTAGCCGAAGTCTTTTAACAGTATGAAAACTTCAGAGTTGTTTTTTCCTCTAAAACTGCTTTTTTAAATTTTTATTAAAAAGGCACTAGCTTTTACCTACAAGCCCTTTCCCCTGAAGTCCTTTCATGCTATTTCAGATGTCATAAATACTTAACATTTCTAACAATTGAAATAAGATTTATTTCAAAACAACTGCTTAGCAAGAATTTAAGTAATTTTTCTGATCACTAGTTTAACAAAGTTTTGTTTTTATTTTCTCTAAAATTTTTGACAACAGAATCAGTCTAAAATTAGCAGAACAAAAACTCTTACTCAACGGTAAACCAGATTGCTATAGCCTTTCTGTTGGCAAAGAAGGCAGTTCATTTAATTTTGTAGATAACAAGAACAAGCACCCATAGACGTCTCCAAGAGTATTGTCAGAAAAGAAAAAAAAAAGTAATAGGAACCTCTCTTTGCCTGTAATAAAGCAGGACTTCACATTCCCAAAGGAATTATAATTCTGTAATTAATCAAGATTTGGTTATTTTTTCTTATTCTGTACAAATTCTAACTCAAAAACTAGTCTAAGGTAATTTGAGCTTCATTCACCCAAAATTATTCTTCCCCCATCTCCTAAATACAAGTGATAAATAAGGAATATTTCACATCCTTCCTGCACATCTCCCCTCTTCATCCTTTTGTTTCTGTCTTGATTCCAATCTGCGACTCCAAAGAGTATGCTCCCCATTAAAGACAACCAGACCAACTCCTTCCCACCCTCCTGGATTCATACTTCATGTCATCCTCTTCTTTTCCTTCTCTTTCTTCTCCATGTTTCCCTCCTTCTCTCCTTATTCTTCCTTTCTTCATTTATAAAGAAAGAAATTTATAATATGTAAGTATTATTTGTTTCTAAACTATTATTGAACACTACTATTTCCATTGTAAAACTGAAGCTTGTCTCTTTATCATGAAAAATAAAGTTCTCTGAAACACAATGGATTTACACCTTCAGGATTAATTTTGTGTCAGAGGTGAATGGAGATACTAATTCTTTTTATTGGTTTAAGGAAATAGTGTAACCCAGGAGTTAATGCCATGTATAGGAAGCTGCTTTATCTTCATACACAGAGTTAACATTTACTTTTCTGCTTGATTTTCATACTAACACAGAACGATTCCTTGTTTATGTTAATACTATTTAAACACTATTGCATTTGGCATCTGAGTCTGTTTCAAAGTATCAAATGGGGGAAACATTCCAATTTATACATATAAATATATGTGTGTATGTATATGACAGATATTCATATGTATGCATATAAATTATATATAGCCTTGGATATATGCATATATACATGTATATATATATATATGTGTGTGTGTGTGTATATATATATATACACAAAATCAGAATTAGACCAAATGTTCAAAATAAATCTATTTGACCCATGACTTCTAAAACTTGAGATGGGACAAAATGCCAATACTTCACATGGATTTTCTGTTTTTCACTTTTACTCAAATCTTTCTATATACCACAAATATTTTTATACATATTCAAACATAATAGCTATTATGAAACCTTTCAGAAATCTTACCCTGGGAAGATCAATTATCCTCTATGATGACTTAATTACAAATTATACATTTCTTTCTTCTCAATTTATATATCTTTATAGACATAAGGTTGTATATATTGTCACCCTGCATATTTAACCTATATGCAGAGTACATCATGAGAAACGCTGGGTTGGAAGAAGCACAAGCTGGAATCAAGATTGCTGGGAGAACTATCAATAACCTTAGATATGCAGATGACACCACCCTTATGGCAGAAAGTGAAGAGGAACTAACAAGCCTCTTGATGAAAGTGAAAGAGGAGAGTGAACAAGTTGGCTTAAAGCCAACTTCAGAAAACGAAGATCATGGCATCTGGTCCCATCACTTCATGGCAAATAGATGGGGAAACAGTGGAAACAGTGTCAGACTTTATTTTTTTGGGCTCCAAAATCACTGCAGATGGTGATTGCAGCCATGAAATTAAAAGACGCTTACTCCCTTGTAAGGAAAGTTATGACCAACCTGGATAGCACATTGAAAAGCAGAGATATTACCTTACCAACAAAAGTCCGTCTAGTCAAGGCTATGGTTTTTCCTGTGGTCATGTATGGATGTGAGAGTTGGACTATGAAGAAAGCTGAGCACCGAAGAATTGATGTTTTTGAACTGTGGTGTTGGAGAAGACTCTTGAGAGTCCCTTGGACTGCAAGGAGATCCAACCAGTCCATCCTAAAGGAGATCAGTCCTGGGTGTTCATTGGAAGGACTGATACTAAAGCTGAAACTCCAATACTTTGGCCACCTCATGCAAAGAGTTGATTCATTGGAAAAGACCCTGATGCTGGGAGGGATTGGGGGCAGAAGGAGAAGGGAACGACAGAGGATGAGATGGCTGGATGGCATCACCGACTCGATGGACATGAGTTTGAGTGAACTCCGGGAGTTGGTGATGGCAGGGAGGCCTGGCGTGCTGTGATTCATGGGATTGCAAAGAGTCAGAGACGACTGAGTGACTGAACTGAACTGAACTGATGGACATACGAAAATATATGCTATTTGTTTATGTTGAACAAAGCGTTTTGAAAGAAAAAATACATCTGTATATGTCTCTAAGGATGTGAATAATTCCATATACATTTTATACACACAATAAAAATAAACCCTTTTGTCTATATATATATATATATAACATAAACAAGCTATATTTTACTCTCCTATAAAATAGTAATTAATCATATCACATATCAACTTTTTATGATATATGAACCCTGATTGTAAATTCCTTGATATGAAGGAGCATAGTTTCTTTCTATAACCCCAATATCTAGAATTCTTTCTCAAACTAAGTAAGTATCAAAAACGTGTATTGGATGAAATGCTGACTTATTTTGCAAATTAAATATATCTCTCTCATCCTTCTAGGCAAATCACTTAATTCCCTAAACCTGACATTTGGTGTTAAATTTAACAATCCTAGCATTTCTTTATAGGAGGATGTATATCCAATTATGTATATGTCATTCCACTATTTTTTTAACCAAGTTCAGTTTAGTTTTCATATATTGATCTATGAGTTCATATAAGAAGCAATTTTAATTTACTTCTCTGAACCTAGGTGGCTTGACCCCTCATGTCCAGGTGAATATGTCTCCTTTCATTAACGGAATGTGGGGATATCTAGTGTTTTCTTGGCCCCACGAAGCACCTGAACACTTTGCACTGTTCATTTTCCTGATTCACGGTTAATCTATCTCCATGTATTTCCTATTTGTTTTTTCACAAGCACCTCTGACTTTATCCAACCCCTAAACACTGGTCATACCAAATACTCTACTTTCTTCTTATCCCATCCCCAAAATTCACCAATTCTCTGTAAGCCACTTATTTCAAGGTCTGAAGCTTTGTATTACAGAAGCCCCTTCAATAGCATCTGCTTCCATTTAATTAGTTGGGAAAGTCAAATTGTCACCATTGTGTGCAGTCAGTCTGGAAAATGTAATATTTTTAGCTGTGTAAGTTTGCTATTGCCAACAGATTTGAAAGTATCTTAAAAAGAAAGAAGAGAATGAATATTAGGTGAAAAAATATAGTACCATCTTTATCATGAAAAACAAACTCTCTTTTTCTCCATCAGCATCCTCAATAGATCTGTACTGCTAACTCCATCAGGTTCTACTTCTGTGCCTTGTGGTTTAAGCTGTTTCATACCCACGAGACCTTTTTTATTGCTACTCCTGACACATTATAATAGCTGTGTGCTTATAGGTATACTCAGGCCCCATATGTTGCTCAAAAATGGGTTCACCTCTTCATGGATGTGGAGCCAAATGACACAACCAAGCCAAAGATTGGAAGAAGAAGGGATTTTAATATTTGAAACAAGAAGGACTCTGGGGATTTCTCCCAAAGTGATGTCTCTCCAAATAACAGGGTTGGGAAGTTTTAAGTTAAGGATACATGCGCGTATATGAAGTGGGCTTATAATCTTCCAGGTAGAGATGGGCTTTTCTCAGGTATACTCCCTTGATAGATAGGAAATTTCAACATAAAACTGGGACAAAGGTCATTCAGGTTGAGAGAGACCAGGCTCTTGTTGATTGAAGTTATGAGCTCTAGCAAGGGTTGGCATTATGAATTCTCAGGCTTCAGTGAGTCTGGTGGGTGAGTGCTCAAGGGATTGAGATTCTGTAAAACAGCTCAAGAATGTGCACCAGGGTAGTCTTTACCTTTAAAATAGATCTGGGAGTCTTTACAACTGATTATCTATGATGTGGCTAAGTTATTTTCCTGGTCTGGTAATAACGGTTTGTTCTTACATTCTTTTGTTCCCTTAAAGTCATTATCTACTGAGACCTACACTTCTGCAGGGCTAAGCATTGCAATCAGGCTTAGATCACAGAATAGTTTAGGGCCTAAAATGACTTCTATTATGTCCAGAAAGTTATGTCTTATTCTTCTTCCTCCTGAGATCTCTGACTCTCTCTGACTAAACATAGACTCCTTACTTTGCTGATGATACCTTCTTCCCTTCTAGAATGTCCTACTTACTGAATCTCAGGATCCAGCTAAAGTCTCAGCACTTAAAGGAAGATTTCACATCTGAATTGATGTTTGTCTTAGGAGGTTTATTAGGTGCAGATACTTATTATTTTTTCACCATTTCATTTCTTTCATTTTTACTTCAACAACTAGAAAGATGCTAAAGGCAAAGAAAATACTTTAGTTCTTTCTGTCTGCTGTAATGCCAGTGAAGTTTTAAGAACAGGATAGGTGGTGTTTAAGAAATTTTTCACGGTTGCTATACTGAAAAACTAAAATGTAATCTTGTGTACTCTTTTTTTATTGCTACAAATGATGATTTATGAGATTTTTTTCAGTATTTGTATATAACATTTTGCAGGGTTTTTTTTCCATAAATTCTGGGACTGAGTTTCTGATATGCAAAAACTCATGGAAAGTCAACAATGATAAAGTATGAGTAGAAAAATTTATCAAACTCTGGGAGATGGTAGGGACAGGGAGGTCTGGTGAGCTGCAGTCCATGGGGTCACAAAGAATCAGACATGACTGGGCAACTGAACAATAAGAAGATTTACATAATAGTAAGTATCATTGTGAATTTTTCTTTCTTTACTCTGGATTTCTTAGGATAGACATAGCTTGAAAATTCCCTTCTAGGCAATCACTAATCTGCCTTCTGTCACTTATTGATATATTGACATTTATGAAACTATTGTGATAATAAAGGGATACTATACATACTCTTTTTTAGTCTGGCACCTTTTCATCAATATACTTATTCTGAGATTCATCCATGCTGTTGAGTATATCAATAGTTCATTCTTTTGTATTACTAAGTAAAATACCACAATTTGATTATCCATTCATCTGTTGGTGTGCATTTGTTTTTTTCCTAGATTTTTCATTATTAAAATAAATCTATGAAAAATAATGTGTAAGTTTTGAATAAAGGTATACTTTTATTTCTCTTAGGTGAATACACAGAAGTGGAATGGCATGATCATATAGAATTTGTATGTGTAACTGTTCAAGAAATTGTCAAATAGTTTTCCAAAGTGATTGAATCCCTGCAACAGTGTAAAAGAGCTCCACCTGTTACACAAACTTGCCCATGTGTGATTGTAACTTTTTACAATGTTAGTCATTCTACTGGTAAATAGTATAGTTCACTGTTTTATTTTTTAAATTATTATATATGGTTTTCATTTTTTGAATTTTTAAACTGGAAAGTAATTTCTTTAAAATGTTGTGGTATTCTTTGCTGTAGAACATTGCGAATCGGTCATATGTACACATTTACCTCCACCCTCTTGAGCCTTCCTCCCACCTTCCTATTCTACCACTCTAGGTCATCACAGAGCATTAGGCTGAGCTCCTTGTGCTATACAACAGTTTCTATTTTACACATAACAGTGTATATAGGTCAACGCTACTTTCTCAGCTTGTCCCCCTTTTCCTTCCCTGTCTGTGTCCACAGATCCACTCTCTATGTCTGTGCCTCTATTCCTGTCCTGCAAATAGATTCATTGGTGCCATTTTTCTAGATTCCATATATGTGCATTATTATTGATATTTGTTTTTCTATTTCTTTCTTCACTCTGTATGACAGATTCTAGGTTCACCCACATCACTTCAACTGACTCAATTTCATTCCTTTTTATGGCTAAATAATATTCCATTGTGTATCTGTACCACATCCTCTTTATCCATTCATCTGTTGATGGACATCTATGCTGTTTCCAAGTCCTCCCTATGGTGAACAGTGCTTCCCTGAACACTGGGGCACCTATCAAAGGGAGGAGGAATACATAATGAAAAAAGGACAGCTTCTTCAATAAGTGGTGCTGGGAAATCTGGGCAGCTACATTTAAAATAATGAAATTAGGACATTATCTAACACCATATACAAAAATAAACTAAAAATGAATTAAAGATGAAAATGTAAAATCAGACACTATACAACTTTCAGAGGAAAACTTAGGAAAAACACTCTGACATAAATCACAAGGTCTTTTTTTATCCACCTCCTAAAATAATGAAAATAAAAATAAACAATTGGGACATAATTAAATTCAAAAGCTTTTACTCAACACAGGATACCATAGCAAGATGTAAAAAAAATCTCAGAATGGGAGAAAATATTTGTAAATGAAGCAATAGACAAAGAATTAATATCCAAAATATACAAAGAGCTTATGGAGTTCAATATTTTAAAAAATAATCTACTAAAAAATGGGCAGAACACCTAATCAGACATTTCTCCAAAGAAGACATACAGATGGTCAAGAGGCACATGAAAAGATGCTCAAACAAAAGCTACAAAGAGGTATCCCCTCACACTGGTCTGAATGGCCATCATCAAAAATCCACAAACAATAAATGATGGAGGGAGTGTGGAGAAAAGTGAACCCTCCTACATTGTTGGTGGGAATGTATATTGGCACAGACATTGTGGAGAATAGTGTGGAGGTGTCTTAAGAAATTAAACATAGAACTACCTTATAACCGAGAAATCCCACTACTGGGCTTATACTCTGAGAAAACTGTAACTGAAATAGTTCACTGCAATTTTAATCTACATTTCCCTAATAATTAATAATGTTGAATATCCTATCATGCAGTATCTTGTTTGGTTAAACATTTGCCCATTTTTATTAGGTTTTTTGTTTCCTTATTGACTTTGACAGTTTTTTATGTATTATTTTATACACGTATGATAAAGATATAGGTTTTATTCTTTTAGTGAATGTCAAAGAGTAAAATTTAATTTAAATGAAATCTAGTTATCAAATTTTTGCTCTATGATATCATATCCAACCCACTTTTGCCTAACTCAGGCTTACAGAAGTTTTCTACTTGCCGTTTTTAACCATATATTTGGTTTTAGGATCTAGTTTAAGTTCATTTTTAAACAGAGTTGAGGTATGGACTTAAGTTCAATGTGTCCATCAGTAGAAAAATAAGTACACATATACACAATGGAATAATATCCATTAAAAAAAAAAACAACAACAAAGAACAAACTTTGCCATTTGCAGCAAAATGGTTAGACTTGTAGACCATTATGTGCTTAGTCACTCAGTCATGTCTGACTCTTTGCGACCTCATGAACTATAGCCCATCAGGTGAGAATACTGGAGTGGGTAGCTAAATAATTCAGGAAGAAAAAGATAGATACCATATGATGTCACCTATATGTAAAATCTCAAAAATACAACAAACTAAAGAAGCAAACTCATACAAAAAAGAAACAAAACAAAACAAAAAAGAAGCAAACTCATAAAGAACAAACTCATGGTAACCAGTGGGGAATGGGGTTAGAGGACAGGGTCAATATAGGGGAAAAGAGTAAGAGGCACAAACTATTAAGTATAAAATAATTACAAAGATATATTGTACAATATGGCACATATAGCCAGTATTTTATAATAACTGTAAATGCAGTATAACTCTAAAAATTGTGACTCTATATTGCACATCTGTAAGTTATATAATAATTTTTTAAGTAGATATATGTTCCAGCAATTCTAATTCTGGGTATTTATCTGGAGAACATGAAAACACTGATTCAAAAAGTTCTTTCAGGCCCCCTCAAATTGCTCCATAGTACAGTGACACTCTGCTCAATTTTTAAATGTTCTTGTCTTACTATGCTTCATTTTGTCTTCAAATTCAAATTCACTAATCTTTCCTTCTGCAACATCTATTCTACTGTTAATGACATCTAGTGTGCTTTTCATTTCACACATTAAAAATATTAATAAAATCTCTAGAAGTCTAGTTTGAGTCTTCTTTTAAATGCCTAAACTTGCTGCATTTAACTTTCTACATTTATGGGATATAATTATAACAGTTTTAATGCCCTTGTCTATTAGTTATAATATCTGTATTAGTTCTGGGTTGGTGTTGATTTATAAATGTTGTCCTTGATACATGGCATATTTTCTGCTTCTTTGCATATTTAAGTTTTGAATGGATGTAAGACATCATAATTTTGGCATATAGGTACTAGATACTGTACCTATTCCTCTATTCAGCTTTGGCCTGGAAGACATGTTATTTAAAAATAGTTTGATATTTTTTGGCCTTGCTTTTAGTATTTGTTAGGTTGGATTGGAGCAGTGATTAGTGTAGGTCTAACTATTTTCCACTACTTATATGGACCCTTTCTATGTTCTCTAGTTCTTCTTCTGTGAATCAATAGTCTAGCTGTTGGGAAAAGGTACCATTCCTGGCTATACGTGACTTCTGGAAAATTTATTCCTACTCTTGGCTGGGGCAAGTGAACAATGTGGGAAACATTAGAAAGCAAGGTCAGAAATATAATGAACTGGATGGTCAGGTAAGACTTTAAGGATCATGTACAAAATTCAAATTTCATTTTAAGAGGAATAAGGAGACTAATACTATGGTGATAATCATTTTGCAATTTATAAATATCAAATCAACATTGTAAAACACAAAATTTTATTTCAATCATATCTCAATAAAGTTGAAACAAATACAGTAAGCTATTGAAAAGATATAAAAAAAGGAGTATATTCCTTGCCCTTCCTGTTTACTGGGAAATTTTAAATCCTGTTTCAATAGTATATAGATGGCAAGCTGAAAGTAAAGAAAAAATTATAGTGCTTTCAGCAGATGGCATAACATGTGGGGGCAAAGTTTGAAATCCAACAAAATCTCTTCAAAAAATATTTGTAAAGTTATATATGTAAAAGTTAAATAATAATAATAATAATATGAAAAATGTTTACTGAGAAAAAAAAAATAGAGATAATTTACACCTGTAGAATAAAAGGGTTTTGTTAATTCAAAAAACACTAAGGAAGCCTCAATGATGTGCTCATATAAAAGATGTAAACATTACCCTCTGCCTCCTAAAAGAGTTATGGTTTATTATGATTTATCAGAGAAGATTCTGAGTTAGAACAGGAAGAGAGGTTATCTGAATAATGAAATTATTCAGTAGGTGACTTTTGGAATGAGCACTTCTGATGTGTCTAGAGGAGTACATGGGATGAGAAGAAGGAATTGCCTCTAGAAAGCATATCACAACCATAGCATATAGGCATCAAAAATATCATGGTATATTCAGAGGTCATTAGGTAAATTACTTTTACTATAACATTGGATGCCTTAAAGTAGAAGTAAAAAGGGAAAAAATGGACGTTGGTGCTATACTGGGGATGACATTTAAGACTAAACTATTTAAAATTTATTCTATAAGCAGTGAAGAATTAGTATAGATTTTTAAATAAAAGAGAGAGTGGGATCAGTGTAGGACATAATTTGAGCGGTGCTTCAGGAAGAAAATCCCAACCTACAAAGTTCTGGATGACAGAGTAATGGGATGATACGAGCATGGAGAGCAAAGGAATGGAAAGACTTAATGCATTATGGGAGATGTGATGAGGACATGAACCCGAACGGGTGATGATGTGAACTGAAAAAATAATAATAATAATAATGTATTATGGATTTACTATGTCTCTATCTCAGTGATAAGTGCTTTACATGTATTTTCTAATTTATTCCTCTCAATATCATTTTGATATAGCCATTATTTTTCTGAAAATTAGAAGTGAAACTGTAAAAGTTGAATGACTTGCTTATAGCTCTATAGGTGAGAAACATCAAACTTAGACTTGAACCAGACCATCTTCTATACCCATGCTTCCAATTTTTTTGTTTCACCACCCTTCAAGAAATAGACTCTTAGAAGTATTAGCTTATCATTAGAAATGAATATAGAAGGACTAGGAAAAAGAGATAAAAAAAACTGGAAGAAAAGAGATAGCTTTAATCTAGCACTTGACCATGGAGAGTGCATTTATTTAAAACATAACAGAGAGAAAGGAAATATTGGAAAGGTAGGAGAAAGAGAAGATAATGCTGAGAGTCAAGGAAGATGAGAAAATTTTACGAATACTGATTGTTAAGGAGTTATTTCTCTTCTTGAAAAGACAAACTGTATATTTCTATCTTCTAAGGTATGTGGGGGAAGAAGTCACACAAAAAGAACCTGATGGATAAGAAAGTTGATGCCAGAGACTTCATTTCTTGTTCACCAAGTTAGCTCATCAAAAATAGGGAAGATTGAAGGGGGCAAATTGAATGAGAATTGGATCATTGAATTTTTTGCCCTTTTTGTTTCGTTTTGCTACTATTAAGAGGTTAGTATATATTTGTAAATACATGGAAATTATTGAGGAGAACAGAAAAATGAAGATCTTAAATGGTATGGCAATTTTTGATAGAACAGATAAAGGAGTGGTACAATTATATTAGTGGCATGAGTTAGCTACTGTCGGTGAAAAGAAAAGAGGCATGGATTCATATGATTTATATGGAAACGAGTCAGAGAGATGAAAAAAAATTAGAATGTAATTTAAAAGTTCAGAACATGACTTAAGAAGCAGACAAGGTCACTAGACGAGGAAAAGTGTGCTGTCTCTTCACAAAGAAGAGTATTTTGAAAAAAAATTCTACTTACATATATTGTAGACAATAGTCCTTCAGTTTCATAAGCAATCCAAGATATCACACCTTTGAGGGAAATTATAAATAACTATAGGGGTTCCCACAGTTTTACCTATAATCTGATCCTCACAGAATTCACAAATTCTCTAAAACATGGCTGCCACTCTTCCTACCACCTCATGGGACAGGATCTGGCTGCCAGAAGGCCTTTGATAGACGTTCTTCATTATAGTTTAGAAGAGATTATTCCTTGACTTGTGGTTTCTTCCACCACTGAATTTTTCTTTCCTTCTTTTTAAGCAGAATTGAAATGTTCAAAATTCCCACCAGGCCATGAAAGATTCTATTTTTCAGCCAAACTCTCTCTCTTTCTTTTTTTCCAGGCAGGACACATAAAATTTAATTTCCTGACCTCTTTTGCTGATGTATAGCAGTCATTTTTCCACAACATTAGACTAGGTAATCTATTCTTAGGGGAACCTCGTCAAGCCTGACTGATATTCTGCATTTTTCTTTCTTTTCCCTATTTTATATATATTTTTTACTCTTTCTCCCCCATCATATTTTCTGCTGTGGAAATATGATAATAATAATAAAATATCTAGGGAAAGATAGAATATATTTACTAGTCCATGATGCTAAGATGAAGTGAGAAGTAGAAAGGTCATGTTTTCCATTTTGGAAAATAAAGTGAAATGATAAATTTGCATGTTGAGAAAAATCCACAATCTCAGCTGGAAATATCCCATTTGTAGATTGTTTTGATACTGGTGTCATATTGGAAGATGAATTCTAGTGCCAATGAAAAGTGCTGGTACAATGACAGCTGTGGAGACCAATATCTTCTATTAATGCAAAGAAGACACAAAATACCACTGGGTTTTTTGCTACCCTGTCAGAATTAGTCACCCAACTTGCTTTCAGGGGACTGCCAGCATGCCACCTTGTTTCCTTGACAAGGCTGAGCACAGGACCAAGTTCAGAGAGGGCACACTCTTGCTTGTCATGATAACGTTAGACTCTTCCTATTTTCCTATTTATCCTGTGGCCCATCAGAAAAAGTAACACAGTTCACACGTTCTCATTTTTTCTCTCCACAAACAAGACACTGGACAGCTGTCAGACTGGAATAACTTCTACTCACAATCAATTTGTATCTGATTCAAAGAACTGAGCCAGAAATGCAATGAGAAAACCCATTCCCATTGCCTGGAGGTTTAGGCCAAATCTGGCCAGAGGGTGGTGAGAAATGAATTGGTGCAGTTGGTCAGTACAGACCGTCTATCCTGTAATGATATGATAAGCAGCATTAAGCATTTATTGAGAACCCTCTGCCATTGTACCAAATGCACTGCTCGGTAGAAAACTGAGGGGGAAAAGTTTACAGTTTAATTGGAGACTGACTTACGTAAGGAAAACATAAAGTCCTATATTCTCAGCATGAAATGGATGATGCCAAGTAAAAGCTATAGGAGTTTAGAGACTGGAGAGCCCAGCACGCACGTTGAGTTAAGCTATATGTTAAATATATATAATAAGTCATTCCTTACAGTGGGAGTGAGTTTTTAAATCTCAGTTATCCGAACTTGAAATCTACCCTTTGAATTTCACTCAAATATTTATTTTACTTGGTTCTGTAAGCCAGGTGCTATATTGTTCTTTTGTGTCATTTTTTCCTAAGAATATGTCTGAAAATTTGAATAAATATGTAAAGCTAAATATTCTGATTTATGAACTTTTAAAATGACCTTTAGTATTTCATTAGATAAAACAGAATTATAGCATTAAATAATATTAATGGAGATGGAGCAAACAAATCTGACAGATTCTCACATTTCTTTTTCTTGTTTCACCAGCCTTCAATGTGATTGTAATGCAGCAAAAAAAAAAAAAAAAAGCATTCTCATAACAAGCAATAATCCAAGAAGACCACCCTCCCCTTCCTTAACACAGTATGCTACTAGCTGTGTTGAATGAATTAGCCACCACATTTGTTTAAGTGTTTGAGTTTTAAAGACAATGCTTTATACCATTGAATTGCTTTTGTTTTATTGAGGTATAGTTGATTTACAATGTTGTGTTAATTTCTGCTATACACCAAAGTGATTCATGTGTGTGTGTGTAAATGCATGTGTATACCACAATTTTATTCCAGACTTTTCTCCCTTCTCTCTACTATCATACATTCTGGTCTGTGCAGTTCAAGGATGCATTTTTGGACAGTGCAGTTTGAACTGAGAAATATTTATAAGTTGAAAAATATAAGTTATTTTTCTTTGGTATAGGCTCATTTAACTATGGGCAGCAAATGGGACTACAGTCTAAATATAAACTGTGCCTGGTAGGTTGTAGACACTCAAACAATGTTTGTTGAGTAGTTGAATGTGTAGAAAAAATTCATGGAAAGCCGAATTCCAACTAGCTTTCCTTATTCCATGGGCCTGAATGACTTCAGAGATTTTCTTTTTTTAATTTATTTATTTAACTTGGAGGATAATTACTTTACAATATTGTGATGGCTTTTGCTATACATCAACATGAATTGGCCAAATGTATATATGTATCCTCCCAATCCTGACTACCCCTCCGCTCCCTCCAGGTTGCACAGAGCTCCAGCCCTGGTGCCCTGCTTCATGGACTGAACTTGCACTGGGCATCCATCCTACATATGGTAATGTACACAAAGTTTTTCAATAGCAACACTACCTTAGCATTTCTTATTACTCCATTCAGTATCTGGAATGGTAAATCAATGTCATCTCTAAAGGGACAAAAAGAAAAAGTGAAGTTGAAAAAATAAATGGTATGATAAACGTTACCTGTTTTCTATGACTGAGAAAGAACATCACATCTCAGTTCAGTTCAGTTCATTTCAGTTGTTCACTCATGTCCTGTTCTTTATGACCCCATGGACCACAGCATGCCAAGCCTCCCTGTCCATCATCAACTCCTGGAGTTCACTCAAACTCAGGTCAATTGAGTCAGTGATGCCATCCAACCATCTCATTCCTTGTCATCCCCTTCTCTTCCTGCCTTCAATATTTCCCAGCATTAGGGTCTTTTAAATGAGTCAGCTCTTCGCATCAGGTGGCCAAAGTATTGGAGTTTTAGCTTCAACATCAGTCCTTCCAATGAACACCAGGGCTGATCTCCTTTAGGATGGACTGGTTGGATCTCCTTGCAGTCCAAGGGACTCTCAAGAGTCTTCTCCAACACCACAGTTCAAAAGCATCAGTTCTTTGATGCTCAGCTTTCTTCACAGTCCAACTCTCACATCCATACATGACCATTGAAAAAACCATAGCCTTGACTAGACGGACCTTTGTTGGCAAAGTAATGTCTCTGCTTTTCAATATGCTATCTAAGTTGGTCATAACTTTTCTTCCAAGGAGTAAGCGTCTTTTAACTTCATGGCTGCAGTCACCATCTGCAGTGATTTTGGAGCCCAGAAAAATAAAAAGTCTGACACTGTTTCCCCATCTATTTCCCATGAAGTGATGGGAACAGATGCCATGATCTTCGTTTTCCGAATGTTGAGCTTTAAGCCAACTTTTTCACTCTCCTCTTTCACTTTCATCCAGAGGCTTTTAGTTCTTTCTTCTTTGCTTTCTGCCATAAGGGTGGTGTCATTTGCATATCTGAGGTTATTGATATTTCTCCTGGCAATCTTGATTCCAGCTTGTGTTTCCTCCAGCCCAGCATTTCTCATGATGTACTCTGCATATAATTTAAATAAGCAGGGTGACA
>NW_011494626.1:856770-862469 GCF_000754665.1 Bison bison bison
GTTCCATGTCCAGTTCTAACTGTTGCTTCCTGACCTGCATGCAGACTTCTCAAGAGGCAGGTCAGGTGGTCTGGTATTCCCATCTCTTTCAGAATTTTCCACAGTTTATTGTGATACACACATTCAAAGGCTTTGGCATAGTCAATAAAGCACAAATAGATGTTTTCTTCTGGAACTCTCTTGCTTTTTTGATGATCCAGGGGATGTTGGCAATTTGACCTCTGGTTCCTCTGCCTTGTCTAAAATCACCTTGAACATCTGGAAGTTCACAGGTCATGTATAGCTGAAGCCTGGCTTGGAGAATTTTGAGCATTACTCTACTAGCGTGTGAGATGAGTGCAATTGTGCAGTAGTTTGAGCATTTTTTGGCATTGCCTTTCTTTGGGATTGGAAGGCAAATTCACCTTTTTCAGTCCTGTGGTCACTGCTGAGTTTTCCAAATTTTCTGGCATATTGAGTGTAGCACTTTCACAGCATCATCTTTTAGGATTTGAAATAGCTCAACTGGAATTCCATCACCTCCACTAGCTTTGTTCATAGTGATGTTTCCTAAGGCCCACTTGACTTCACATTCAGGGATGTTTGGCTCTAGGTGAGTGATCACACCATCATGATCATCTGGGTCATGAAGATCTTTTTTATACAGTTCTTCTGTGTATTCTTGCCACCTCTTCTTAATATCTTCTGCTTCTGTTAGGTCCCTACCATTTCTGTCCTTTATCGAGCCCATCTTTGCATGAAGTATTCCCTTGATATCTCTAATTTTCTTGAAGAGATGTCTAGTCTTTCCCATTCTATTATTTTCCTCTATTTCTTTGTACTGATCACTGAGGAAGGCTTTCTTATCTCTCCTTACTCTTCTTTGGAACTCTGCATTTATATGGGTGTATCTTTCCTTTTCTCCTTTGCTTTTCACTTCGCTTCTTTTCACCACTGTTTGTAAGCCCTCCTCTGACAGCCATTTTGCTTTTTTACATTTCTTTTCCACGGGGATGGTCTTGATCCCTGTCTCCTATACAATGTCATGGACCTCCGTCCGTATTTCATCAGGCACTCTGTCTATCAGATCTAGTCCCTTAAATCTATTTCTCACTTCCACTTCTCACATCATATCTCAGTTGTTTCAAAATCCCATCTACTAAATAAGCTAAACCAAAAAAAAAGGAAAGGAAAACTATCAGAATGATATTCCGATACAGAAAAAGGAATGTTTGCTCAAAAAAAAGGCCCATTTCTGGGGAAAGACATTTTGTCCAGGAAGGGTGGAAAAGGAAAAATTGTCACATGAAAGAGTGAGTTCTGAGTTTAGATTTGAAAATCCCCATCGTTGGAAGCTATGGTTTTTCCAGTAATCATGTATGGATATGATAGTTGGACCATAAAGAAGGCTAAGTGCTTAAGAATTGATCTTTGAACTGTGGTGTTGGAGAAGACCCTTGAGAATCCCTTGGACTGCAAGGAGATCAAACCAATCAATTCTAAAGAAGTCAATCCTGATTGTTCTTGGAAGGACTGATGCTGAAGCTGAAACTCCAGTACTTTGGCGACCTGATGGAAAGAGCCAACTCATTGGAAAAATCTTGATGCCAGGAAAGATTGAGAGCAGGGGGAGAAGGGGGTGACAGAGAATGAGATGGTTGGATGGCATCACTGACTCAATGGACATGAGTTTGACCATACTCTGGGAGATAGTGAAGGACAGGGAAGCCTGATGTGCTGTAGTCCATTGGGTCACAAAGCATCGGACACAACTTATTGACTGAACAACAACAATGGTTGGAATTATTGAGGGCTTCAACTAGCAATGTATTTCTACGAGCTCTCTGCTGGCTTTGATGAATTTGTGGAATTGTCTCCTTGTCTACTCATTACCACGAAAAAAAACAAAAACAAAAAGAAGATGTGACAATTCCAGCAATCTTCTTTAGCTTCTGTTGTTTTCCATTAGCAACGGGAGCATATTCTTTTAGTGAAACACAAAAGCTGGTATCCCAGGCTACCGCTGAGCCTTGCAGCATGCGGGGCGATTCACTCATTTGGAGAGACGCTCCGAAAGGTGGTTAGAGACTGTTTTAGCACTTTATTTGTCCCAATTATCTACTCCTGCCTATTAGGGTGAATGGAACATCATGGCATTGTTTATCATGGGCTTTATATTCGCTAATAACATTGTTGTTTATTACTGCAAACATGCTGTATGCAGTCAGCTCTGCTTCTGTTTATCCCCACTGCTCCAAGTTCTGGGTTTGTTTTCTTGCTTTGTTTCTTCCTTTTTTCCTTCTTCTCCTTTTTTTTTTTTTTTTCCTACCCCAAACAAATCAAATGAGCTAACCAAATTTCCCACATTGTGTGACTAAAGATGCCTCTCCAATTAAGCTTCAGGTTGATTAATTTCAGGCATTTTCAGAAAATAGCAGGGTGATACCTATATGCTGGATTGCTCTCCGATCACATTTCAATGGCAAGTGCCTGCTGGAGCTTTTCCTTTCAGGTGCTCACAGTCTGAGTACACTAGTCTGAGTAGCCATTGGAGGAAAGGATGCAGCAAATTGTTGCCTTTAGATCATTTAATCTTCCCCAAAGTCCTCTTCTTCCACATACTGTTTTACACAAACATATCCAGGGACTCTCCATGGCCTGAGGCCTGCTGAATGTGCTTTAAAAAATGCCCCTCATTTGAGCCTGTAGGAAAGATAGTATCTGTGTAGTCTATTTTTCCTGTAACCACACTGAATTGTGAGAACTCTGCAGTGTTCTTTCTCTCTACATATGCTTGCTGCATCCTAATACCTAGTGCCTTATTTAAGAAACAATTAAGATAGATGATCAATACCTTAATCAGGAGGAAAGATGCCTTAACTATGCCAATAGTAAAATGCTCTTTCTCTCCCTCTTTCTTCCTGGTGGAGAGTGTTTGTAATCTGGACTACTAAGACATGTGCCCGTCATCACTAGAATATGGGAGTAGGGAAGACAGATCCTGTTCAAAGTAGATGGATGGGTTAGGAAAGTAAGGCCAAATAGAGCATCTTGTTGAAAAGATATGTGCTAATTCACTGCTAATAATTAGGGACAACTATGTTTCAAACTGACAATAAAACTCAGGTTTACCTGATAGGGAGAGACTTTCCCTTGAAAAGTGGCCACAGAAGCAGATACATTTACAGTTTATTAAAGATATAGAAAAGCATGGTAACCATGGGGGAAAAAAGTCTATTTTTCAGACTCAGGCCCTGTGCCTGCATCCTCTCCATGAGGACATTTTCACTCTAAGATCTTCACCTACTTTTGGGCTTTACTTTTTGAGCTTCAGTGTCCTCATTGTAGAATTGAAACTATGACCATCTTATGTGCTATGCTGTGCTGAGTTGCTCTGTCATGTCCAACTCTTTACAATCCCATGGACTGTAGCCTGCCAGGTTCCTCTGTCCATGGGGATTCTTCAGGCAAAAATACTGGAATGGGTTGCCGTGACCTCCTTGATCATCTAATGATCTTGTATAATAAATAAAAAATAAGTGTAAATACCTTAAATACCTGTGTTATAGAAGAAACCCTCCATGGACTTCATCTTACATACTTGAAGTGGAGACATGGAAACAGAAATTATTACCAATAAACCAGTTATTCATTTTAATACAAGAGTTAAATCCAGTGAAAAAAATATAATCTACCTGCCAAAGAAGGTGAAATAACTGGAAGAATATATTTTTAAATGTATTTTATTAAAGTATAGTTGATTTATAAAATTGTGCTAGAAGAATACTTTTTAAAGCTCAAGTTTATGAAGCAAATGAGGAGTTCTTAATAGGTAGGGGAAAATAACACAGGCAGGAAATAAGAAAGTAAAATAAAATTCCAAAGATTGAAACACAAGACAATGACAGTTTTAAAAGTGAGGAAGT
Source organism: Bison bison bison (assembly GCF_000754665.1). NCBI lineage: Eukaryota > Metazoa > Chordata > Mammalia > Artiodactyla > Bovidae > Bison > Bison bison. Next base: position 860,676 of record NW_011494626.1, read on the forward strand.
GTTCCAGCTTCAGAAAATGATGGAGTAACTTGGTCTGACAGCCCACCACCCGTGAATGACAATTATAAAATCTGATAATTACTTAAGAAAAACATTTGAATGCAGAAATTTCAGGTATTATCTACTCATATAAGATTGATTGCATTGGGCCTGAGGACACTTCTCAGTCAGCAGGTACCTCAAGCTACATAAAGCTATATCCTAACAGGCTGGAGATATCAGAGAGCAGAGACTGAGGCTGGCAGAACATTCAAAAGCTAGGAGTAGAATCCTTCATTGTTGGGAGCTGAAGAGATGAGTCCCAAAATGTGAATATAAAAATCCGTCCAAATCCTTGCTGCTGCTGCTGCTAAGTTGCTTCAGTCGTGTTCAACTCTGTGCGACCCCATAGATGGCAGCCCACCCGAATTCCTCGCCCCTGGGATTCTCCAGGCAAGAACACTGGAGTGGGTTGCCATTTCCTTCTCCAATGCATGAAAGAGAAAAATGAAAGTGAAGTCGCTCAGTCGTGCCCGACTCTTAGCGACCCCACGGACTGCAGCCTACCAGGCTCCTCTGTCCATGGATTTGCCAGGCAAGAGTACTGGAGTGGGGCGCCATTGCCTTCTCTGATCCAAATCTTTGCTTGACCTTTAAACTATACATGTAGTATATAGTTTATAGTATATAAACTATAGTTTATATACTATAGTAGTTTATATACTATATAGTTATATAGTATATAATATATAGTATGCATATTATACATATATTATATATATAGTTTATATACTATATGTAGTATAAAGAGGAGGGGAATTTCCAGGGGGCTTAAGAATAAAGCAGAAGGTGAAAGTTAAGACATCAAACTACAGAATCAGGAGACAAAGTTTGGAATTTAACTGTAGACAGGTTAGCTTTTTTTCTCACACAGAACTCGTTCTTCAGAGGAACATTACAGAATTAAGAGCTTGTATATCCAAGATTGAATTAAAACAAGCAAACAAGCAACACACACACATAAAATTAGGTATACAAAGAAAATAGGAAAATGTGAGCCTATATTCAAGAAAACAAAGGTCATCAATGGAAATTCAGTTCAATATCACCTAGATGCTAAAAATAACAGAAAAGTGCATTAGATCAAATATTATAAATATGTTCAAAGGATTAATAAATGAAAAATGAGAGAATGAAAAACCTTGGAAGAGAAATAAAAGTACAAAACATCAAATGGTAATTTTTGCATTAAAAATAATTGAAATGCAAAATTAACTGGAAAACATTAAGAGCAGATTTGAAATAAAAAAGTAAAAAGTACATTTACTTGAAAGTAGATTATTAAAGCATACATTCTGAAAGAGAAAGAGAAAAAAAGATTTAAGAAAAAAAGACAATGTGCAGAAATTTGTGGAATAATAAAATATTAAGTTGTCAAAAATATGTACAATTGAAGCCCAGAAAGAAGAGAGCCACAATAGGAAAACAAAAACTTTTAAAAAGATGATAGCTGAAAATTTACCAAATTTGGTGAAATTTAGATGCTCCCAGGTCTAAGAAGTTTAGTAAGTTCCTAGTAAGATAACTACAAATATAGCTACACATAAGGGTCACTGAGGATCGGACACGACTGAGCGACTTCACTTTCACTTTTCACTTTCATGCACTGGAGAAGGCAATGGCAACCCACTCCAATGTTCTTGCCTAGAGAATCCCAGGGATGGGGGAGCCTGGTGGGCTGCCATCTATGGGGTTGCACAAAGTCGGACACGACTGAAGCGACTTAGCAGGAGCAGCAAAAAGAGTTTCAAATAA
>NW_011494626.1:862569-873811 GCF_000754665.1 Bison bison bison
CCAAAAAAAAAAAAAAAAAAAAAAGTGAAATTCAGATCATTCTAAATAGGCAAAAATTAAGAAAATGCTTTTCAGCTTCTGCACACATACACACAGAAAAATGCTAAAAATAATTCTTCAAAATGCAGAAAAATGGCACCAGGTTGAATGTCAAATGTATAGGAAGCAATAATTATCAGTAGGAATGACAACAAAGGGATAAACATAGGAGAATGATATTTTTCAAATATTTTTCTAAGTATTCAAGAGGATATGGCTATTTAAAACAAAAGGTATGTAGTGTTTTAAATAATTACATGTCCAGCTCCTTGCGACCCAATGGCCTATAATGTAGCTGTCCAGGCTTCTCTGTCCATGAGGATTCTACAGGCAAGGAAGCTGGAGTGGGTTGCCATGCTCTCCTTTAGAGGATTTTCCCAACCTAGGGATCAAACCCAGGTCTCTAACATTTCAAGCAGACTCTTTATCATCTGAGCCACCAGGGAAGTCCTTACTTTAGTTAGAGAGTTTAAGTAATCTAGATGAATTATATATGAGAGCACCAACATAAAAAAGTGATAACTAGGACTGCATTCTTATGCATCATCTGAAGAATATAAAGTCAAAATGCATAACTTAATGTTTAGGACAATAACTTCATAATGAAAACAACTGAATAACTATAGCTAAAATACACACACAGGAATCAAACTGGAATATTAAAAATAAGTTATTAAAAAGAAGGCAGAAAAACATAGAAATGGATAAATGAGAGAAAAAATATATTACTTTTACATATTTATAGACATAAACATTAAAATATATTTAATAAACATGAAAGTGAAAGTGTTAGCTCCTCAGTCATGTCCGACTCTTTGCAACCTCATGGACTATGGCCCTCTAGGCTCCTCTGTCCATGGAATTCTCCAGGCAAGAATACTGGAGTGGGTTGCCATTTCCTTCTCCATGGAGTTTCCCGACCCAGGGATCAAACCCAGGTCTCCCGCATTGCAGGCAGATTCTTCACCATCTGAGCCACCAGGGAACTATTTTCAGTCATACCCAGAATATATTATAAACCCACAAAACCATAACAATATGATACTGGCACAAAAACAAAAATATAGCTCAATGGGACAGAACAGAGAGCTGCAAAATAAGCCCTCACGCATGGTCAATTAAGTGAGGCAAGTAAGGCAAGAATGTACAGTGGAGAAAAGACAATCTTCTTCAATAAGGGATTCTGGAAAACTGGACAGCTACATGTAAAAGAATGAAGTTAGAACATTCACTAATACCATATACAAAAATTAGCTCAAAATGGATTGAAGTTTCAGTGTAAGACCAGAAACCATAAAACTCCTAGTGGAAAACATATATTGAACAGTCTTTGACATAATTTGAAACAAAAGTCTTTTGGATCTGCTTCCTGAAGAAAAGCAAATAAAAGAAAAAATAAACAAATGGGACCTGAAAGTGAAAGTCGCTCAGTTGTGTCTAACTCTTTGCAACCCCATGGACTATAGAGTCCATGAAATTCTCCAGGCCAGAATACTGGAATTGGTAGCCTTTCCCTTCTCCAGGGGATCTTCCCGACCCAGAAATTGAACCAGGGTCTCCTGCATTGCAGGCAGATTCTTTACCAACTGAGCAGCTTTTGTACAACAAAGGAAATCACTGACAATATGAACCTACTGAATGGGAAAAAATATTTGCAAAAATATATAAAATATATATATATTAAAAATATATATATATATATTTTTAATCTAGAGTTGTATGAGCTGTTTATATATTTTGGATGTTAACCTTTTTTCCAGTCAAGTCATTTGCAAATATTTTTTCCCATTCAGTAGGTTCATATTGTCAGTGATTTCCTTTGTTGTACAAAAGCTGCTCAGTTGGTAAAGAATCTGCCTGCAATGCAGGAGACCCTGGTTCAATTTCTGGGTCGGGAAGATCCCCTGGAGAAGGGAAAGGCTACCAATTCCAGTATTCTGGCCTGGAGAATTTCATGGACTCTATAGTCCATGGAGTTGCCAGTCCAGGTTCGATGCATGACGCTGGATGCTTGGGGCTGGTGTACTGGGACGGCCCAGAGGGATGGTATGGGGAGGGAGGAGGGAGGAGGGTTCGGGATGGGGAACACATGTATACCTGTGGCGGATTCATTTTGATATTTGGCAAAACTAATACAATTATGTAAAGTTTAAAAATAAAATAAAATTAGAGAAAAAAAAAAAAAAATATATATATATATCCAATTTAAAAAAAAAAGTGCACAAGGCCCAAATAGACATTTCTTCAAAGAGGAAGTATAAGATGGACAATGGACACATGAAAAGATGCTCAGCATCACTAATCATCAGAGAAATGATCATCAATACCATAAAGAGAATCAACTGACACATGTCAGACTGGATATTATTAAAAAGATCACAGTTAAGAAATATTGGTGAGGATGTGGAGAAAAGGGTACCCTTGTACACTTTTGGTGAGCTATTTATTGGTACAACTGCTATGGAAAGCAGTATGGAAGTTTCTCAAAAGCTAAAAACAGACTACCATATGACCCAGCATTGCTGCTGCTACTGCTGCTAAGTCACTTCAGTCGTGTCTGACTCTGTGCGATTCCATAGACGGCAGCCCACCAGGCTCCCCCGTCCATGGGATTTTCTAGGCAAGAGTACTGGAGTGGCTTGCCATTGCCTTCTCTGGTGACCCAGCATTATGGGGTGTATATCTGGAAAAAAAAAAAAAAAACTAGTTTGAAAAGATACATGCACCCATATATTCATAGCATTATTCTTTACAATTACAAAGATATGGAATCAACATACACATCCACCACCACCAACAACAACATAAAACGGACAAAGAAAATGTGGTATATATATAAAGTGGAACAATACTCTGCCATGAAAAAGAATGAAATGTTTCCATTTGTAACAACATGGATGGACTTGAAGGTTATTACGCTAAGTGAAATAAGTTAGAGAAAGACATGTACTGTATACCACTTATGTGGAATCTAAACAATAAAACAAATTAGTGGATGCAACACAGAGAAGCAAACTCACAGATACAACAATAGAAGTAATAAGTCTTACAGGAGTGCTGCTGCTGAACAAATGACTGGTTTAAAGTTGGGAAAAAAGAATAACAAGGCAGTTTCACAGCAAACTGGAAAATTCTTAAAAAGTTGGGAGTACCAGACTACTTTACTTGTCTCCTGAGAAACCTGTGTGTTGGACAAAAAGCAACAGTTAGAACTGTACATGAAACAAAGACTGGTTCAATATTGGGAAAGGAGTATGTCAAAGCTGCATATTGTCACTCTACTTATTTCACTTATATGCAGAGAATAGTATGTGGAATGCTGGGCTGGATGAATCACAAGCTGGAATCCAGACTGCCAGGATAAATATCAACAACCTCAGACGTGCAGATGATACCACTCTAATGGGAGAGTGAGGCTGAACTTAAGAACCTCTTAATGAAGGTGAAAAAAGAGAGTGAAAAAGTTGGCTTGAAACTCAACATTTAAAAAACAAAGCTCATGGCATCTGGTCCCATCACTTCATGGCAAATGTTGCTGTTGTTCTGTCACTAAGTCATGTCCAACTCTATGTGACCCCATCAACTGCAGCATGTCAGGCTACCCTGTCCTTCACTATGTCCCAGAGTTTGCTCAAACTCACGTCCACTGAGTTGGTGATGCTAGACAACCATATCATTCTCTGAAACCCCCTTCTCCTCTTGCCCTCAGTCTTTCCCAGCATCAGGGTCCTTTCCAGTGAGTCAGCTCTTCACATCAGGTGGCCAAAGTATTTGAGCTTCAGCTTCAACATCAGTTCTTCCAATGAATATTCAAGATTGATTTCCTTTAGGATTGACTGGTTTGATCTCCTTGCTGTCCAAGTGATTCGCAAGAGTCTTCTCCAGCACCACAATCCAAAAGTATCAGTTCTTCAGCACTCAGCCTTCGTATGGTCCAACTCTCACATCCATACATGACTACTGGAAAAATCATAGCTTCAACTATACAAACTTTTGTCAGCAAAGTGATGTCTCTGTTTTTTAATACACTGTCTAGGTTTCTCATAGATTTCCTTTCAAGGAGCAAGCATCTTTAATTCTATGGCTGTTGTCACCATCCACAGTGTCTTTGGAGAGAAAGACATAAAAGAAAATTTTTTGAAAAAAGAAAAGAAAATCTGTCACTATTTCTATTTCTACCCCATCTATTTGCCAAGAAGTGATGGAACCAGATACCACGTTCTTAATTTTTTGAATGTTCAGTTTTAAGCCAGCTTTTTCACTCTCCTCTTTCACCTTCATCAAGAGGCCCTTTAAGTTCCTCTTCACTTTCTGCCACTAGAGTGGAACATCTCCATAATTGAGATGGTTGATATTTCTCCTGGCAATCTTGATTGGAGCTTGTGATTCATCCAGCCCAGAATTTCACATGATATATTCTGCATGTAAGTTAAATAAGGAGGATGACAGTATACAGTCTTAACATACTCCTTTCCCAATTTTGAATTAGCCTGTTGCTCCATGTATAGTTCTAACTATTGCTTCTTGTCCTGCATGCAAGTTTCTAGGAGACAAGTAAGGTAGTCTGGTACTCCCATCTCTTTAAGATTTTTTCTCAGTTTGCTGTGATCCACACAGTCAAAGGCTTTTGCATAACCTATTAAGCAGAAGTAGATCTTACTATAATTCCCTTGCTTTTTCTGTGATCCAACAAATGTTGGCAATTTGATATCTAGTTCCTCTGTCTTTTCTAAATCCAGCTTGTACATCTGGAAATTCTAGGCAAATAGAAGGGAGAAAAGTGGAAGCAGTGACAGGCTTTATTTTCTTGGCAACAAAATCACTGCAAAGGGTGATTGCATCCAAGAAATTAAGACACTTGCTCCTTGGAGTAAGCAGTCCATCCTCAAGGAAATCCAAATGGTCTGTCCTAAAGGAAATCAATCCTGAATATTCATTGGAAGGACTGATGCTGAAGCTGAATTCCAATTTTTGGCCACCTGATGTGAAGAGCTGACTTATTTGAAAAGACCCTGATTCTGAGAAAGACTGAAGGCGGGAGGAGAAGGAGACGACAGAGGATGAGATGGTTGGATGGCATCACCGACTCAATGGACGTGAGTTTGAGTAAACTCAGGGAGTTGGTGATGGACAGGGAGGCCTGGGGTGCTGCAGTCCATGGGGTCGCAAAGAGTCAGACACGACTGAGCAACTGAACTGAACTTCTCTTTGGAAGGAGAACTATGACTAACCTAGACAGTTTATTAAAAAGCAGAGACATCACTTTGCCGACAAAGGTCTGTATAATCAAAGGTATGGTTTTTCCGGCAGCCATGTATGGTTGTGAGAAACGGACCATAAAAAGGCTGAGCACCCAAGAATTGAAGCTTTTGAACTGTGGTGCTGGAGAAGACTCTTGAGAGTCCTTTGGAAGGCAAAGAGATAAAAACCAGTCATTCAATCCTAAGGAATTCACCTTGGAGAATGGAACAACAGAGGATGGGATGGTTAGATAACATCACAGACTCAATGGACACAAATTTGAGCAAACTCTGGGAGATAGTAGAGAACAGAGGAGCCTGGCTTGCTTCAGTCCATGAGACCACAAAAAGTCAGACATGACTTAGAGAATGAACAAGAGTAATTCTACTTTTAGTTTCTTGAGAAATTTCTACTTTTTTTTTTTTTTTTGAGAAACTTGCATGTTGTCATTGTTGTTTAGTTGCTCAGTTGTATCTAATTCTTTGCAACCCCATGGACTGCAGCACACCATGCTTCTCTGTCTTCCACTCTCTTCCAGAGTTTGCTCAAACTCATGTCCATTGAGTCGATGATGCCATACAACCATCTCATCCTCTTTTGCCCCCTTCTCCTCCTGCCTTCAATCTTTCCCAAAATCAGAGTATTTTCCAATGAGTCAGCTCTTTGCATCAGGTGGCCAAAGCTTTGGAGCTTCAGCTTCAGTATCAGTCCTTCAAATGAATGTTCAGAGTTGACTTCCTTTAGGATTGACGGGTTTGATTTCTTTGCTATCCAAGAGACTCTCAAGAGTCTTTTCCAGCACCACACTGAAAGAATCAAATCTTCAGGGCTCAGCCTTCTTTAAGGTCCAACTCTCACATCCATACACAAAATGAGAAACTAATATAATATTTCCATTTCCACCAACAGTGTACACATGTTCCCTTTTCTCTGCATGAATCCTCACTAACATTTGTTACTTGTGGTCTTTTTGATGATAGTCATTCTGACAGCTGTGAGGTGATATTATGGTTTTTATTAAAATTTCTCTGATGACTAGTATGCTGAGTATCTTTTCACATTCCAATTAGCCATTGGTATGTCTTCTTTGGAAAAACATCTATTCAGGTCTTCTGCCTATTTTTTAAACAGGCTGTTCTATTTTGGCATATTGGTTTATACAAGCTGTTTTTATATTTTGAGTATTAAACCCTTAACCATCATGTCATTTGCAAATGCATACTCCCATTCAGTTGGTGGCCTTGAAGTTTTGTAATTTTTTTTTTTTTTTTTTTGCTGTGAAAAATCTTTTACATGTAGTATGTTTATTTATGCTTTTAATTCTTTTGCTTTAGAAGACTGATCCAAGAAAATGTTAGTATGATTTATGTAAAGAGTGTTGTGTCTTTGCTCTCTTCTAGGATTTTATGGTCTAGTTTTCCATTTAGGTCTTTAATTCATTTTGAGTTTCCACATATAGGCATCCAGTTTTCTCAATATTACTTTTTGAAGAAGACAACCTTTTCTCCATTTTATATTCTTGCCTGCTTTGCTACAGTTTAATTGACCATAACTGTGTGAGAACATTTTGGGGCTCTTCTTTCTGTTCAATTAATTTATCTGTTTCTGTGCCAGGGCTATGCTGTTTTGATCACTGTAGCTTTGTATTATAATTTGAAGTCAGAAAGCATGGTATCTTCCTTTTTTTTTTTTCTTCAAGATTTCATTGGCAATTTGGTGTTTTTTGTAGTTTAGAAGGAAATGGCAACCTACTCCGGTATTCTTGCCTGGAAAATCCCATGGACGGAGGAACCTGGTAGGCTACAGTTCATGGGGTTGCAAAGAGTCAGACATGACTACCTTCACTTTCTTTCTTTATATAGATTTTTGAATTACCTGTTCTAGTTCTTGGAAAATGCTATGAGTGCTTAGTAAGGTTTGCAATAAACCTATAAACAACATCGAATAATATAGATAATTTAACAATGCTAATTCCAATATATGAACACAGATATATTTCCACTTGTATGATCTTCATCAATATTTCATAGTCTTCACAGTACCTTTCTCCAGAGTATATTTTTCACCTCTTTTGTTAAGTTTTATTATTGTTGTTCAGTCTCTAAGTCATGTCCAACTCTCTGTGATCCCACAGACTGCAGCACACCAGGCTCCTCTGCCCTCCAGCAGAGTTTGCTCAAATTCGTGTCCATTGAGCCTGTGATGCTACAGAACTATCTCATCGTCTGCTGCCCCCTTCTCCTTTTTCCTTCAGTCTTACCCAGCATCAGGGTATTTTCCAATGAGTCAGCTCTTCACATGAAGTGACAAAAGCACTGGAGCTTCAGCAAGAGAACTTCCAATGAATATTCAGAGCTGATTTCCTTTAGAGTTTGGTTTCATTTCCTTGAAGTCCAAGAAAATCTCAAGAGTATTCTCCAGCACCACAATTCAAAAGCGTTTCTTTGAAACTCAGCCATTTTATAGTCCAACTCATATTCGTAGATGCCTAGTGAAAAACCATAGCTTTGACTATACAGACATTTGTTGGCAAAGTAATGCCTCTGCTTTTTAGTATGCTATTTAGGTTTATCATAGCTTTCCTTCCAAGGAGCAAGCATCTTTTGATTTCATGGTTGCAGTTACCATCCAACAGTGATTTTGAAGTCCAAGAAAATAAAATCTGTCACTGCTTCCAGTTTTTTCCCATCTATTTGCCATGAAGTGATTGGACTGGATGCCCTGATTCTAGTTTTTTGAGTGTTGAGTTTTAAGCCAGATTTTTCACTCTCCTCTTTCACCCTCATCAAGAGGCTCTTTAGTTCCTTTTCACTTTCTGCCATTAGAGTGGTATCATCTACATATCTGAGGTTGTTGATATTTCTCCCAGCAATCTTAATTCCAGCTTCTGATTCATCCAGCTCAGCATTTTGCATGATATATTCTGCATACAAGCTAAATAAGAAGGGTGACAGTATACAGCCTTGTCATTCTCCTTTCCCAATTTTGAACCCTGTCAGTTGTTCCGTGTCTGATTCTGTTGCTTCTTGACCAGCATACAGATTTCTCAGGGGACAGGTAAGTTGGTCTGTACTCCAACCCCTTTAAGAATTTATCACAGTTATGATCACACAGTCATAGGATTTAGCATAGTAAGTGAAGCAAAAGTAGATGTTTCTCTGGAACTCCCTTCCTTTTTCCATGATGTAACAAATTTGGCAATTTATCTCTAGTTCCTTTGCCTCTTCAAAACCCAGCTTGTACATTTGGAAGTTTTCAGTTCATGTACTGTTGAAGCCTAGCTTGAAAGATTTTGAGAATAACCTTGCTAGCATGTGAAATGAGTGTAGTTGTAGAGTAGTTTAAGTTTATTCCTAGGCATTTTATTCTTTTTCATGTCATTTTAAAGGATTTTTTTTTCCTGCTTTCTCTTTTTGATAGCTTATATTATTGTACAGAAAAACAACATATATTTATATCAATCTTGTATCCTGCCACTTTGGCAAATTCATTTTTTTAATTCTAATATTTTTTGAATGAAGACGTTGTGGTTTTCTGTACATAATGTCATGCCATCTTCAAATAGGTACCATTTTACTTCTTCCTTTAAAACTTGGATACATTTTTTTTTTTTTTCTGTTTAATTGTTGTGGCTATGACTTTCAATACTGTGGCTAGAACTTGCAATACTGGGCTAAATTGAAGTAGTAAGACTGGTTGTCCTTGTCATTTTCCAGATTTTAGATGAAAATGTTCAATTTTCCAATATTGAGTGTCATATTAGCTGTGGGTTTGTCATAAATATCCTTTTTAATGTTGAGATAAGTTTTTATCTATACCAACTTTAATGACAGCCTTTATCATGAATGGATGTTGAATTTTGTCAAATATTTTTTCTACATCTGGTGAAATGACCATGATATCAATCCTTTTTTGTTGTTGTTAAATGTGGTGCATCATATTGACTTACTTTCTGATACTGAATCATAATTGTATTCCTGAAGCAAATCCCACTTGAAAATAATGTGTGATCCTTTTTATATATTGTTGAATCCACTGCTAATACTTTGTTGAAGATTTTTGCCTATATATTTATCAGAAATTGTGTTCTGTATTTTTTGGTACTATTTTTTGTGGTTTTTGTATCATGGTAGTGGTGGCCTTAAAGAATGAATTTGGGACTTCTTCTTCTTCAGTATTTTGGAATAGTTTTCAAAGAATAGGTTTTATCTCTTCCTTATATACTGTCTTGTGAAAACATCTGACCCTGGATTTCTAATTTTCTGATAATTCAATTTCACTGCTAGTGATCCTTCTGTTCATATTTTCTATTTCTTCCTGATTCAGTATTAGAATATTTGTAGAAAATTTTCTATTTCTTCTATGTTGTGAAATCTGTTGGCATAAAGCTGTTCACAAAATTCTCTTCACATTTTTTCCATCTCTATGATACTGGTTGTGGGACTTCCCCATGGCTCAGCAGTAAAAGAATCTGCGGGTAGTGCAGCAGCCAAGGAGATGCACGTTTGATCCCTGAATCAGGAAGATCCCTTGAGCAAGGTATAACAACCCACTCCAGTATTATTGCCTGGAGAATTCCATAGACAGAGGAGCTTAGCAGGCTATGGTCCATAGGGTCACAAAGAGTTGGACATGACTGAAGCAGGAGGCTGCGATAACCGGCCGCTAAGCACAGGCCACTGCGACGACCAGCGTGCTAAGCCCAGCGAGAGGAGCTACCCCACGTCCGAGGTCAGGGGCAGCAGCCGAGAGTGCCAGGCTGTGACAGCACAGAAACGGTGGAGAGGAGCTACCCTGCATCCGAGGTCGGGTGCGGGGGGGGGGGTGCGGGGAGGGTGGCGGCCGAGAGGAGCTACCCCGCGTCTGAGGTCAGGGGCGGCCATGAGAGGAATTACCCTGCGTCCGAGGTCAGGGACGGCAGCGGGGAGGAACTACCCCACGCCCCCACGCCTGAGGCCAGGGGCGGCTGGGAGGAGCAACCCCACGTCCAAGGAGCCGAGGCTGCACCAGCACAGGAGGGCCTAGAGGAGCTATCCCACGTTGACGGTCAGGAAGGGAGGCAGTGAGGAGATACCCCTCGTCCAAGGTAAGGAGCAGGGGCTGCACTTTGCTGGAGTAGCCCTGAAGAGATACCCCACGCCCAAGGTAAGAGAAACCCAAGTAAGATAGTAGGTGTTGGAAGAGGGCATCAGAGGGCAGACACACTGAAACCATACTCACAGAAAACTAGTCAATCTAATCACACTAGGACTGCCTTGTCTAACTCAATGAAACTAAGCCATGCCCGTGGAGCAACCCAAGATGAGCGGGTCATAGTGGAGAGATCTGACAGAATGTGGTCCACTGGAGAAGGGAATGGCAAACCACTTCAGTATTCTTGCCTTGAGAACCCCATGAACAGTATGAAAAGGCAAAATGATAGGATACTGAAGGAGGAATTTCCCAGGTCAGTAGGTGCCCAATATGCTACTGGAGATCAGTGGAAAAATAACTCCAGACAGAATGAAGGGATGGAGCCAAAGCAAAAACAATACCCAGCTGTGGATGTGACTGGTGATAGAAGCAAGGTCCGATGCTGTAAAGAGCAATATTGCATAGGAACCTGGAATGTCAGCTCCATGGATCAAGGCAAATTGGAAGTGGTCAAACAGGAGATGACAAGAGTGAATGTTGACATTCTAGGAATCGGCGAACTAAAATGGACTGGAATGGGTGAATTTAACTCAGATGACCATTATATCTACTACTGTGGGCAGGAATCTCTCAGAAGAAATGGACTAGCCATCATGGTCAACAAAAGAGTCCGAAATGCAGTACTTGGATGCAATCTCAAAAACGACAGAATGATCTCTGTTTGTTTCCAAGGCAAACCATTCAATATCACAGGAATCCAAGTCTATGCCCCAACCAGTAATGCTGAAGAAGCTGAAGTTGAATGGCTCTATGAAGACCTACAAGACCT
>NW_011494626.1:874323-874547 GCF_000754665.1 Bison bison bison
TTTCATTATAGGGGACTGGAATGCAAAAGTAGGAAGTCAAGAAACACCTGGAGTAACAGGCAAATTTGGCCTTGGAATACGAAAGGAAGCAGGGCAAAGACTAATAGAGTTTTGCCAAGAAAATGCACTGATCATAACAAACACCCTCTTCCAACAACACAAGAGAAGACATTACACATGGACATCACCAGATGGTCAACACCGAAATCAGATTGATTATATTC
>NW_011494626.1:874647-876129 GCF_000754665.1 Bison bison bison
TTGTACAGGAGACAGGGATCAAGACCATCCCCGTGGAAAAGAAATGCAAAAAAGCAAAATGGCTGTCTGGGGATGCCTTGCAAATAGCTGTGAAAAGAAGAGAAGCAAAAAGCAAAAGAGCAAAGGAAAGATATAAGCATCTGAATGCAGAGTTTCAAAGAATAGCAAGAAGAGATAAAAAAGCCTTCTTCAGCCATCAATGCAAAGAAATAGAGGAAAACAACAGAATGGGAAAGACTAGAGATCTCTTCAAGAAAATCAGAGCTACCAGAGGAACATTTCATGCAAAGATGTGCTCGATAAAGGACAGAAATGGTATGGACCTAAAGGAAGCAGAAGATATCAAGAAGAGGTGGCAAGAATACACAGAAGAACTGTACAAAAAAGATCTTCACAACCCAGATAATCATGATGGTGTAATCACTGACCTAGAGCCAGACATCCTGGAATGTGAAGTCAAGTGGGCCTTAGAAAGTGTCACTATGAACAAAGCTAGTGGAGGTGATGGAATTCCAGTTGAGCTATTCCAAATCCTGAAAGATGATGCTGTGAAAGTGCTGCACTCAATATGCCAGCAAATTTGGAAAACTCAGCAGTGGCCACAGGACTGGAAAAGGTCAGTTTTCATTCCAATCCCAAAGAAAGGCAATGCTAAAGAATGTTCAAACTACCGCACAGTTGCACTCATCTCACATGCTAGTAAAGTAATGTTCAAAATTCTCCAAGCCAGGCTTCAGCAATATGTGAACTATGAACTTCCTGATGTTCAAGCTGGTTTTAGAAAAGGCAGAGGAACCAGAGATCAAATTGCCAACATCCACTGGATCATGGAAAAAGCAAGAGAGTTCCAGAAAAACATCTATTTCTGCCTTCTTGACTATGCCAAAGCCTTTGACTGTGTGGATCATAATAAACTGGAGAATTCTGAAAGATATGTGAATACCAGAAGACCTGATCTGCCTTTTGAGAAATCTATATGCAGGTCAGGAAGCAACAGTTAGAACTGGACATGGAACAACAGACTGGTTCCAAATAGGAGAAGGAGATCGTCGAGGCTGTATATTGTCACCCTGCATATTTAACTTATATGCAGGGTGCACCATGAGAAACGCTGGACTGGAAGACACAAGATGGAATCAAGATTGCCGGGAGAAATATCAAAAACCTCAGATATGCGGATGACACCACCCTTATGGCAGAAAGTTAAGAGGAACTAAAAAGCCTCTTAATGAAAGTGAAAGTGCAGAGTGAAAAAGTTGGCTTAAAGCTCAACATTCAAAAAACAAAGATCATGGCATCCGGTCCCACCACTTCATGGGAAATAGATGGGGAAACAGTGGAAACAGTGTCAGATTTTATTTTGGGGGGCTCCAAAATCACTGCAGATGGTGACTGCAGCCATGAAATTAAAAGACGCTTACTCCTTGGAAGGAAAGTTATGACCAACCTAGATAGCATATTAAAATGCAGAGACATTACTTT
>NW_011494626.1:876229-919272 GCF_000754665.1 Bison bison bison
TACTTTGCCAACAAAGGTCTGTCTAGTCAAGGCTATGGTTTTTCCTGTGGTCATGTATGGATGTGAGAGTTGGACTGTGAAGAAGGCTGAGCACTAAAGAATTGATGCTTTTGAACTGTGGTGTTGGAGAAGACTCTTGAGAGTCCCTTGGACTGCAAGGAGATCCAACCAGTCCATTCTGAAGGAGATCAGCTCTGGGATTTCTTTGGAAGGAATGATGCTAAAGCTGAAACTCCAGTACTTTGGTCACCTCATGCGAAGAGTTGACCCATTGGAAAAGACTCTGATGCTGGGAGGGATTGGGGGCAGGAGGAGAAGGGGATGACAGAGGATGAGATGGCTGGATGGCATCACTGACTCAATGGACGTGAGTCTGGGTGAATTCCGGGAGTTGGTGATGGACAGGGAGGCCTGGCATGCTGCGATTCATGGGGTCACAAAGAGTTGGACATGACTGAGTGACTGAACTGAGCTGAACTGAACTAAGCAACTGAGCATGTATGGTATTGATTGTAAACTTTCCTCTTTCAGTTCTTATTTCATTGTTTTCTTTTTCATTTGAAAAAAAAATGAATCTGGTTTATGAGTTTTCTTTTAAAATAGAGCACCTAGTTTCTTTGATGTTTTCTACTTTTTTGTCTCTATATTACTTATTTCCTTTCTGAGCTTTATTATTTCCTTCCTTCTACTGACTTTGGGCTTTATTTTCTTTTTCTTTTTAGAGTTACTTTAAATAGATTAGATTACTTATTTGAGATTTTTCTTGTTCCTTGAGGAATCTCTTTCATCATAAGTATAATTATTAGAACTATGTTTGCTGCATTCCTTAGGTTTTGGAATTTTGCTTTTATTTTTAGTCAAGAATTATTTTTTTTTATTTTCTCTTTAATTTCTTCAATGACCCATTGGTTTTAATAGCATATGATTTTGTCTAACGTGTGATTTCCCCTTTTTTTCTTCTAATTGATTTCAAGTTTTATATGATTATGCTTAGAAAAAAATGTTGATATAATTTCTATCTTAAATTTGTTGAGAATTTTTATGGCCTATTATGTGATCTATCCTAGTGGATATCCAATGTACACTTAAAAAGAATGTGCATTCTGGTGTTTTTAGCTGAATATCTTATAGGTATCTAGTAAGTCCAGCCTGTGTAATATGTCATAAAATCAATTAATTTTTTGTTTGGATGATGTATCCATGGATGTAAGTGGAATGTAAAATCCAATATTATTGCATTATTGTCAAATTATTTATGCTTGTTAATATATGTTTTATATATTTAGGTGCTTCTATAGTTGGTATATATATATTAAGGTATGCTAGATCTTATTATTGTGTAGATCCTGTTATCATCATATAATGTCCTTATTTGTCTTTTGTTACAGACTTTGTTTTAAAGTCCACTTTGTCTGCTTTAAGTGTTGATATCCCAGCTTTCTTGTCTTTGCAGTTTGTATAACTACATTTTTCATCCAATCACTTTTAATATCTTTCTATCTTTAGGTCTAAAATGAGTCTTTTGTAAGCATAATATAGATGGGACTTGCTCTTTTATCCAATCAGCCATCCTATGTCTTTTGTTTCACATATTTAGTCCATTGACTAAAATTATTATTGATAAGTATATATTTATTGCCATTTAAAAAATATTTTCTCTGTTCCTTTCTTCTTTTTTTTTGCCCTTTATTCTTCTTTTAGTCCCTTCTCTTGTGATTTGATGATTTCTTGGTGCTATGCTTGTGTTCGTTTTCCTCTAGTTTTTATATATTTATTTGTTAGGTTTTTTGATTTATTTTCCATGGGGTTTATATATGTTGTTGTTGTTGTTTAGTTGCTAAGTCGTGTCCAGCTCTTTGCAACCCCACAGACTATAACCTGCCAGACTTCCTTGTACATGAGATTTCCCAGGCAAGAAGGCTGGAGTGGGTTGTCATTTCCTTCTCTAGGGGATCTTTTTGACTCATGGATCAAACCCCAACTCCAGGAAATGCTACATATGTTGACCTATAACTTTTTTTTTTTTAATTGACAGTCATTTAAATTCAAGCACATTTTAAAAGCTTCACATTGTCTACATCCCCCTCACATATTCTGTGTTTTTGCTATCATATTTTATATCTTCACATTTATCCCTTCACTTTATTGTAGTTATAGCTCATTTTACTTTTTTTTTTTAACCTTTTGATCTTCATGCTAGCTTATTTAAGTGGTTGCCTTTACAATATATTTGCCTTTACTAGTAGGATTCCTTTCCTAAAGATTCTTACTTATTATGGCATTTTCTTTCCCACATAGAGAAGACTCTTCAATATTTTTTAGGATAAGATTAATATTTATGAACTCTTTTAGTTTTTGTTTATCAGAGATATTGTTTGTCTCTTTCAATTCTGAATGATAAACTTGCTGGTTATATTATCCTCACTTTGGGGGTTTTGTCTTTCAGCAATTTAAATATATCACACCTTCTGGTCTGCAAACTTGCTATTGAAAAATCAGTTGATAGCTTTTTGGGATTCCTTATATGTGACTGTTTTTCTCTTTCTTTAAAATTGTCTTTTCTTTATTTTTAAGTTTACTGTTTTAATTGTGATATATCTTGTGGTGTGTCTCCTTGGATTCATCTTGTTTTAGACTTTGTGATCCCTGTACCTGAGTATCTGTTTGCTTCTTCAAGTTTACAAAGTTTCCTGCCATAATTTCTTCAAATACATTTTTGACACTTTTTTTTTTTTTTCTGGCATCCTTATAAGGTAAATGTTAGTATATTTTATGTTGCCCCAGATGTTCATCAAACTGTTCTCAATTTTTAAGCTTCTTTTATTTTCACTGTTCTGACTGCGTATTTCCATTATTCTATCTTCCAAATCACTAATTCAAGCATGCTCTTAATTCCTTCTAGTGTGTTTTTCATTTGCTATTATATTCTTCAGCTCTGACTTGTTCTTTTTGACATTTTTTAGATGTTAAAATTCTTACTGTGTTCAAGACCACAAGTTCAGTTAGCATTCTTATTACTAATGTTTTGTCCTCTATTTCTGGTAAATTATTCATCTGTGTTTCATTATTGTTGTTGTTTATTAGTTTTGTTTTATTCAAAAAAATTGCTCTTTCTCTCCATTTTATTTTTTCTATTTCTATAAAATAAGGTGAAAGTTACCTTATTTGGCTTCTGAAATTATTTCTTTCTGTGTGAGTTTCTCTATATAGTATACACATACCTAGCAGTGTTGATGGGAGAGCTAGATCTAAATTGAACATAGGTCATATATTTCTACAGTGTGTTCTGGCAGTTATCATTTTGGTGTGAGGGGAAGCTGAAGATGGACTGGCTAGAGACATAGCCAGGTATGAACTGGGACATATTCTATCGTCAGTGGCCATCAGCACACTATCTGGGGTTGAAATTAGATACTTAGGTTCCAAAACAGAAACCCTGAATGCCAGATCTGAGATGGTTTATTTCCCTCTAAATATGAGCCCTCCCCACTCCTGTCAATGGCACATTTGCCCCAGAGAAAAGTGTATTTTGCCAAAAGATCAAAAAAAATATCTTGAGTCTCATATGAAGTGAGCTATATTGATATGTCCCTTCATTATGACGGTTAAGTTAAAAATGTTTGTAAACATATGTAAATTTTACCTAAAAATAGCTTGAAATTATAATAATAAAGTGCAGATATGGGTCGATTGTAGATTTTCCAAAATTAAAGATTAAAAGAAATGCTTTTTAAGAAAAAAAACTACCAAAGCCAGTGGAGATCTTTTTTGAAAGTTAAGCTGCATTTCTCTGAAAAGTAATAGCTTTTTTTTTTTTTTTAGCTGCACAGTGCAGCTTTCAGGATCTCTATTACCTGAATGGTGGTTGAGCCTAGGCCACAGCAGTGAAAGCCCAGAATCCTAACCACCAGGCCACCAGGGAACTCTCATAACATCTTATATTTTATTATAAAATAAACATGATTTTGAAAGATTTCAGATAATTTTTGTATGTTCGTGGGAAGTGAGTAACTAATTATAGATACATACATACATACATACATAAAAAACGAAAGCTCCATTCTCTAAACTATTTTTTCAGTTGATAAATTAAATGGAGGATGAAATGGCTTTCAATGGAGAAGGATTATGTTTCCCAGTATTATAAAAGAAATTTGGGATCAAACTGAGTATATCTCCCTGGCCCTGTGACTGTGATTATGTTGCTTTATATTTCTTAACCTCCCTTATTTCATATACAAAAGAAATGATATTTGTAGATTATAAGATTGTTAGTAGGAACAGTGAATGGTGAGAGCAACTATTTCAATGCTCACAGCAGAGGAGAGCTCAAGACTTTATAAATCAGGTCTACTGATATATGAAGTTAAAGTGAAAAGAAGTGAAAAACTGTCTCTGTTAAAGCCATAAAAGCAGTTGTATATTTTGCTGTTTTAGTTTCCAGAGTGGAAAAACATAAAAGCATGGGGTGGGAAGAATCATGGAAATTGAATAGGTATTCATTAATTGTATTATTTATTAGGAATCTATTAAATACTAAACAGTATTCTAGGCTCTGTGATTACAATGATGAATGAAACAAAGTCTTGATTTCATGGAATTTGTAGTCTATTGTATAAAATACAGCACTCAAACCTTCAGATTGTACTGCATTAATATCCAGATATGGGTAATATGCAAAGCATTTTTTTTTTTCGAAAGAAGAGGGACTAACCATGGCAACTGATATACTATTCTTGGTTTTTACATTGATGAAATATAAGTGTTATTTCCTATTATCCTTCCAATACCCAGCACAGTTTCTATTCAATTAACATCAATTTAATGAAAAACTTTTGGAACAATACTTCCTTAGACTTTTGTGCAATTAAGAAGGGGAGAGATTATAGCTCCATGAGCACATTTGCATTGCATAGGCATAATTCCAAATGTCCACCTTTTCCCATATCAATTCTTTTAAGCCAAATGACTGAGTCCTGCTGGAAACAATTAGACTTGCTGTGGCTCTGAGATTTGCCCAAATCAAACCATGCCTTTCCTTCTCTGTATGCTATTGATCTAGGCTGAAAGACTAGATGTTCTACCTCAGTTTACATTACATATTCTAGTCCCTTTCCGCACTCTAAGCTTTTCCTAAATCCCAGATTTCTCATCTAAGTCTTGAAATACTTTGGAGTTTATTTTACCAAAGACCATTTCCCTCATGTGTATGTTAATTTGTATTGTGTCCGACTCTTTGCAAACCCATGGTTTCTAGCCCACCAGCTTCCTCTGTCCATGGGATTCTGCAGGCAAGGATACTCGAATGAGTTCCTATTTCCTCCTCCAGGGGAGCTTCCCAATCCAGTGAGCAAACCCTCTTCTCCTGTGTCTCCTGCACTGGCAGGCAGATTCTTTACTGCTGTGCCACCTCTGGCTATTTCAGCCTCATTGTGAGATCTGGTTCCAGTCTAAATTGAATGCTCAGATTTTAGATGGTAACCCTCATATCTTTGAGGGTTACGTTACAGACTTCTGTGTAATCCTCCAAAATATAAGACCTTCTGGTTATGATTAATTATTTCCTTCTTGAATCTAAAATTGTTTTAACCTCTAAACACTGTAATGTGACCTGTTTCCACCTCCATCTCCCACATAACACCCTCAGTATTTAATGGTGAAGCTCCTGAGCTCTGATTCTCAACAGTCAAGCTTTACCTTCTCTTTATACTGAACTGCAAGGACTCCACCATCTGGAATATTGTGAGGTAGACTTCCACCCCTCAAAAAACATAGATAATCTTCTCTAAAAGGTGTGGTCAAAGCAAGTCACATGGACCTACCTGATCTTAGGGAAGCCAAAGAGAGAGAACTGACCTGAACGTTTACTGACCAGGGCTAATAAGTACCAGGATGGAAAGCTGTTTATCATTTGTAAAGTAAAAAATGCATAGCTATTTTTTCTTAATGACAAACAAAAAATGAACAAAATTGACAAAGCTAAGTAATTTTAACATTGATAAGATGCCACAGTGGAGACCAGGTTGGAAATCATCTAAGGAAGAATGAAG
The DNA here is from genome assembly GCF_000754665.1 of Bison bison bison. Taxonomy (NCBI): domain Eukaryota; kingdom Metazoa; phylum Chordata; class Mammalia; order Artiodactyla; family Bovidae; genus Bison; species Bison bison. Next base: position 882,280 of record NW_011494626.1, read on the forward strand.
ATGATTTCTTTTTCATTCTGCCTATTAGTTTTCCTCTTAATTTTGTATAATAAATGCCTTTTGCATAATTTATTATTTTTAACAAGAAATCCACACATTTTCTCATCCCTAAAAAACAGCTCTAATGGAGAGATACTATTATTTAAAGTGTGTCAACTTGGAATAATTACTTAGATATGAGAGAATATCCCAACACAGGATTAATATTAAAATAGTTTAGTCCTATAATGGAATCATCAAAAATAATAAAATAATGCTTATAATAAAGACATTTTAGTGAAACATAAAATCTTTTAATAATTGTGCCTGGAATAGGTGGTTTGATTTAATACTAAGAGAAAACTAGTCACATTTTATATTGTTTCATTTTTTTTTTTCAATTAAGGATAATTATTTTTATTTTTATTTTTTATTTTTTTTTATTTTTGGATAATTATTTTTAAACATGAAAGGACAAGACATATTTGTAAGAAAATCTTAAAACCCCCCAAATTCCAAATTTGTCAAACTACTTTAAATCTTTTTGTTATTAAATATTATACTTCAAAGTGTTGACAGAATTTGCAGAAAATCTATAGGATCAATCAATACTGATCATCTACTAACAGTTTTGGAGAATGGAAGAGGAACAGAGAAATTCAGGTGATCACATCGATCTAATTGTCACAGAAGGAAACAAGCAACATGACTAAGATGTTTTAAGTAGGGCAAAATATTGCAAAGCAATGGTAGATTTCATAATATTTAACAAATTTTTGTTTGTTTCTCTAAGAAGATTTTTAATTCACAGGCTACAAATGAGTTTAATGTTGATCTCAATTAACATTTATTATCATTATCATATTTGTAATTGTTAGGTGCACTTATAAAAATAAATCACTGAGCTTATTTAACAACAACAGCAACAAAAACTAGTTACAGATTTACCCTGTTTCCTCAAATATTACTTTTACTTGATAAACAGATCAGCAAAATGATAGATAACATTTGTGAATACTTTAACATGATATTTATCAGCTCCAGGCCCCAAATGACATCATTTTAGACAAATATAAAGGTGTGAATTGGATAACTTTGAAACTGAATTATAACTGGCTGACTGCATGCTGATTAAAGTTGTAATTTCAAATTGGTAGAGAATCTTTCCCAATGTATTCTAGATCTCAGTCTTAGCCTTTTGTGCATTTATATTAATTTACTGAAAAAGCCCAGTTCACAGATAGCTAAAAGCCAAAAATAGGTAAAAAATATTATATGGCAAAATCCAATCCAAATCTGATTTGTGAGATTTGATTAGGTATATTTCATGAAAATAAATGTGAGTTTTATGGTCAAATCCCAAGTAACATACATCCTTAGCTCTATCTTGAAATCTGTACAGTTTTGAAAAGGTCATAACATTTTAATGGAAGAATGTCAAACATGAGGTGACAACATAGTAAATGGTGATTTAAAAAGATTTGGTGCTGTAATTTCATAAAAATAATCCTTAGTTCATATTTTACTTTTTTTGTAATTGGCCAACTGGAACCAGAATATTGTGTTTTTAAATACTATACTGCTGGGGAAGTATGTCTAATATTGTGAAGATGGGGAATATCTAAGTATTGTATCCTATGATAATGCATTAAAGAAAAGAGGGGTGCCTACACTGCAGAATCAGAGTTTCTAATGAGAACACAATGGTGATCTGAAATTATTTTAAGAACCTTAATGTACACAAAATGTAGCTTCCACAGATACATCTAGGTCAATGAATTAGGTTCATAAAATGTATGATTTACATGCAAGAAAATGGAAATATTCAATAATTATCATCTAAAATGGAATAAGCTTTATTAAAAGAAAATATTTTTAGTTTATTCATGCTTTAGGAATTCTGAATGCAGTTTGTCAATGATGTTGAAGAGGAACTTTCATTACTCAAGAATCTAATGTACAACATGATGACTACAGTTAATAATATTGTGTTGTATATTTGAAAATTGATAACAGAATAGATGTTAAAAGTCCTCATCACAAGAAAAAGAGAAATAAACTCTGCACGTGTACAGATGTTTCCTAGACTTACTTTGGTGATCATTTCACAAGTTAACATAGTCTTATCATTTTGCAGACAGAGGTTCATATAGTTAAGGCTATGGTCTTTCCAGTAGTCATGTACGGATGTGAGAATTGGACCATAAAGAAGGCAGAGCACTCAGGAATTGATGCTTTTGAACTGTGGGATGCTGGAGAAGACTTGGGAGTCCCTTGGACAGCAAGATCAAACCAGTCAATCTTAAAGGAAATAAATCCTGAATATTCATTGAAAGAACTGATGCTGAAGCTGAAGCTCCAATACTTTGGCCACCTGATTTGAACAGACAACACATCGGAAAAGATCCTGATGCTGGGAAAGATTGAAGGCAGAAAGAAAAGAAGGCAACAGAAGATGAAATGGTTGGATGGCATCACTGACTCAATGGACATGAACTTAGGCAAACTCCAGGAGGTGATGAGGGACAGGGAGGCATGTCATGCGATAGTCCATGGAGTCAGAAAGAGTCTGACATGATCTGGCAACTGAACAACAACAAATTCACTGTGCTGTACATCTGAAACCAGTATGTTTCACACCCATTTTGCCTCAATAAATAATAATTTAAAAAAATTTTAAAAACAGCATTTTCCTCAGAAATCTACTACCAGAATGCACAGGTTATCCATAATAAAACAAGGAATGTGTTATAAAAAAAAAAAAAAAACTGTTGATAACATTAACTTCTAGAAAATAAAGCAAATTTCATTCCTCTGACTTATTTTCCTTTTTTAATGTCCTTTATATTTGCTTGATTTATTAGTTTCTAGATATAATCTAGAACTTTTGAATTTGAATTTGAATATCAAATAATACATGATTATAATTTTATTTTAAAAGTAAAGGGGAGAACTTAAATGTTTAATATGGTAGAAGTGGTGAGGTAGAGGCATAACTTTGCACAGATAACTTCAACTTCTGAAATACCTTCCAATCTTGAGATACTCTTATTAGAAGTTTTACAGCTTTCTTCCCAAGAGCTCAATTAGTAAAAAGTGAGATATAGAGGCTTCATATTATCGTTTCATAACTATAAGAAGAGAATTCTGAAGACTGAGTAATAGATGGCAAATGACAGATTATGCAAGTATGACAGAAGCTGGATTTGATGATTTTGAATAACCAATTTTTAACTAAAGAATATGGCTGGGACTTCAACTCTATAAATTAAACTTCTGAACTGTTGAACTAATACATTGGATTTGCCTTTGAAATAAAGACCATTTTTTCCCCTAGAAAGTCTAATACATTGGAATGTAAATAATGACTCAAATTGGACTATTAATTCTCCAAGTAGTCTTCTAGGTTGGTGGGGTTTTCTGTATGCCTGTATTCAATTTCCAATAAAACAAAGTTCTCTATAAAATAACTGGAAATTTGTCAGTGTTCTAGACATGGTGCAACTTCTAAATATGAAATTACAAAATATATGGACAAAAATAGAGGCTATAAAATTGGGAGCAAACCTGTAGCAGTTTAGCAATCTGGACAAGTTCATTCTTTCCTTCAGCCAATCACAAGCAAGTTGAAATCCCATGAAAATAATGTGTCATTTTTGTATTCATCAAAATTTTACAGTTTTCAGAGTATAGGTCTTTCACCTCCTAGGTTAAGTTTATTTTTAGGTATTTGATATTTTTGTTTGTTTGTTTGTTTTGATCAGTTTCAAATGAGATTGTTTTCTCGCTTTTTCTTCTGATATGGAACCACCTAAGATCACAGATTGCCAAAGCAATCTTCAGAAAAATGAGCAAAGCAGAAGGAATCATGCTCCCTGACTTCATAATAAACTACAAAGCTACAGTAATCAAAACAGCTTGGTACTGGCACAAAAATAGACACACTGATAAATGGAACTGAATAAAGTGTCTAAAAATGAACCCAGACACTTAAGGTCAGTTAATTGATGACAAAGTAGGCAAGAATATATGATGGAGAAAAGGTAGTCACCTCAGTAATGGATGCTAGGAAAACTGAACCATTACATGTAAAAGAATGGGATTAGAGCAGTCTCAAATACAAAATGGATTAAGGACTTAAATATAAAACCTGAAATCACAAAAGTTCTAGACTAGAACACAGGTAGAACATACTTTGACATAAGTTGCAGCAATATTTTTTGGATCTGTCTCAGGTAAAATAAATAAAAACAAAAATAAATATATAGAACCTAATTAAACTTAAGAGCTTTTGCACAGCAAAGGGAACTATCAAACAAAAGACAAAAATATAACCAACTAAATGGGAGAAAATATTTGCAAAAAATATTATCAATATGTAGTTTTTATCCAAAATATAAACAGCTTAAACAACTCAATATTTTTAAAAAATATGACAACCTGATTCAAACCTGGACAGAAGACCTGGATAGATGTTTTTCTGGAGAAGATGTACAGATGACTAACAAGCACATGGAAAGATGCTTGACTTCTGCAATTATCTGGGAAATGCAAATTAAGATTCTAATGTGATATTACCTGTCAAAATGGCTGTCATCAAAAAGATCACAAATAAAAATGTTGCTCATGATGCAAAGAAAAGGGAACACTTGTACACTGTTGGTGGGAATGTAAAATAGTTCAGCTTCTGGGGAAAACAGATTCCCTGTATGCAGGTCAAGAAACAACAGTTAGAACCAGACAGACTGATTAGAACAACAGTTAGAACAACAGACTGGTTCCAAATTGGGAAAGGAATACGTCAAGGCTGTATATTGTCACCCTGCTTATTCAACTTATATGCAGGGTACATCATGTGAAATGGTGGGCTGGATGAGTCACAAGCTGGAATCAAGATTTCCAGGAAAAACATCAATAACCTCAGATATGCAGATGACACCATCCTTACGGCAGAAAGTAAAGAGGAACTAAAGAGCCTCTTGATGAAGGTGAAAGAGAAGTGTGAAAAAGTTGGCTTGAAACTCAACTTGCAAAAAGCCAAGATCATGGCATACAGTCCCATAATTTCATGGCAAATAGATGGGGAAATAATGGAAACAGTGACAGACTTTATTTTCTTGGGCTTCAAAATCACTGCAGATGGTGACTTCAGCCATGAAATTAGAAGACGCTAGCTCCTTGGAAGAGAAGCTTTCACAAAACTAGACAATGTATTAAAAAGCAGAGACATCAGTTTTGCCAACAAAGGTCCATATAAACAAGGCTATGGTTTTTCCAGTAGTCGTGTATGTATGTGATAGTTGGACCATAAATAAGAATTGATGCTTTCAATGCCATTCTCCCAAATCATCCCATCCTCTCCCTCTCCCACAGAGGCCAAAGTAATTAGCATCCAATTAAAATAAATAAATTTAAATTAAAAAAAAAAAAAAAAGAATTGATGCTTTCAAACTTTGGAGAAGACTCTTGAGAGTCCCTTGGACAGCAAGATCAAACCAGTCAATCCTAAAGGAAATCAACCCTGAATATTCATTAGAAAGACTGATGATGAAGGTGAAGCTCCAAGACTTTGGCCACCTGATGTGAAGAGGTGACTCATTAGTAAAGACCCTGATAATGGGAAAGATTGAGAGCAGAAGGAGAAGGGGACGACAGAGGATGAGATGGTTGGATGGCATCACTAACTCGATGGACATACGGACATGAGCAAACTACATGAGCTAGTGAAGGACAGTGAAGCCTGGCATGCTATAGTCCATGGGGTTGAAAAGTGACTTAATGAGTGATCAACAAGTATATACCATATATATCAATTTAAATATAGATACAACACATAAACGTATAAGCCATATATTTATTCAGTCTTAAAGAGAGATGGGAATACCAGAACACCTGACCTGCCTCTTGAGAAATCTGTATGCAGGTCAGGAAGCAACAGTTAGAACTGGACATGGAACAACAAACTGGTTCCAAATAGGAAAAGGAGTTCGTCAAGGCTGTATATTGTCACCCTGTTTATTTAACTTATATTCAGAGTACATCATGAGAAATGCTGGACTGAAAGAAACACAAGCTAGAATCAAGATTGCCGGGAGAAATATCAATAACCTCAGATATGCAGATGACACCACCCTTATGGCAGAAAGTGAAGAGGAACTAAAAAGCCTCTTGGTGAAAGTGAAAGAGGAGAGTGAAAAAGTTGGCTTAAAGCTCAACATTCAGAAAACGAAGATCATGGCATCTGGTCCCATCACTTCATGGGAAATAGATGGGGAAACAGTGTCAGACTTTATTTTTCTGGGCTCCAAAATCACTACAGATGGTGACTGCAGCCATGAAATTAAAAGACACTTACTCCTTGGAAGGAAAGTTATGACCAACTTAGACAGCATATTCAAAAGCAGAGACATTACTTTGCCAACAAAGGTCCGTCTAGTCAAGGCTATGGTTTTTCCTGTGGTCATGTATGGATGTGAGAGTTGGACTGTGAAGAAGGCTGAGCGCCAAAGAATTGATGCTTTTGAACTGTGGTGTTGGAGAAGACTCTTGAGAGTCCCTTGGACTGCAAGGAGATCCAACCAGTCCATTCTGAAGGAGATCAGCCCTGGGATTTTTTTGAAATGAATGATGTTAAAGCTGAAATTCCAGTACTTTGGCCACCTCATGGGAAGAGTTGACTCATTGGAAAAGACTCTGATGCTGGGAGGGATTGGGGGCAGGAGGAGAAGGGGACGACAGAGGATGAGATGGCTGGATGGCATCACTGACTCGATGGACGTGAGTCTGGGTGAACTCCTGGAGTTGGTGATGGACAGGGAGGCCTGGTGTGCTGCGATTCCTGGGGTCGCAAAGAGTCGGACATGACCGATCGACTGATCTGATCTGAAAGAATGAAATTCTGCAACAGATATAGCATGCTGCTGCTAAGTCACTTCAGTTGTGTCCGACTCTGTGTAATCCCACAGATTGCAGCCCATCAGGCTCTGCCATGCCTGGGATTCCCCAGGCAAGAACACTGGAGTGGGTTGCCATTTCCTTCTCCAATGCATGAAAGTGAAAAGTGAAAGTGAAGTCGCTCAGTTGTGACCGACCGTCAGCGACCACATGGACTGAAGCCTTCCAGGCTCCTCCGTCCATGGGATTTTCCAGGCAAGAGTACTGGAGTGGGGTGCCAGTGCCTTCTCTGAGATATAGCATATATATCGATACATGTATACCATATATATAACAGATATAACGTGTGTATAGCATATATTTATTCAACAATAAAAAAGAATGAAATTTTGCCATTTGCAAAAACATTGATGGACTTAGAGTACATTATGCTAAATAAATAAATAAATCAGACAGAGAAAGATAAATATTGTATGTTATCTCTCATATGTGGAATCTAAACAATAAAACAAATGGATAACAAGAAAGAAACAGACTCACAAATGTAACAAACTAGTGGTAACCAGAGGGGAGAGAGAAGTGGGAAGGGGCAATATAGTGATATGGAATTAAGAGACACAAAGTACTCTGTAGAAAATAGTTAAGAAACTATGGTATACTGTTCAGTACAGGGAACTGTAGGCATTATTTTATAATAGCTTTAAATGAACTATAATCTGAATGAATATGTTGTACACCTAAAATTAATATAATATTGCAAATCAACTATACTTCAATTTAAAAAATGAGAAATCATGCAATTTCTATAAGAATGTCAGACAATAATAATCAATAAGACTCTGCCAGCTCTAATCCTTTATTGTTTTGCATAAAACAGGCTATTATATAATCAGAATCTTAGAGTTTAAAAGTACATTCAGGCTGATGAAATCTACCCTCCTATTGGAGGATATATTTTAAGAATAATGAACATCAAAGAATAGAAGTTAATTGAGCTTTGAAATGCATTTTTTTTTTTTTTCACTTCTTTTTGTAGCACAGACTGTTGGGATTCCACTCTTGCCTTCATGCAGGGACTGCTGGTTGTCCCCAGTAGGAAACACAAATCTTCTGAGGCTGTGCAGCATTCCTTCTATCTGTTCTCCTTAGAATGTCTTTGTTGGATCTATCTGAATGTAGGGGATAATTGGAATCCTTTTGTGCCTAGTTCATTCAGGACGAGAAGCAACCTTAGATGGAGGATGATAGGGCAATTGTTTATGTGACAGTCTCTTACTGTCTTTTAGGTATTCTAGCCTATTTGAGAGCAAGGACTGTTCATTTATGTTCCTTCATAGAAGTTAGTTTTGTGTCTTCTGCAAAAAAAAGGAGCCCTGTGTGTCTTTCAAGAGAGTTTTACAATGATTCATTTGTTATATCCCCACAGTAACTCTGTGGATAGTCAAGATTAAGTATCATTCTCATTTTCTAGGAAGCAAAGTAAGGTGAGATGACTCGTTCAAAATTAATAGAACAAATAAGCAGCAAAACTGGAACTGGAATTAAGTTTTCCCTGATTGGTTCTGTGCAGTTTCTGCTGCTTCACTTCCGGATGTAGGATTTGTCTTACAGCTATTACTTTACAATTGTCTGTTGAGACCAAAGTGACAAAGCAACTTCTCAAAACTCCTTTCAACTTGTATTCTATCTACTAATTCAATCTTTATTTCTATACTAGAAAATTCATTTTCCTGAATTACCTATATCAGTTCCTTAATTCAGCACAATTATCAATTAATTTACTAAAAAGGCAATTTGTATGATTCCTTGCCTTAAATGCAATCCCATTCAAATGTATATTGCATGCAATACTAAAAAGAAAATCACCCAGATAACACTGATTATTCATTGAGTTATCATGAAATATGGAGTGGATCTTACAATTAATGTAACTCCATTTATCACATGGTAATTCTCAACAATGCTAAATTCTATTGGCTATTTGTAGGTTGATACTGTTATATAGTACTAACAGATGTTAAATTAGTTTATAAAAACACCTAGGAACAACTGTAGCAGCAGATTGCTTGTAAGTAATAGGCGAGATTATAAAATTCAGATAACACGAAATACAATAGGTTTATACTGAGAGAAAGAAAAATACATACAAATCTTAGCAACAAGGTATTGAATGGACTAAATTAAGATAAATTCAAAACAAACGGATTCTATATGAGTTAATATCATTAATAGTAAAGATAGTTCATTAGGTACTCTCCTATCAGGGAACTTCCATGCTTCTCTCATCCATTTTTTGAGATGCTTGCTATTATATATTCCCTTGAAATTCATGATAGTGTTTACTACATATAAATGCATATGTCATATATAGAAAATTAGCAATTCATAGAAAATGATGAATAAAATTTACCTAGAAAATAAGGGGTTATAAAAAGTTCCATATTCCCTCTAACTCTGTGAACAAGTTGGTTATTGCAGTCAGTGAAACTGGGATGTTTCAATCATATTCTAATGGAAACAAGAGTGCCATCTTCACAAAAGCGACACTTCCATATAATGAGGCTAGATTTGATTCTGTTTGATTTCTCTCCAGAGATTGTGTTATGCAATAAACACAGAAACAGTAACACAACAGATGTTTGAAAACAAAAACAACAACAAAAAATAAGCATTTCTTCCCTCCAGAAGTTGCTGCTGTCCACATTAGTTTAAATAAATTTAAAATTTCTCAACCACAATTACAGATTATCTGATAAACATTGGTGCGAGGGAAGATATTTTTGAAAGAAGGCATTAATGGCATTTCTCTATAAAAATATGCCAGAATATTTAATGAAAATATGCGTTCTTGCTGAAAATTTTTAATTAATCGGAATTTTTGATATTTGGATTTGTAAGGGAGGAGAGAGAGGTTCTTTTGGTGAGAAATCAGAAGACTATGTACAGGGTAGATTCTAAACAGCATTTTAATTCTGTTCAGTAAAATCATTTATTACTCTGGCTACAAAAGAGCCAGCCCTGTTGATTCTCAATGCTTTTTAATGCTCTGTGACTAGCATTACAATGACTGACGCAACACAATGCATGGAGGAAAAAGTTCTCTCTCCCTCTCCCTCTCTCTCCGATCAATATGCTGGAAGAAAATGTCACAGACTCCATTGAAGGTAATAGGTTTAGATCACCATTACACTTTCTATTCAATGAGCTGAGGCTGTTTGGGCCATTTCTGTTGGAAAATTCACCTGTTTGAAAGATTCATTTTATTCAATGCATTAGAACAAAACAGCAGAGAAGCGAGAATGCTCCACCTCCGGCTTGTACCCTTCCTTCTTTCTGTTGCAGATACATTTCAGTCCCAGCTACACAGCCATATCTAATTGAAATATATGGAAACCTCAGCAGCAGGGTCATTGAAAAAAAGGTAGTAGAAAGAGCAGGTGTAAGTTTTTCTTCGTTATCATTCTCCTATTTCTCAGCACTCATTCCTTCCATTCAGTCTCTCCTCCCGGGCTTCTCTGAATCCTCTGTCATAACATGCTCCATGCTAGCCTCCTCTTTGCAAGAAGTCCTCTCCTGGGGTCACGCCATTCCTTCTGCCTTCATCATCCTCTGTCTAGTCCTATGATCCATCAAAGGTAATTAAAATTATATCACACCAGTCTCAGATGTTCTTGCAAAACCTGGTGTAATGACTCATTACTTACTAATATTCCACACATTAGAAGATCATCATCTTACCTTTAATAAGTACCTCCCACAGAAGGTTTAGGAAGAGGGAATAATCTGTTCTATCCTTCTGTAAGCCTGACTCAAAGACTTTTGGCAATGGAATTTCAGTTCATTCTCTCATCTGTAAGTGGTTTTGAGAAGGAACATCTGAGTGGGTGGGTGGAGGTTTGTAAACTCACAAACTACATCACCTCTCTATTTCCATTGTTTAGCTAGCATTTTTCTCAATTTTTATGTAAAGTAATGTGGAGCAGGCAATGGCAACCCACTCCCACTCCAGTACTCTTGCCTGGAGAATCCCATGGACAGAGGAGCCTGGTGGGCTACAGTTCATAGGGTCATGAAGAGTCAGATATGACTGAGCGACTTCACTTTCACGTTTCACTTTCATGCACTGGAGAAGGAGATGGCAATCCACTCCAGTATTCTTGCCTGGAGAATCCCAAGGACAGAGGAGCCTGGTAGGCTGCCATCTATGGGGTTGCACAGAGTCGGACACGAATGACGTGACTTAGCAGCAGCAGAAGCAGCTTCACATCCTCCCTCCAAACAGATTAGTGTCCTTAAGTCTGATCTAAAATAAAATTGGAACCAACACTGGGTATGTCCAGATGTTTCCTTTCCAGAACCTGAAAATACACAATCGTCAGCATTGATTACGACCTTTTTTTTAAAAGGCAGTATTGCCTGGTATTCAACACCTGACATCAGACAGCATGTAAGTTTTAAGGTGTTTGGTAACATCAGAAGTATGAGCATGGCAAGTTGATATTGTGGCTTAGTTGTTTCATTTACCAAGTCTCTTAGTACTTTATGGCATTTAGGCATATATGATTACTGCACAGTTGCTGTAGAGCTATATAGTTAAAGCACTTACTGCTGCTAAGTCACTTCAGTCATGTCCGACTCTGTGTGATCCCATAGACGGCAGCCCACCAGGCTCCCCCATCCCTGGGATTCTCCAGGCAAGAACACTGGAGTGGGTTGCCATTTCCTTCTCCAATGCATGAAAGTGAAAAGTGAAAGTGAAGTCGCTCAGTCGTGTCCGACTCTTAGTGACCCCATGGACTGCAGCCTACCAGGCTCCTCTGCCCATGGGATTTTCCAGGCAAGAGTACTGGAGTGGGGTGCCATTGCCTTCTCCATAAAGCACTTAAGTACTTAGCAAATATCTCACCTTGTTAATACCTATTTAAATAAAATTAACTATTTTTTAAATTTTATTTTATTTTTAAACTTTACAATATTGTATTAGTTTTGCCAAACATCCAAATGAATCCCCCACAGGTATACCCGTGCTCCCCATCCTGAACCCTCCTCCCTCCCCCCTCTCCATGCCATCCCTCTGGGTCGTCCCAGTGCACCAGCCCCAAGTATCCAGTATCGTGCATCGAACCTGGACTGGCGACTCGTTTCATACATGATATTATACATGTTTCAATGCCATTCTCCCAAATCTCCCCACCCTCTCACTCTCCCACAGAGTCCATAACACTGATCTATACATCAGTGTCTCTATTTCTGTCTCGTACACAGGGTTATTGTTACCATCTTTCTAAATTCCACATATATGCGTTAGTATACTGTATTGGTGTTTTTCTTTCTGGCTTACTTCACTTGTATAATAGGTTCCAGTTTCATCCACCTCATTAGAACTGATTCAAATGTATTCTTTTTAATGGCTGAGTAATACTCCATTGTATATATGTACCACAGCTTTCTTATCCATTCATCTGCTGATGGGCATCTAGGTTGCTTCCATGTCCTGGCTATTATAAACAGTGCTGCGATGAACATTGGGGTACACGTGTCTCTTTCCCTTCTGATTTCCTCAGTGTGTATGCCCAGCAGTGGGATTGCTGGATCATAAGGCAGTTCTATTTCCAGTTTTTTAAGGAATCTCCACACTGTTCTCCATAGTGGCTGTACTAGTTTGCATTCCCACCAACAGTGTAAGAGGGTTCCCTTTTCTCCACACCCTCTCCAGCATTTATTGCTTGTAGACTTTTGGATCGCCCTATGAGGTACCATTTCACGCCAGTCAGAATGGCTGCAATCCAAAAGTCTACAAAATTAACTATTTTTATGAATGAAATAGGGCTTCCAAGTGGTGCTATTGATAAAAGAACCTGCCTGCCATTGTAGGAGACTGTGGCTCCCATCCCTGGGTCAGGAAGAACCCCTGGAGGATAAAATGGCAACCCACTCCAGTATTCTTCCCTGGAGAATCCCACGGACAGAGGAGCCTGGCAGGTTATGTTCTATAGGATTGCAAAGAGTCGGACACTGTTGAAGTGACTTAACATGCATGTATGTATGAATGAAACAATAAAAGTCCCTAAGATGTTTAAATGAATCAGTTGATCAGAGTTCTTTCATCTGATAAATAGTCATCACTTTGCAGTCCAGAGCATTTACATGGATGAGAGCACAGATGGTGTTATTGGGAAACAAGAGAAATGGACACAGACTCAGTGTGGTCCCCTCTTCTTCCAAAATAAGCATTTATAAAATATATGGACCACATTTCAACTAATCAAATGATACATGCAACTTAGTTCTCAAAAGAAAAACTTGGGTGTTATCTTCCTATGAGTGATGTTTATGCTGGGCAAAAGATCATTAAAAATTCAGATTCCAAAGCTCTGGATGTCCTTAGGCCTTCAAATCATTTAACCAAACAAAGAGAATTCTCATGCTAATGAGGGCAAAAAATTGGATTCCCCAGTTTACAGAGTATACCAAACTGAACAAAATTGTCAGCATAACATTTAAATTACTTTTTTGATAAGCTTGGCCATTTACAAATCATCAGACAATTACATCTTCCAAAAACTATTTAGCATCAATTCACTCTGCCTTTTCAACAGTGCACTTGACTAATTCCAAATAAATTGAAAAAAATTACCTTGCAGATTGCAAGAAACTGACCAAAAACAATCACTAGAGTTTTAAATTATATATTGTTAAGCAAAAGAGTTTTCCTTTGCTTCATCATCTGTGTTCCAGACATTAACCCTTTAAAACAAAAAGAAAGACAGCAATGAATATGGGACCTAAAACCAAATTTCATCATAAGAATTTCTGTTAAAGAATTTTTGTTATACTTTTTACATTACATTTAATGGGCTATGTGAGGTCATTCTCTACACCTCTTTCTACATGTAAAGTCATACCTTTGTCCCTGCAATTACTGATTATTAACTAGAAGCTTCTTAATAGAGGAGAAATTAGAACTTACAAAATGATGCTAATATTGAGGGAATCAAATCAAGGATCCTAATAACCATAGCCTTTCCTGCAAAGTAATGAAATCACTAAATTTGGTTCTTCTCCACAGAAACTGTCCCAGGACCTTAGGACTCCAATTCTTGAAACACCTTGTGGGCTCTCATCTAAAATCTGTTCAGAAGAAAAGATCTAAAATCATAGGTCTTGGACAACAACTCCATCTAAAGAATCCATAAGGTCAGAGAACAGCACTGGCTTCTGTGGATCAAGTTTGACAAATACTGTTTCAATATATCCATATACATCCATATCTCAGGTATATGTAAGAATTGGATTCAAAATATTTTGTATTCAAACATATTGTGCGTATTTAGTTAGTCGCGTCCAACTCTTTGCGACACTTTGAACTGGAGCGCGCCAGGCTCCTCCATCCATGGGATTTTTCAGGCAGGGATACAGGAATGGGTTGCCATTTCCTCCTCCAGGGGATCTTCCTGACCCCAGGACTAAACCTGTGTCTCCTGAATTGCAGGCAGATTCTCTACTCACTCATCCATCAGGGAACCTATATTCAAATAAATATGGGGTACTCCTTAATCAAAATATATTTTAGTCACCCTTGCAATAAGTTGGCATTTCATCAGAAAAAGTTCATTTTAAAAATTATATTAGCTTCACCATTTCTTAATAAGATGAAAAGTAGGACTTTTTACTTAACAGTGAGTCAATACTATGTAATATAAACACAAATGTCAGTAGTAAATAAACCTATGATTTATTTTTTGTTTGGGCCCTCTTCTGGCATTCTCCATTTGCCTTCAGAAATGATGGCCTTGTTACATGAAGACTGGGATAGCTGCATCAACAAGTCATAACAAGTGAATTTCCCTGATTCAGTGCATGGCCTTCCATGCAGCCTTGTCCTTGAAAATACCTGTCCTTGTGAGCTGGATTCATCTGATGTGGTGTTTGGTGTAAACCATCAAGGTGATGGATTCTTCTTGATTAAAGAGATGGGGATGTCAAAAGCCTTGACAGATATAATGTCCATCAAAGATGTTTTAAAATCCAGTGAGAAAAAGAAATTCACAAAGTATTAAAAACAGAGATATATCTGTGAGAGACAGAGAGGAGAAGGAGGGAGATAAAAAGTCACGTCCCATGTCAACTTCTATTCTGTTCCCAAAGGAAAAAGGAACTTCTAAGAGGTCACTGGTCTTTGGCTAAAGGATACATAACACTCTGAACCAATAAATCAGGGTCTTGTGGGGACTTGAGAAAAGTAAAAGGATTGCCATTGCTCCAGTTCACCCCTTCTATCAGGGGGATAACAATATAGGACAGTGATTAAGTAAAGAGGTATTAACAGACCAGTGGCCAAAAATCCTCCACTGAGAACAGTTTGGGGCAAAAGCAATTTGATTTAAAATAACTACTGGTCCTAGAATAGACTGGAGCCTCCTGTCTCTCTGTAATTGTTAAAAAGAAAAACAGAGACAGGGAGAAAACACAGAGGAACATTTTAACCCTTTGTATAGTACAGTTGTCATTCTTATCTTAGCAGTTATTTTATCCACTCTATGGTCCTAAGTTTAATTTCATTCAAAAGTCATAATAGTCTCTTAGCTGAAGTGCTTTACAACTGATCATTAATTTAGCTTCAGGGCATGAATACTAAAGAAAAGAAGATACCAATTAAATTTCAATTGGCTATTTTTTAAAGCTGCAAACAGCAGAATCCCCATTTCAATTTAATTAACTGAGAGCGGGAGTTAGAGAAACAAAACCCTTGTACTTTCATATTTTGTACTTGTATTTCTATATTTTTTCAAAAATTTGCTTTTCTAGATGAACAAGAATTGAACATCAAAAACTAATAAGAAAACAGATACTACTGACTACATCGGACCATTACCACTGCCATTATTACAAGTTTGTATTATATTTTGCCACAAAACAGAAACCTCTGTGAGAGTGGTACTCACTTTATTTTCTTTCTTTTTAAATTTGAAACCACTGGGAAAGACAGAGATCTGTGCTTCCCAGGCAGCCTCAACATTTATCAAACCATCCCAGAGAGAAACTCAAAATGACATTTTTCAGTGCATGAAAGAGAAACTGTTCCTTATAGACGAAAGAATATTCCTCTGTTGATAGAAAATGAAGTCCAAAAAAGGGAAGAGAGCAAATGTGGAAAATTATTTTCATTTAAGCCATGCAACCCATATTCTCCCTTTATTTTAATGTTTGTTTTCCCTCTGGGCCAAAGCCAGCTTCAGTTTAGGTAGAGAATTTAGATTAACACAACCACAAGGGTTCTAGATCTCTTCTTTGGCCTAGAAGAGTAGCATGATTTCTACTATTCCTGCTATTTTTTCGGAAGCTCTCTAAATGCAAAAGTCTTCACAGAAATGAGAAGCAGTAATACCTTTGATTTGTTTATTCAGGTCAGTCAGTTCAGTCGCTCAGTTGTGTCCGACTCTTTGTGACCCCATGGACTGCAGCACACCAGGCTTCTCTGTCCATCACCAACTCCTGGAGTTTACTCAAACTCATGTCTGTAGTGTCAGTGATGCCACCCAAGCATCTCATCCTCTGCCGTCCCCTTCTCCTCCCACCTCAATCTTTCCCAGCATTAGGGTCTTTTCAAATGAGTCAGTTCTTCCCATCAGGTGGCCAAAGTATTGGAGTTTCAGCTTTAGCATCAGGCCTTTCAATGAATATTCAGGACCGATCTCCTTTAGGATGGACTGGTTGGATCCCCTTGCAGTCCAAGGGACTCTCAAGAGTCTTTTCCAACATCGCAGTTCAAAAGCATCAATTCTTCGGTGCTCAGCTTTCTTTATAGTCTAACTCTCACATCCATACACAACTAATGGAAAAACAATAGCTTTGACTAGATGGACCTTTGTTGGCAAAGTAATGTCTCTGCTTTTTAATAAGTTGTCTAGGTTGGCCATAGCTTTTCTTCCATGGAGCAAATGTCTTTTAATTTCATGACTGCAGTCACCATCTGCAGTGATTTTGGAGCCCAAGAAACAGTCTGTCACTCTTTCCATTGTTTTCCCATCTATTTGCCATGAAGTGATGAGACCAGAAGCCATGATGTTAATTTTCTGAATGCTGAGCTTTAAGCCAACTTTTTCACTCTCCACTTTCACTTTCATCAAGAGGCTTTTGAGTTCCTCTTCACTTTCTGCCATAAGGGTGGTGTCATCTGCATATCTGAGGTTATTGATATTCCTCCCGGAAATCTTGATTACAATCTGTGCTTCTTCTAGCCTAGCATTTTGCATGATGTACTCTGCATATAAGTTGAATAAGCAGGGTAACAATATACAGCCTTGACGTACTCCTTTCCCTATTTGGAACCAGTCTGTTGTTCCATGTCCAGTTCTAACTGTTGCTCCTTGACCTGCATACAAATTTCTCGGGAGTTTCTTCAGGTACTGAGTGAATACTGAATAAACTCAGGATTTTATTCAGGTAAAGTTTATTCATGTATCAAGAATATAATGTGGGCTTCCCTGGTGACACAGATGGTAAGGAATCTGCCTGCAATGCAGGAGACCTGGGTTCAATCCCTCAGTTGGGAATATCCCCTGGAAAAGAGAATGGCAACCCACTCCAGTTTTCTTGCCTGGAGAATCCCAATGGACAGAGGAGCCTGGAGGTCTACAGTCCATGGGATCACAAAGAGTCAGACACGACTGAGTAAGTATAGCACAGCACAGCACACAGAGTATAATGCATAGCTGAAACCCTGTCGTTCAGGGTTTTAATTGGGTAGATATTGGAAGTGCTGTTGCTCTTTGTAGGATACTGAAAGGGGAAATAAGGCAAGGGTGTTTGTAGTTAGAGATAAGGAAACAAGCAAGAGTAGATTTGAAAGGTTCTATTTGTCTATCTGGGCTTCCCTAGTGGATTAGTGGTAAAGAATCTGCCTGCCCACACAGGAGACATGGGAGATTTGGGTTTGATCCCTGGGTTGGGAAAATCCTTTGGAGAAGGAAATGACAGCCATTCCAGTATTCTTGCCTTGGAAATCCTAATGGAGGATCTCAGGAAGCTACAGTCTGTGGGGTTAGACACGACTTAGTCATTAAACAACAACAACAACAACAATTGACTGATGGGTTGATCAATCATGTATCTACCTATCTCCCTGAGAAAAGAAAGAAGAACAAAAATGACTTTGAGATCTTGGCACAGAGTTCATACAAAAACCATGCTGGATGAATTGATGTATTTAGACATTAATAACAAAGAAAAAAATGTGGACCCATTCTCAAAAATCATATACCTCTTTCACATTTATCAAAATTTCAAAGACAGAACTTGATGTTTCTAAGCTGTGTTTCCAGGGTCCACGGCCTGTGGTAGATGGTGAAGACAAGGAGGCCTGGCATACTGCATGCAGTCCATGGGGTCACAAAGAGTTGGACATTTTTCCTCCAAGCCCATCCAGATAGGTAGTATTAGAAGATGGGGATTCTACTTCATTTCCACCATGGAGCTATGACTGGCTATTGTCTAAGCTCTCCAAGCCTTACTTATCTTATCCAGACCACTCCACAAATGTTTGTGGAGCCCCTTAGTGCTGGTTTCACCCCAGATGCTGGGACTAAACCAAGGAACAAAGCAAAGTCTCAGCTGGTCAGGGAGAGATAATAAACGAATCAGCATGTAAAGATACATCAACAGGAGAAGGTTTTGGAGGAAAGAAAAGTGAGGTGGTGAAAGAATTGGCTGCTAGGGTGGGGCCTGAAGTTTCCCTTAGGGAGTTTTACAAAGGCCTTTCTAACACAGTTTGATTTGGGAAGAGAAGGGAAGAATTGGAAGAAATGCAGTGTGGGTGAACACTGAGGTGTAAACAGCTTGATAAGCTCTGTGTGTTTTGAGGAGACAATCACATCCAGAGCATGGGGAGCCAGCAGGGAGACAAGGAGCAGGAGGGAAGGACTTAGCATGGATGTGGAAGAGGAAGATTGAATTCCAACCAACAGGCTTTATAGCCATTGTAATAATTCTGCTACTCTGGTGCCTGAGAAGAGAAACTATTGTCAGGTTTTGAGCTGAAGATGGTCTTGGCTGTGTTCACATCTGATATGAACATGGATGATGATCATATTGATATCTCTGACTGGTTTAAAAAAATTGAGATAATGCCTGAAAAGTCAACACAGAAAAGTTGCCATGGGGCTCGATCAGTACCTGCAAAGTCTAAATATACAAATTGTAAAACCTATTCTATAGGCTCATCTGCCTTGTCAATGTTCTCTTCTGTGTGGGCTTTGCCTCCCATCTAGGCTTTGAATTCCTTGAAGAAAGGGCCATTTTGTACCTTTTTTTCTGTCAGAGAATCTAGATTTGCACATGGTGGCTGGCTTAAGATTTTTTTGAATTAATAGGTTGCTGCTGCTACTGCTGCTAAGTCACTTCAGTCGTGTCCGACTCTGTGTGACCCCATAGACAACAGCCCACCAGGCTCCCCCGTCCCAGGCAAGAACACTGGAATGGGTTGCCATTTCCTTCTCCAATGCATGAAAGTGAAAAGTGAAAGGGAAGTCGCTCAGTCGTGTCCGACCCTCAGCGACCCCATGGACTGCAGCCTACCAGGCACCTCCGTCCATGGTATTTTCCAGGCAGGAGTACTGGAGTGGGGTGCCATTGCCTTCTTTGGAATTAATAGGTTACTGTAAGTATTAATAAAAATATCTGTCACACACCAACAAAAGTGTCTGTAGGGCCTCCCTGCTGGCTCAGCTGGTAAAGAATCCTCTTGCAATGCAGGAGACCTGGGTTTGATCCCTGGGTTGGGAAGATCCCCTGGGTAAGGGAAAGGCTACTCACTCCAGTATTGTGGCCAGGAGAATTCCATGGACTGTATAGTCCATAAGGTTGCAAAGAGTCGGACATGCCTGAGTGACTTTCACTCATTCAGGCATCAACTCCCATTGCAAGCAAGTCTTGTGTTCACTGGGAAGGAATATACAAGCAAGTCTGGGAAAAATCTCCTCGTGAAGAATGAGAGTGGGCTATTCCCCACTCAGACCCTTGTTCCTAAAAGTCTCTCTGTCCAAATTTCCCTTAAAGTATCTAGAAAAGAATTGAAAGTTAGAGTTGCTCAGTCGTGTCCGACTCTTTACGACCCCATGAACTATTCAGTCAATGGAATTTTCCAGGCCAGAATACTGGACTGGGTAGCCTTTCTCTTCTCCAGGGTATCTTCCCAACCCAGGGATTGAACCCAATCTCCCCAATTGCAGGTGGGTTATTTACCTTTTGAGCCACCAGGGAAGCCCAAGAATACTGGAGTGGGTAGCCTACCCCTTCTCCAGCAGGTCTTCCCAACCCAGGAGTCGAACCAGAGTTCCCTGCATTGCAGGCAGATTCTTTACCAATTGAGCTATCAGGGAAGCCCTAGATATTATTTTAAACAATATGTTTTAAGATTGTTTAATTAGACTGTGAATGAAAGGAAATAATCCCACAATACATATTAACATATTTATAAACTTTATGAAAATGTTCTTTCTGCTGCCCTATTCCAGAACCACAGTCATTGTCTGAGGTTACTCTTCTGAATTAGAGTAAAATATATGTTCATCATCCATAATATGCAAAAGAGTCAGAGGATGCAGCAGACACAGAAGTTGTGCCTGGGGCCACATGTGATTATGGACAAAATACTGAATATTTCTCAGAGAACACAGATCCTGGCCGGACCTTTGTTTGCTACTTGGGGGGAAAGGAGTCAGACTGGGCTTTATTGCCCAGTTTCTTTAATGACAAATACAGGTGCAGACACATGCTGCCAAAAACATCACAGGGATGTATTGATTCCAAGCATAAACATATAGATAAAATCACTTCTTAAATTGCCTAAAGGAATCAGGGTGCACTATTCCCTAAACAAAGTTTTATAAGTGCATTTTAGGCAAACAAATATTCAGGGCTTCCCTGGTGGCTCAGATGGTAAAGAATCTGCCTATCAATGCAGGAGACCTGGGTTCGATCCCTGTGTTGGGACGATTCCCTGGAGGGGAAGGCAACCCACTCCAGTATTCTTGCCTGGAGAATCCCATGGACAAAGGAGCCTGGGGAGCTATAGTCCATGGAGTCACAAAGAGTCAAACATGACTGAACGACACATTTTCACTTTCAAACAAATATTCAGGTAGTTAATGCTACAATAAACTTTTTTATTTTTTTATTTTTTTACAATAAACTTTTTAAAGAGAGTGGTTAATATGTACTGTAGTAATCAGAGAAAGCTTCTGGAAGCATATGAGCTTTAAGATGGACTAAAAGTCACAATTTTCCAATTTTACTTTGTTAGTCAAAGTTAAGCTTCTGGTGAAGTCACTCTTCAGCTTCATTTAACTTGCTCACTTTGTCTTCTTTCTCTGTCTTTGTCTTTTAAAATTTCAAGTGCATATTTTGTTCTATTTTAAAATTAATTTAGTCATGAAGATTCTATTTGTTCTTTTATTTATTTCTCATATTTCTTCTTTTTTTCCAGACATTCTTGAACTTTATTTTTCTCTTCCTCACCTGGTTTCCTAGACCCTGCAAATTCAAGGATATACCACCTACCATATGTTTGCTGAGAAATTCTGCCAGGAGTCCTGGGTTATATCAAGTCCTGTCTACCTCAGGCAGCCATTTTGCTTCCCTCATTTGCTTCATGCTTCCCTCATTAATGTGCTGAAATGTTGCTGATTGCCTCTGTGGCCCCTTAATTAAAGACAATTAAAAGTTGCTGGGTTACCATGGGGATGAGTGATTACCCAGCGGAGTTCACGTTTGAGAAGATGAACCCTCAATAGTTCTTTTGCATGAGAAACAAGGACTTAGCCCTCAGGCCCCTTTATTTCATTCCCACAATATTAGTAAGTTACCTAAGCTCTTATTAAGGTTGGAACTCTGGTCCCTTTTGAATGGAGTCATCCCTCAAAACAATTTCTCAAATGTCTCTTTATTCCCCTTTCTCAGGCTCCTTCTTGAATCTGCCACCGCAGAATGGAAGAGATAGAAATGCACTTAAACAGCTAATTAAGCTATAAATAGTTAAGCAAGTCAGCCAACAAGATATCAATGCAGTCTGTTACATATCTCAGGCTTATGGAGGGAGACTTCCAGAGTGCTCCCTGTCCTCTTGCTCCCAGCCCAGTTTTTATTAAGTCATGTACAGACTCGTGTGCACTGGTCCTCTTGGCTGCCGGCCTGGGTTCACAAAGGCAGGCACAAATTACTTTCTGATTGCTATTTCTACCCCCTTGTCTGGTTATTTTAGCCTGGGACACTATCTTCTTTTTCTTTCTTTCTTTTTTTTTTTTTTTAATTAACAACAGAAAGGAGAGATGAAAAAGCAGAAAAGTTAATTTTTCCATAAGACACTAGTCTGACCTTTTAGAATACCATTAACTGACCCGATCCTTCCTCTTGGGTTTTTTTTTTTTTCCCCCCTTATTTTGCCTAGTGGACTTTCTAGTCCTATGCTTCTTCTGATTGCTTTCAAGACTTCCATGGGAGGGGATTTTCCTTAAAATATCAGGGTTACCTCGGGAATCAGCGAGCCTGTGCACAGTAGCCTCAGTCCTACCTGGATGGCCCTTCCAGTGCCCTCTGACAGGCTGGGATTTCTGCCCCCTACAGCTGCATCTGTTCAATGATTACCTGTTTGGTCCCTTCATCTGGTTCTCAATCACTGCCAGGAAATGGAACCCCCTAAAGGAGAAATCTTAACATATCCAGGCAAGTCCCAAAGGTTTTGCCTTCATTAAGTAACTCAAAAGATGTTTAACTGCTTTAAAAAATAATAATAATAATTAATTTTTGTCTGTGTCGGGGTCTTCACTGATGTGTGTGGGTCATCTCTAGTGGCAGCGAGCAGGGGCTACTCTACTCACAGCTCTTGGGCTTCTCACTGCATAGCTTCCCTTGTTGGCTCCCGGGCTCTAGAGTGTGCAGGCTCAGCAGTTGTGGCACAGAGGCTTAATTGCTCCACAGCATGTGGGATCTTCCCAGACCAGGGATCGAATCCATGGCAAGCAGATTCCTATCCACTGGACCAGCAGGGAAGTTCTGGTTTAACATCTTTTGCCTCAAAAGATGAATAGAACTCCTATGGGCCATGTTATATGTATGAAAATGCACAATTTTCCCACACTTATTTGCCATGTCACTCAATAGATGTTGGTCCTTGCTATTCTCAGAGGATTCTACCCTCAGGAGCTCCAGGACTTCCAGGTAACTTTTTTGTATTATGATCATGGCTGTCTAGACCATTAATTGACCAAGATGCCTTCTCAATTGTAGTATTTATCTTCTACTCCTGCAGCCCAGGTCCCCATGTTCATGACAGAAATCAATGTTTCTAGGGGCTCCTAAGCCTGGCATTGGGATCAGGGGAATATCAATAAGTTTAGAGAAAGATCGTATATTATCTAAACTGACTCCATGCAAAATTTTATTTGTTAAATTGAACCACAGAATAAAGTGTTTTTTAATAAACCTCACCTTCTGCTGTAGTTATGACTATCTTTCTTTTTCACTTTTGATTAGAATTTTGAATTTCTGTTTAATCCCAGTCACTCATACTATCTAAAATGCCTGGTTTGAAGGAGTTAGAATGGTAACTCACAAATGTATTCAACCCAAGGGAAATAATAGAACAATGTAGTCAATGTATTCCCTATGTTTCTTCCCATTCTTCCTACCTCTGTGTAAGGTCTTCACAATAGCACACTGCATTTGTATTCTAAAAAATTTTTGATTATTATTACAGAGAGCTTCTCTAATGCACCCTGCATGTAACGCCCCAGCAATCCTTGATGGATTTGCTACCTTCACAATAAAATAATCTTAATAATTTTTAAAGCCAATAAGCAGAAACTAATTTCAAGAGCCGGCTTTGTGCATGCTAGATCCTAGCCATGGCACTTAGTATTTTCCACAGATAATGGAAGCATAATAGGTGTGAAAGGCTGACAATTTGGACTTTGTAGGTGGCGAGGAAAGGGTCACCGGCGAGGCCACCTGTCCTTTGTTCGTGCGCGGCGCAGCCATGTTTCAAGTAGTCCCGGGGTAAGGTTCCCTCGCACTGTGCTCGCAGCAGGACGCTAGCCTGACCTGTAGAGACCACCTCGGAGAGCATGTGTAGTTCACTTTCCAGGACCGGCTCTGTCCTTGATCTCTGTGCTGTGACTGACATCAAGGTGACCAATTAGTGGGCACCGTGATGGTGTTTTCTGTGATGTTCGAAGGGCGCAGAGGTCACCGTGATTCAAGCCTCACTCACTCCTGGGAGGCTGCACAAAGCCATGTCTCTGAAGTCTGACTTCAACACAGCATCCCACAAATGAAGGTATGGCTCCTTTTTTGAACTTGACCAGGAACCTGCTCGCTGAGCAGGGTACTGAAATGCAGCTGCTCCAGCAATTTTGAATAGTAAAGATCTGCTGATTGCCAAAGCTGAGCTTTACCCGGTGACAAGGTAAACCGGGTCATTCTTAAGGGGAGATGAAGGCAAGAGAACCAGGAAGGAAGAGACAGCTTACAGGATTTTAGGGCCTGTGGGACTAAAACTTTACAGTGAGTAAACCCATATCAATGTTTTCTTTCAACTTCCTATTCCATTAAACAATTTGCCAATATTTGTTTTACATCAGTTAACAGTCATGGAATCTTGTGTCTCTTTAAAATTTGCAAAGTGCTTTGCCATTCTAGCAACATTGTGAGTTAAGGAGATTAATTGTTTGCAAGTATCTGATGAAGCAAAATAAGACTTTAGGAAACCCCTAGTCCTGTGTATTCTTTGCTTCATTTAGTTGGCAACAAGACAGGGCCCGCCCAATGAGTCCAGGATGAGGAGATGGATGATTCCCTGCTTAGGAGGCTAAGATACCAGCAGGGCAAGCAGCCCTGAGAGAATCAGGCAGGAGGCAGCTCTGATGATCAGAGTAAGATCAGAGACCATCAGCTTGTACAACTCAAGGAGCAGCCCAGAGGTGAATGTTTAACCTGTAAACAGACCATTGCTGTGATCTGTTTTATCCTGCTGGGATGTGGTTCTGGTAGGATTGGCAGATTTAGCAAATAAAAATATAGGCCGTCAGTTAAGTTTGGATGTCAGATAAATAACAAAAAATAATATGCACTCATATTGCATGATATATATGTGTATCTTTACTTGAAATGAAAATTTGGCTTGGTTTTCTGTGTTGCAGGCCCACACTGGGGTGGGTACCAGGGCTGGAAGGATTCTGGAACCCAGTCAGTAAAAATGTCAGCCAATGGTTGAGAGTAAGTAAAATCAGGATCTGGATATATGAAGACTCTGAAATTTCTAACTGTGCTTTAGTGACACAGTATTTTTTTTTTTTTCTTACTATGTTTTCTTCTTGGTAAAAAATATATAGAAATAAACAACCAAGCTAGTGTTGATATGGAAGCCACTTGGCTTCCTAGGTTGTCCAAGCCAGTTTAAACATCTTTTTACTTTCTGTTTGCCTCACTTTTCCTCTCAGGACCAGAGCCCTCCTAGTTCCTCTGAATCCCACTACCCCAAACATGTTTTGGGCATCCCTCTCCCCATCAACTCACACACACATACACACAAAGGGGTATACACTTTTGAAATCTTCTCAATGTTCCCTATCTTAATTTCGTATAATGTGACTGAAGCAAATTCTGTAGACTACGTCATGCTGTCATAATTGATGATGATATTCATGGTTTACATTGCTAAGGCACAGGAATAAGGCCGTCCAGAGGTTGATCTTGAAGCAAAGAGTCAGACTCCAGTAGCCAATGAGATGGTGTTTCAGGTTAGGGAAACTTTCCTTATCTCTGAAATCAGGCCATGTTGGAAACTTCTGGGAAGCAAGGATGGCTCTGCCTTCAGGGAATGGGAAAATCTTTGGGCCCTGCATTTACATTTAGGCTGACTTCCAAACAAGAGTCTCTGCTTCCTGAAGAGCCAATACATAGCCACCATACTCTGATCTTTTGACCTGCTTTATAAGCTCTCATCTCAAATATTTTCTCAAATTCTGATACTGCCTACCCAAATGACAATATTATAAACGACTGCCCCTCCTCACTCCAAAAAAAAAAAAGGGAAAATGAAAGAAGGAAGGAGAGAAGAAAGAAAGCACCATTTTGCCCGTATGGACCCCTAAGGGACGCACTTGAATCTGGTTATAATATAAAAAGAACTCCATGATATTCAGATGAGAAAGACTACAAAATGTGTAAATGCCAAGTGTCATTATAATCACAGAGTTCATCTTGCTAAAGAAGCTTATAATTTCTCAGACATTTACCACAGCTCTCTCTGCCCCCATGGAGATGAGTTATAATCAGATGCAACCACAGGCCATTGTCTCTGAGCCAGACTCAAAGGGACTCTCCATTAAAAAATACTAACATTATTCATTTGTCTTTATTTGGTGTGGTGATTATATCTGGGGAGCGAGACACCAGACCAAAACATCACACTACTATTTGAGGCAGGGCTGCTGCTGCATTTTAATCTAACAGCCCACTGCTGCTATGATTGGCATTTGTGTGAAAAAGAAAGAATAACAGTTTACAGGTGAAAATCTCCTTATCCCTCTTAGCTATTGACTCTCTCTCTCTCTCTCCCTTCCTCACTGTTAATCTTCTCTTCCTGCACTGTCTTCCCTACCTCATCCTCTCCCTCCTCCCAGTCCTCTCCCCTCCTCCTCTCCCCTTTCTCCTCCCTCCACCCCTTCCTTCAGGGCTCTAGTGCTGCGGCAGCATCTGTAATACCAGGGGACGTCCTCTAACTGACAACTGAATTGCCCCTGTGAGTTTTCAGGGCTCCAGTTTATTTCCAGTCTGGGTTGTTTTGGGTAAGATTTCAAACTGTATTTACAAAAAGGAAGAAAACGAGCTCATTAATCTCTTCTGCTTTCTCAGTCCTGCTTGCTCTATTTCTTCAAACTTTTTCTTTTTTTTTTCCCCCTTTCTCTGAAATAGACTTTGAAAATAGAGTTTGGTACCAATAAAATTAATCTGATCAAGTCATGCCAACTGGAATTCTAAAATGTGCACAGTCCAATTATCACCCCAGTCCCTATTAAGGGACTGCTCTGGCGTTTCTCTCATAGGTGAGGACCTCTGGGAAGATGAGAGGGGAGATTTTACAGGACAGCCCCCAGAGACATAGATTTCTACCCCAGCTATATGCCCTTACATTCCTGTGACTTCATATTTTGCCTTCCTCTTTGGCATTAGATCTCTTTCACTAATTTGACACTTTAATTACTGTATCACCAATTTTCTCCTTGTTTTGAGGTCATTTCCATCCATCCCAAGACACATGATATGTGATAATCTTAAAAAGCAAAGGAACAACAACAAAATGATCCGGTTTATACGTTTATCACCCTAGTTATTGTCCTATTTCTCATCCCCCTCTTCGAAGCAAAACTTCTGAAAGCATTGTCTGTATTGCAAGTTTTATGTCCTGTCTGCATGTTTTTTGAGTAGATAGTCACCCAACACATCCAAAACTATTCTCGTCAAACTTGCAGATGAACAAGTTGCTAAATTCCAAGGTTAATACTTAAGTCTTTGATTATCTGTAGAAATGAGGTTCAGGGTTGGCAACTGGAGACTGCTGACATAAGGAATCAAACTTTTCCTAGGAAAGAAGGCTTGATTCAACATTAATGTGCCAGCCCTGGAGGCAATGAGGTGAGTTGATGAGACCAGGACTGCAGATCATACAGTTGAAAGAATCAGAAGCTAAAATAACAACTTGTCTGACATAACCATGGGGTTTGGGGATGTGCTGTGGAGAAGTAGCACTAGAAACATTTTTATAAGAATAATGATGGCATCAAGATGGCATCATTATATCGGTGATGGTTGAATATGGTCACAGGAGTACTGGTGGAATTGGATTGCAGGATACAGGTTTTCTGCCGACAGCCATTTTCTAGTTAGTTATGTTATATATGGTTCTCAGTATTCCCCGTTGGTTCAGATGGTAAAGAATCTTCCTGCCACATGGGAGACCCGGGTTTGATCCCTAGGTTCGGAAGATCCCCGGAAGAAGAAAATGGCTACCCACTCCGATATTCACCTAGAGACTTCATGGACAGAGAGGATCCTGGCGGGCTACAGTCCATAGAGTCGCAAAGAGTCGGACATGACTGAGCGACTAACACTTTTACATATGACCTATCTTCTTATTCGAAGTTGACTAAATAACATATAAACCTGGTTCTTGCAAAATCAGGTATTGGCACTTCAGAAAATGTTGCTTGCAGGGCTGCTGGGCTGTGAGGTGTGTTTGCCCCACCGGGACGGCCCTAGGCTGGGAAGCTGTACTGCCTCTGCCCTTTGCTTCCTCCCCACCACTCTTATCAGGCTGTCATTTCATATTGTCAGCTTTCCTATTGCTTCTAATCTGCTGTGAATTGAGAAAACAAAAACGTGTGTGCTGAAATTATACCTAAAATAAGACCAGAGAGGGTCTCAGTGAAGACAGTGAGACTGACAGGAGAAATCTTGCATGTTTAGCAACTCTAGCTTTCCCAGTCTGTTTTGCTGGAGTTACGCCCCCTTCCTCAGTATTGTCCCGTGTACTTGCATGCCTGGGTGTTCCTGTCCCACTCAGAATCCTATAACTGACTAGAGATCCAGTATGTAGATTCCATCCTAACTGTTAATTTCCCCTGAGTCCTACAACCCAGATTAATCTCCCATAGTCTCAGGTACTATTGCTGTATGTGTCTCCAATGTATTGGCCCTCAGCATAGACCTCCTTATATCTTTATCTTTCTCTAAATTTATACAGTCCCCACAACTAATTTATGGGCTCCTTGAGGTCAGAGACCAACTGTCTTTTGTTTTACTTTATTTATTTTCGGTATTTATATCTACCTTGTTCCAAAAAGGATTTTAAGTGACTCACAAAATAATACAAGATAAATGGATAAAGAAGTGGAAAATAAAGACATGGAATCTTAGTAGAAAATAAGATGAAATCAAGGATGATATTAACACATATTTATGTTTGCTGTGATGTTCTCTGCAGCATTTTAGATGGATTGTTGTGTGTCTTACCTAACAGCGAACCCATGGATGGATTCATGATCAATTACTTAATTTATAGTAGATATAACACAGACAAACAGATAACCAACCAAACAAAAAGTCCAGTTGTTCAGGGAGAGCCTATTTATTGAAAAAACAAACAAAAAAATGTCTCCAGGGGTCTTTATAATCCTGAAGCTGTGTCAAGTAGTAAACAAAGTTTTTTTGTTTTTTTTTAAATTTATTATGTAGCATCTACACAATA
This sequence comes from Bison bison bison, assembly GCF_000754665.1. Taxonomy (NCBI): domain Eukaryota; kingdom Metazoa; phylum Chordata; class Mammalia; order Artiodactyla; family Bovidae; genus Bison; species Bison bison. The sequence goes on from NW_011494626.1 coordinate 911,456, forward strand.
AACATAAGCAAAAGAGTTTCATCTGGCAATTCTGTATAATATCCAACAGTTCTGGCTGAGGCACCCAATCAAGAATTAGGTTTTCTACATTGTAATACTCTCATTGATTCAAAACCATAGATATGAACAATATTCAAAGGATAAACAAGCTGCCTTCTGCCCCTGGAAGAAGCCAGCACCAATTGAACACACACACATACGCACCCTGCAAATGTTCATTTTAGATTAGTTTGTGCTTTTATTTGGCTCTGAGAGTAAATGGGACATTTCTAATGAGTGCTCATCATTTTGGCAGCCAGACTACACAGAGATGATATGAACCGCTAACCACCAGGGACAATGTTTGCCCAGATGTGACTCTATCTTATGCTACAAAGCATTGTAAATGTCAAACCCCTGGTTGGTATGCAATTCTCCATTTACTGTACACAAAGCCTGCTGGAGAACAAAAGGGGCCAGATAGGGATGTGTAAATCATTATAATGGGACCAACAGATCAACAACATCACCCCTTAGAAATAGGATGGCCTGAGGTCACGCTTCTTAGATCACTAGCCCCTTTTCAAAATGTCCTTTTTTTTGTTTGTCCTGTTTTTCAAGAGGCATCATGGGCTTTTTGTAATTAAAGTTGTATTGATTTTGTATTTTTAAAAAAGGATTATAAAAAAACTAGCATGAACCAGAACAAAGGCAGATAATGGATAGTAAACATGTGGAAAGATAACAGTCCAGAAATGTGCTCATAATACCTGCTCCCTAAAGTTGATTCAGATACCATTTGTTTCAAATGCCAGCCCATGTACCAACAGTTTCCAAGAGTGATCCTAGTCAGTGACTTAACATTTACTATAGCAATTATGATTATAGGCTTTCTATGCACAAGACCTTTAATTCATCTTAAGGAAATTCTTGTTCCAGGGTCACAAATCAGTGGCTGAGGCCTGGGGCATGATGATAAAAAGCTACTTTAGAACTTCAGGAATCTCCTACATTTTAGCACTCCTGCACACTCAGAACGCTCAGGCTGACAAGTCCTCAGGAGGCATATTAAGGTGATGATTAATTTTTTCATAATAGCAACAAAGGTAATTGGAACCATTTAAGAAGAAAAACCTGACCACTTCTATAGCTCTGTTCTCCAGAAAAGAGTTAGCGTACTTTTTGGATATTAATTTTAGGGTACAAATGCAAATTCTCTAAGTGTCTTGAACCTATGCTTAGACAATAGTTACCAGAATGAGTGCATTAGAAATTTCCCCAACTCCGAATCCCTGAAAATGTCCACTGAGTTACATCTACAGTTCTTCATAGTGTTTCAATGGTCTGCTCATTCTGCTGTGTGATGACTGCCATGTTCTTTCTGCCTTTCTTATTGTATCTCACCAGAGTCATGTCGCATGTCTGAAGAAGACTGAAGAGCTTTACTCCTGCTGACAATGAGAATGCCATATCTTGGAGGACAGGGCTAGCTCTTGCCACTTTCAACATCATTAAATTGTACAGTTCTTTATCTAGACTACTTTTCAAGAGAATGAGGAGCTCGTCCTTCTCCATCACACTTCATCAACATTTCCCGTTTTGACCCTCACTGGATTGCTGGTCTTCAAGTGACACCGCTGTAGCAGTGGCTCAGCTGGTAAAGAGTCCGCCTGCAACGCAGGAGACCCAGATTCAATCCCTGGGTTGGGAAGATCCCCTGGAGAAGGGAATGGTAACCTACTCCAGTGTTCTTGCCTAGAAATTTTTCCATGGACAGAGAAGCCTGGCGAGCTACAGTTCATGGGGTCGCAAAGAGCAGGACATGACTGAGCACTAACGCTTTCACTTCCACGTGACATCAATGACTTCACTGGCTGCACTCAGCCCTCAGGCCATGAGCTGAACCAAGTTCAGAGTCATGCTGCCCTGTTTTCCCTTCCCCCTGCTCCTTTACTGCAATCCCTTCCTTTATTCCTTAGGGGCCCATTCCCTCCCCGTTTCAGTCAAAACCCAAATCCTTTTGCAAATCAATTTAGATAAATGAATTGTTGTTATTTGAATCTCTGTTAGGAGATTGAAACTAAAGAGAAAATGAGATGTTAGATTAGCTGTGGTTTCCATATAGCTATTTGTTGTTTACCAGCTAGCATGCATAATGTGGATTTGACTAAGACAATCAGAGGGATACCTGGAATAGTTAAACCAAAGTGATTGATGTTATACTTGTGAAAATTACAAAGAAAACTGTTAGCTTCAGAGTCATGAAACCTGTGATCTAGCTATAGCTCTGTTACTAACTAGTCGTGTCACCCTGGGAAACATCATTTAATTTTCTGGGAACAGATTTCTTCTTTCTATTAAATGTAGGGAACTGTAATCTCTAAGTCAGTTCCAGTTTTCTCCTCCAAGGAGAATGAACTTCTATTCTGGTTCTTTATTATCAAACAAGCGTATATTTTCTAGATGAATATTTGAAAATTTGCTAGGTCCTAATGAGGAGGGGGAGTCCATAAGCAATCACTAAATCAATATTTAAGGAATATCCACCTTAAGTAAGAACTTATGCAAAACACACTGAAAAATTCAAAGCCTTTGAAAACATGATCTTCTCCGTAATGTGATTTTAAGAGATAAAAAAGTTGTGAATGTAAATAAAGTTAGCATATAATTTGTTAACCCAAATGTGGGACACACAGTCACCTGAAGTCAGATGGGATGCAGCAGAAGGTTTTCTGAAATCTTGAAATGGGACACGGGATTCTGGACAGAGGAAACGAATGAGCACATATATTGGTTGGAAAATGTCAAAAGAACAAGTTTTGTGGTTTGTAAACTGGAGGTGATTCTCTAAGAGAAGTGAGGACTGTTGGCTTGTGGTAGTTTTTGAATTCCAAGGGGAGACATTTGGAATGTATCCCATTCCATCTAATGAGCAGTTAGAGGGATCTGCTCTTTCCAGAGAGAGTGAACAACTGCATTCTCTAGATAAAGATTTCTCTGTGAAGATAGAATGTTGATTCTATATTAACCTTTAAAACCTGAGGTAAAGTTGAAAAAACAATCTGACTTAAAAGAATGACATCACCAGAATATTTTAAAAACATCTATGAATGTCTGTGTTTCGAAAGAGCTCATGGGGGGCATCTTCTGGGCAGAGAGAGATGAAGAAACAAACATGAATATAAACTCTACATTTGGTTTGTGCCTTGAAGCCATTGGCATTAATTAAGATTCTATGGCTTCCAAACAATTATGACATAATTAAAGTAAGATTCTTTCTACAGTAAAACAATAAGAAATGACTTTTAGAAACCGTGGGAACCATTAAAACACCACATCAGTATCAAAATGAGCAATATTTACTAGTATTAGCACTATTAAAATGCCTTTTGAAGACAAACTTGGGCAATTATTACTCAGAAAAAACTCACATTTGGAGATATAGAGCAGTGATAATTAAATCCCACACTCTATATATCTCTCTTTTTTGTGTTTGACAGGACAGAGTCTTTAAGAGAATCTATTTTAATGGCACTGAATTAGCAAGAAATTCAAACAGAGAAAGGGCACTTAGCAGGAGGCTGGTATTTGAGGAGACACAACTCTCATTATTATTATTGTTATTTTTATTATTATTCCTACTCTTTTGGAGGTGCTAAAGCTCCATTTGTGGGATTGGTACATGCACAAATAAGTTCAGCCTCTGGCTCATAAACTTTCTCTAATGGGTAGAGCACACCCTTAATTAAAATGGACAATGTGCAGCTAAGCTGGATGATTATGCAGGTCTAATAGATAGAGCACTTGAGACTTGGGTCACTGGTTTGAATCAAATGGTGAGCCCATGTCCAACTGATCAAAAGCATGTGCAAAATAAAGTCAGGGCTTCCAGGGAATTTTGAAGTTTTTAATGTTGGACAGACAAACATGGTCAAACATGGTTTATTTTCTCTCTAGGACATCGGAGTTCCAGCACATGCACAGGAGGCATATTTGTTGGGATAGGGAGTAATTAAAGTGAGAAATAGTAGGGAGATAGTCAGTGGTCAATTGCTTTCACTTTGCTGGAATATATGATTAAATCATGGTGGCCCTGAGTGGAGATTTAAGAAAGATAACTCAAATGTCATAAAGCACTATCTGTATACCATTTCTACCATTTTTTAAAAGACCTTATATGATGGAGCTGTTTCTGAAAGAGAAAATGAATGCATTTCCTCTGAAAATATTAATGTCTCTAAATAAATGTGAAACATATAAACATGAGAAGAAAGGACCAAAATATCATTTGAGAAGGGACCAATGTCATTCTTAAACATTTTTACATGGAAGGAATGAGATGATATACATATAAACTAGCTTCAGTATCAAGTAGTGAAGTTTATACCTGAATTTTTCTGATTTTTAATATTTTTAATTTTGAATTTAGTTCAGCAAGTCCAAACTATTACATATACAATTATAATTTCTGTTATTCTACACAACATGAAAAAGAAAGCACACTTCTAGAACTATTTTCTATAATTTTGAAGAGAAATAGGACTTTTCGACTAAGACCCTCAAAGTTTTAACTTTAGTAGATTTTAGGTAATTGTTTTCTGTACTTTAAATGCTGTTAACAGTTATTGAAAAGATGATGAGCTTGTAGAGGAAAGTCTTAGATTTTTAGAGGAAAAGGATGCAAATCAAGCAGGTGTTGTGTGTCATACACAGTGCTCAGTCGGGATGTTGAGAAAAACATTTCACACTTGATATCATGAATTTCCATCCTTAGCATGCCATCTGAATGCATGTTTTTCTGTTTAATCATGTCAAAGGTAAATTAAGCCTGATACAATTTAAAGTGGTGAGGGCAAATTTTAATCAGTAATATTGCAACAGGGACAAAGGTCCAGTGTGAGCTGTGTTCAGCTTCAGTTTGTACAGAGGTGACTGGGTGGTTTAAACAGAGAGGGGCTAGGGACTGAACCTGGGCTTCAGCCAGTGAGGGACGTGAAACATTACAAAAAGCAGGAAAGGGCTTTGGTCCATGGGAAATCCATCTGGATTTTGAAACTGGGTCTAATTCAAGTTAGGCTTCTACTCTCCAATAGAGGCTGTAGATGGGGCCCTATCTTCAGGTGTTGGCTAAGAGAAACAGTAAATTCTTTTGGCAGGCTTGAATTTTCTCAGGCCAACACTTTAAGCAGGAGAGCTTGAGTCATCCTTGGGATGTGGCCTTGAACTATCAGAAACTATGTTAGTGTTTATTCAAGTCTTTACAGGTCAAGGTTGAGGCCTAATTGAGAAAAGGGCTCAGAGGAGCTTGACTAGAGTTTGGTTCAGAAGAAAGATTGTCAGCCGCAAGTTCCTAGGAAACAGAGGCATTTCTATGGAATTGTTTGTGTGTGGTGCTTAGGTTTGTCTGTTGACCACTTGCAGGAACCACAGGCATTACACCCTGTCTAGCCCTGTATACAGACACACCTTATGTTATTGTACTTCACTTTACTTACTTTATGGATATTGGGACTTTTACAAATTAAAGGTTGGTGGAAATCGGGCATTATTAGATGATGACGAACAATTTTTTGGCAATTAAGTATTTTTTTAATAAAGGTATGTACATTGCTTTTTAGACATAATGGGATTGCATCCTTCACAGACTACAGGAAAGTATAAACATAGCTTTTTTATGCTGGGGAAAATTAAAAAAAAATGTATTACTCCATTTATTGTAGTATTTTCTTTATTGCAGTGGTCTGGAACTAAACTCACAATGTCTCTGATGTATGCCTGTAAAAGGAACCTTTTTTTTTTTTTTGTACAGAGAACTATTATTACTACTGGTGGTGAAGTAAAGAAAACCCATCTTTGATTTGAAATTACTCACAGTTTATTTAGGGGAAAAGATACCTGAAATAAATGGAGAAAAATGAAGACAGAGCAGAAGCCCTTGCCCATTTGCTTGGAATTCATCCTTCACTGAACCTCACTGAAAACTCTTCTCACCGTGTATCATCTTTATTGTCTTATTTGCTTTTAGTCTTGCCTTTTCCATATCCTGAAATTATTTATTTTCTACTCTCTGCTTGTCCATTTCATCCTACTGGGAATTCTTACCTTCTTGAAGCTTTTATAACACTTAGAATCCATACTTCACAACGAAGCATTTTAGTTGCACATTTGCCTTGCTTGCCTTCCATTTCTTTTGCATCTGTGAAGCTCACTTCCCGGTAAGGTTAACACCTCATCTATGGTGGAGTTTCTTTTATAATTCCCTTATATTGGGCACTCAATGTTTGTGACTGATAGAGTGTCATTGACTAAATACTTCTGCTGAATAACTGCAAATAAAGGGTATCAAATAGGTTATGCTAGGCTACACTGAAATAATAAGCAACTACTTAAATGTTAAAGATGTAAAATTACAGAGGTGCATTTCTGCTGTCTCCAGGGCAGCTATCCTTGAGGATATAGCTCAGCTTTGCACTGTCCCCAGGACCACTGAGGCCGTGGAGAGAATTATGCAGTAGAGTCTCACAAAAGCAAATATAAATTTCTGCCACTACTGCTTATATTTCACTGGTTAAGACAAATCACAGAGAGATGTCAAGACCTAGATTTAGGGAGGAACTGATCCCTTGAAGGCTCAGAAAGAAGAGAATCAGAAGAACTGACACGTGGCTCTAATATTTATATTAGTAACAACCAGTTTCAGATCCCAATAGCAGAAAAACACAGTATTCTATAAAGAGCACTAAAAGCTAGAAAAATTGATGAAAACATACCAGAGAAAGAATTCAGAGACAAAAATATACATCATCTGATTTCAAGAAGCACAGTTGAGGAATAATATTTTTAGTACCAATGTTTTATTTCAATTTTAGAAAGCAAAATCAAATGGATTATTACATTGAGGGTGAATCAAAAATGAGGGGAAAGCATATCAAAAATACAAATAAAAAACTAAAAAATGTGTTAACATATCAAATAAGTGTGACATTTGATAAAAGCAAGGCTGGTTGCAAATTACATTCATGGGGAAAAAAGGAACACTTTATGTGGAAAAGCAAAGTTTAAAAAAAATGGCTAATTAGGTGGTAACATAGACTTGGGATGAGCAGCATCTGACAAGGAAAGATAAGCAAACACCTTGAATTATTGAGTGTGTACAAATCAGCATGTCTCCACTCATTCCTGTCAAGGTTACCAGGAGCCAGACAAAGAGATGAATGACACACACCTTCATTATTTAGGCCAATTCTCCACTCTGGCTGGAGGTGATTGGGTTGCCCAGATAAACCATTTAACGTTTATCCCCAGGCAATGGGTCAGATAGCAATTTATCTCATTTGGTCTCTAAAGAAACTTAGAGAAAGAGAGAGAACGAGACACCATGAAATTGCCAGCTCTGTTCTCCAAACATCTGAATTCTGATCTCTCACCATTAGCTTGATTGAACACCCTTTGTCTGTTTTAAATGTTAAAGACATTTCTATATATGTAAATTTGGTCTGAAAGAATATCTGGAGAGGAGTGAACACCATTCTGTTAGGCTACTGTATCATAATATGTTGTCCCTGGAATAGCTTACATATAAACTGTTAAAAACAGAAGTATGTATTCCTAGGAAACAAACTTAACAAAATGGTTAATACAGAATATTTCTATGGACAAGTCAGGAATGGGTGATGTTACTTATAGGTCACCAAATTGTGAAATAAAAGTGAATCAGACTTTAGGAAGACATACATATTTTTGGCACCATTTAGGCTAATTATCCCAGTTGTTGCTTGAATTGCCCCTCCTCCTTTTAACCAGATATGTTGGCTTCCACTTTGTAGAAAGTGGGTTTG
>NW_011494626.1:919372-969648 GCF_000754665.1 Bison bison bison
GGTTTGCCTAATAATGTTTGACCGTCTTGATAAAATTACATCCTTCAGCATGTTTATCTTCCTCTCTTTACAGCTATAATTGGTTATTGTTTTTAGATACTAATCATAGCTTCCTTTGAATTTAAGGGTATTTTGTGATAGCTTGTCTTAGTAGATGGCTCTTTCTTAATGGAGCAGAAAAATCTGGTTGGTAAGAAGCATGTTTTCTTCATGTTTGTTCCCTATTCCCAACCTAGTACCCAACACAATGCCTTCTATATCGTAGGTACTCCATGAAAGTGCTTATAGTACTTTGAAAGTTCCTTTTGTGCATAAAGCCACATCCTAATATTTTCGTATCATATACATACCATCTTTGAACTATCTTCTCCCTGTAAGACGGATCATTTTCTCCTTCTAGGGACAACTCAAGTATCTATTTTGAGCTCATCCCCAAAATAGAGCCCACAGAGAAATAAATGAGAATATCTCAGTCCCTGCTCTGTAGGCTGAGCAAGAATGTTTTCACACATAGAAAAAAATTACAAACCGGAAAGATGAAATTTTAAAAGCAGCAAAATGTGTGGTACCTACCATATCACAAACATTATGGTTGGTTACTTAAGAAATCCATATGAATTGAATAGGAACCTAGAATTCTTGCCAGTAAGACCCCCAATTAGAAACTGGTCTCAGGCACACGCTCATAGTTGAACGTCAATGTCTAGCCATACTCACATATGTCAAAAATAGCATCCATTAGAGTATTCAACTATGAAGGAAGAAGTGAACTAGTTTAAGATTGTGTATCTTGTTAGTGACATTGAAGGGAAAAGCAGAGAAGGCTTATTCCATCATTTCATGTGCTACTTCATGCCACATGGTTGCTTATAACTACTTTCTTTGCCAGGAATTCAGATTCTAAATGATATGTAAATGTATACAAATGAGCTCAAGAAAACTCTCTTATGGCCAAGAAGGCTAGAGAAGGAAAGCTGTTAGAAACGATTATCACAGTCTAAACCACATATCCTGTATCAGTTGACTCTCCATTCTCCATGATGTGACCTGGTGAGTTATGCTCAGTCATGTCTGATTCTGTGACCCTCGTGGACGATAGCCTGCCAAGCTTCACTGTACATGGAATTTTCCAGGCAAGAATACTGGAGTAGGTAGCCATGGAAGCCCCATGATGTAACCTAGTGAACTGTAAGTGGCAGAAAATCTAGTCTTCCATGATGCGTCATCTCAGATGTTTGAAAATTAAACATTTTTCATGTTTGCTACCTTTTTTTTTTTTTTTTTGGCCATTTTGTTTGTTTGGCTTTTAGACAATGGAAATTTATTTCTTATTATTATGGAGGTTGGAAGTCCAAGGTCAGGGTGCCAGCCTGGTCAAGTTCATGAAGATCCTCTTCCTAGTCCCAGATTGTTGATTTCTCTTCATAGCCTCACATGGCAGAGCAGAGTGATGACTTTGCACTTTGAGCAGTATTAGCATAATTTATAGAATACATTTTAGAATGATTGGACTTATTGTAGTCTATCCCAAATTCTCTAAAAATGAACAAACTTTGTTTAAATCACAATTTCTCTTTGTAATTAGGAAAAAGAAAAAAAAAGCTTGTGCTTACAATAACATACATTTATAAACTAAGTCCACATTTCAAATGGAATAGGTACAGATAATACAAAATTTTACCTTATGTAAAATTAATATACATCTTCCTCTTACAAAGATTTGTCATGTTTTGCATCCCTGTCACTGGCAGGGCTTTTAATACAGGTCTATTCTCCTTCCTTGATAGTAGGTGCTTTTAGGTAGGGACTGTGGATTTCCTGTAATACTATGCAAGGCCATCAGCATAGCAGTACTAGGTAAATCCTAGCTGAATGAACTGATCCAAGGTGGATTGTGGCCTTGACTGATAAAGTCCTTGATCTAATTTGGTTTTTCTTCAAATACAAACAAGCAGAATGAAGGAAGCTGAAAGCACTGCTTTGAATTGAAGAATGCCTACAGCAGAGAAGACAAATTAGAAAATGAAATTATCACCTTCTTTCAGATGTTTCTTCCACACCTGTTATAAACCTTGGTTTAGAGAAGAAAAGTCAAATGGAATTTTTTCTGGGTATAACAGCTTGGCCATATTATTTTCTCCTTCCAGTTTGAGTGCTCAAGTAGAATGAGAAAACAAGTTTCTCACTGAATTGCTCTCTGGCTCTGCATTCATTTTCTTTCAGACATTAGGTTCCCTAATGTGTTTCCTAGTGGTTCCTACAATAATCTCCCAGTCTGTGGCGGTTGGTTGTAGTCCCACCAGACTTCTGAGACCTGTTTTCTCTGTGGTCTTTACTTCAGCAGCACAGCTACCATTGGCCTCATTGGGTGAGCTGGCATTCAGACCTGAGATTTGTGGAATCCTGGAGAAACCCCGGTGGGTGTCTGACATGAGGTTAAAAATGCTCCTTTACCTGCTGACTCTGTGTTGAGTAGGTGCAGAACATCAGGCTCAGTCCTCTCCAACTTTCAGCAAAGCTCCAAAGCTTCAGGGATGAAGGCAGTAGAAGGCGAGTTGGCTGCAGGGCAGTGAATGAACATCCCTTTTCTTTTAGCCAGCCCGTGCAGGTTGTGGCCCCTTGCTTTGTTAAAGGTACAAGCTTCTCTGTTACTTAGGTTAGATATGCCATGCCTCCAGCCAGTTCCACGATCTGTTCTCATCCTTCAACGACTCCTTGGGTGGTTCTATTTTTTTCTTAACATGAAAACCCCGTGGAATAGTGCCTACTTTATTTTGTGTAACTTATTTGTATAACTTTTAATGAATCTAGTTCTGCATGCAAAAATGTAAAAATAGCTGGAAGGGAAAAAAAATGGAAATAAACAAAACAAAAAACAGCACCTACATTTTTTTTCCAATTAGAGCCAACAGTTTACTCACATCAGAGCACATTTCTGGCACCAGCCAGCCTGTGTTTGTTTTTAATACCATTTTGCCTTGTCATATAATATAACAGCTTTTTATTTTCAATGATATTAACTGTCTGCAGGGAGAAAGAGGCAGAAGACCTCTCCAGGACCTGAGAGTCTTATAAATAAATGAGTTTTTTAACCTCTGCTGTAATACAGATATCTTTTCAATATAATATTAAGACCCTTTGTGACAGGATCTGTCATTTTAAATACAAAAAACACTATGCCTGTGGAATAAAAATACTTACTTGGCAGATGAAAAATATTTATGTTCCACTTTTACTTCCCGTGGATGACAATACAGATTTCTTTGTTGTTCTATTCTGCCATAATCACAGGGAATAAAGGAGAAAGTAAGACATAGCCAAATCATAGTTAGGTGGGCCAGCCCATTGATGGTAAATCTCAGTGCCAGAAGTTTCACTGTGCCTCATTTTCTTAGTCCTGAGACTAAGTCATCTCCATCAATGAGTATAACATAGTTAGAATCTTCTGGGCTTCCCAGATGGCACTAGTAGTAAAGAACCCACCTACCAATGCAAGAATCTTCTGGAGATATTATGAAGGTCCAGGTAGGTCCATGTAATCATGAAAATCACATTGAACATCAGTAGGATTTATGATTTATCTCATTTTGTCTTTTAGAATATTTCTAGTCAGGAGCTAAATCCTTACAAAACACTGAAAACTCCTAAAGAAGGTCATAAACTTTAACTGACTACAGCCCTTTCTGGGGTATGGAATTTTCAACATTGAGTAATTTGGCTACTATTAATAACTACACATTTTTGGATAGCTCTGATATTCAAAGTCCTGTGCAAGACCCCATTATGGATATGAAAAGATAGCTTTGCTTCAAGGAAGCTGATACCAAAAAAAATTAAATAAAATTTAATACCCTCAAAATGTATATACTTTTCAAAATTGTACAGCAATTCAAAAAAGAATATTATATGTGTCACACACTGCTAAATGGATTTTATGAATGTGTTCTGTGGTTCAGAGTTAAGTAAGATAGCTGTGTCCTGTAATTTGTGGAAGTTTGATGATTTAAAAAAAAAAAAAAGCTAAATTATAAGAATTGAAGATTTATATATATATGCTGCTGCTAAGTCGCTTCAGTCGTGTCCAATTCTGTGCGACCCCAGAGACGGCAGCCCACAAGGCTTCCTGTCCGTGGGATTCTCCAGGCAAGAACACTGGAGTGGGTTGCCATTTCCTTCTCCAATGCATGAAAGTGAAAAGTGAAAGTGAAGTCTCTCAGTCGTGTCCGACTCTATCGACCCCATGGACTGCAGCCCACCAGGCTCCTCCATCCATAGGATTTTCCAAGCAAGACTACTGGAGTGGGGTGCCATTGCCTTCTCCATATATATAATGACTAGTCTAGATGAGCCACTGAAGATATCCAAACATAGGAGGGCTTTCAAGGTAGTGCTAGTGGTAAAGAACTCACCTCCCAAAGCTGGAGACACAAGAGATCCAAGTTTGATCCCTGAGTCAGGAGGATCCCCTGGAGGAGGAAATGGCAACCTACTCCAGTATTCTTGCCTGAAGAATCTCATGGGCAGAGGAGCCTGGCAGGGTACAGTCCATAGGGTTGCAAAGAGTCAGACATGAGTGAAGTGGCTTAGCACACAAAACATAGTAAAGTATGTCAATATAATGATTAGCTTGAGATGACAAAAACAGTGACAGCTTGTATCATTTTTCACTAAAACTGAAGTGTATATGGATTCAGTGTCTTTTATAGTTATTATTGTTCTTCATGCTATCCATGGAGACTGAATAGGACCGATTGGAACATTTAATTATCACTAGAAAACTGACGGAGAAGGCAATGGCACCCCACTCCAATACTGTTGCCCAGAAAATCCCATGGATGGAGGAGCCTGGTAGGCTGCAGTCCGTGTGGTCGCTAAGAGTCAGACATGACTGAGTGACTTCACTTTCACTTTCCACTTTCATGCATTGGAGAAGGAAATGGCAACCTACTCCAGTGTTCTTGCCTGGAGAATCCCTGGGACGGAGAAGCCTGGTAGGCTGCAGTCCATGGGGTCGCACAGAGTCGGACACGACTGAAGCGACTTAGCAGCAGCAGCAGCAGCAGCAGCAGAAAATTGAAGCTAAGGTAATTTAAGGAAATCTGTCAATAATACAAATGGTGGTAGCATTTGTTCTAGAAGACATGGCTTCTGATTTCTCTCTTTTTTTTTTCTTTTTGGTACCTAATACAGTGCTGTTCCAGATTAAGAACAAATTATTATAATAATAACAGGAGGAAAAGGAGAAACCAGAGGGGGATGAGGAGACCAAATATCAAAATCCATTAGCTATAGTGACATTCCAGAGAACACAGGAAAAAGGAACCGAGTATAATATATTTATTAGTTTTTTTTTTCTTTTTCTGATTTTGAAGACTTGTACTGCTGATGTTAGCCCTTTTGACTAGATGTGACACCAGTCTGGGTTGGTCGGCTGCCTTTCATTACTTTGGGAAGGAATAAACAAGAAATTGCTCTCAGTTATTGCTGCTGACTAGCAAGATGACTTGACTAGCAAGATGGTAATGCAGCTCTTTTGGCCAGGACCCCAAACCAGGAGTAGGTAAGTCAACTGCTGTTACATGTCAGCCATTCAGGCATCTGCATTTTTGTACAAAACTGTCCTCTGCTTATTGAAAATGGACAAATCTCTTGCAAATCCCCTGAATGATTTCAATTTTTATATAGAAATACTGAAAATCAAACAAAATCAAAAGTAGGAGGCACATTGCACAGATTGTATATAACTCTCACTTCTGCCCTTTCTTCATATTGATCAGCTCCCCGTAAAGCATAAATCCTATAGTGAAGTGAAATTTCCTGTTTTCTAGAGTCTGTGGTGTATGCTAGGTATACATTCAGAGTCAGAATCATGTTATCTGAGTTCTTTTTCTGGTATCACCACCTATCTAAGTGGTGGCATTGGGAACATTATTTTACATCTATATGCTTCAATTTTCTCACCAGTTAATTGTGAATAATTACAGTGTTCTTGTTGCAGGGACAGTTAAGGATATAAAGGATGTGATGCATGCACAAAAATATGAATGCTTTGTACTTTGCGCTTTTGCTGTTTGATCTTTTGAAGACACCTATTTCAACAAGAGGGGGCTTCCCAGGTAGCGCTAGTGGTAAAGAACCCAATGCAGGAGACCTAAGATATGCAGGTTCCATCCCTGGGTTAGGAAGATCCCTTGGAGGAAGGCCTTTCAACCCAATACAGTATTCTTGCTGGAGAATCCCATGGACAAAGGAGCTGGCGGGCTGCACTCCATAGGGTTGGAAAGAGTTGGACACAACTGAAGTGACAGCACAGCACAGCACATGGCAACAAGAAGATAATGGGATTAGAGTAAAAAAGCCTGAGACCTCCTAAGTCTCTGTTTCCTCATCCATTACCAAAATAGGAATAATATTTATTTTCTTGATCTATTGGTCAAGGTAGACAATGCAAAGATTGTGTTAATCCCCAAGCCTCAGGGGTTTAACACAATACAAGCTCATTTCTTGCTCCTCTGAGTTCAGTGAGGGTGTTTGATGGGAAGCTTTCCTCCTTGCTGATTCGTAGCCCACGATCCTTCCATCCTCTGGTTCTGCTTGCCTTCATCCCTTCCACATCCTCTCAGTTCTGTCTATAGGCAGGAATGAGGAAATGGACAGATAGATTTTTGCAGAGGGGAAGTTTGCAGCATAGGTGGTAAAGAGGACTCAGAAGACAAGTGTTCAGCCACTTCTCCATATGGCTGAGACACAGACTCAACGCAACACCCATGTTAATCTCTGTGGCTACGGGCTTCTTAGGACCACAGTAAAACTAAGAAGGGATGAGGTAAACTCTGGAAAACTTAGCTCTTCCTTAGCCTAATCACACTAAACAAGGCTATTCTTGGAGGAAGGATGATTTTTAAGCACCCTGAAGAATTCTTTCTTTACTTTAAGGTAATATTTATTAATTATTAGAATTGGAAGGACCCATTAACCAAGCACCCTTCTATAGCCACCATGACAGATGGACCTCCAGATCTGACAGATGGACATCTAGGTTTGCCCTTTCGTTTTGCAAGTTTTCATTGCTAGTCCATCTTTTTGCATGGTTATGGTAATACTGGCTCATATGTACTGCACACCCTCTGAGTAGTTTGGAAGTATAAGCCCATTCAGTGTTTAGGACAGCACTCTAAGGTGTACTACCGTGTGCATACTTACTTTACAGAAAATACTGGCCAGAGAGGACATGGGTATATCCAGAGCTACAGAGAACTTAAGGGGCAAGCTGGGGATTAGGCAGCCCAGGATCTTGATTCCTCTACCTCATGGTAACATCAGCTACTTATCCTAGTTAGACTCTTAGAATATAGACAGGAAAAAGGCCTTTCTTTATTGATCCCTTAAATTTCAAAATCCTTGTTAAGTAGAAGTAAAGTCTTTCACCAATGGTTCTGCTGAATCCTTACACCTTACCTTTCTCCTCCATGTCTTCTCTTCTCCATGTCAACCTTCCCAAATCTTTCAACCACATTTCAGAGGAGATCACCATACTCTCACTCCCTAGTTGTCAATGTCTCTTGAAAGGTTGTACCAAAAATGGAAAAATAAAAATAAAATTCTGTGGTCTAATCAGACCGAGACTCTGATCTTTATGGATATGTTCACTAAATCTCCTTCTCTTCAGCTTCATAATGTATTTGTTTCCAGTAACTAAGGAACACTAAATCTGTGGTTTCTTTTATAGTCTGGGAACTTTCTGGAGACATCATTCTTATTCTCTGTCCTTCCAGTCTTCTCTTACCCACTCTTATTTCAAACATTTATTTCACTGAAGAAACACATCAGATTTAAAATTTTAACTTTGGAAAGAAGGCCTTCAGTGGAAGTGTTAGTCACTCAGTCGTGTTTGACTCTTTGCAACCCCGTGGACTGTAGCTTGCCAGGCTCCTCTGTCCATGGGATTTTCTAGGCAAGGATACTGGAGTGGAGTGAATTGCCATTTGCTTCTTCAGGGGATCTTCCTGACAAAGGAATCAAACCTGGGTCTCCTGCATTGCAGGAAGATTCTTTACCATCAAGCCACCAGGGAAGAATTTTGCATCCTATGCTTATATAAATGCCTAAATGTTTCTTTTATTGAAAGGATCTTTCTAAGCTTTTAGTTTATTAAAACAGGTTTAAATAACACTCTTTTAATTACTGTATTCAAATACAAGGTTAAGTCCAAGCTTATTTTCAGCAGCTAAATTAGAAAGATGTTTTAAGCATGTTAAATTTGGCCTTTAAAAAATAAGACAAAAAAAAGACAATCTGCCAGATTTCTATTTTTCTGGTCCCTGGATTGAATTGGCATTTTAAATCAAGTGTCCTGAAATGTCGTCACAGAGAGATGCTAGAACATCTGGCTCCATGGTACCCTGGGTTACTCCTTTGTCATTCAGGTGAGAGGTAAGGTGGGTTTTGAAATGTGTTAACCTATTATAACGTTCATCTATTACACAAACCCGGATAGATGGTGCGGATTGGAGCTCTGTGAAACCCTGTATAATCACCCTCTACACTTTGTCTCGATTGGAGTACAGCTTCAAAGTTGACTTCTGGTCTGTGGAAACAAAATCCCTCTACTTATAAAACACAAACAAATAAGCAAAGTGGAGCACAGCAGCAGAATGAGTTTTTCTGGCAGCCCCTGTAAGATCCCAGGATATCTTGCCCCAGCTTCATTTCCTGCCCCGGTTTGGCATCATCACACTCAACAGACTTTCCATGTTAATGTTGTTACTCTCCCTTGAGAATGATCTCTTCTTGCAAGGATGGGGATCGAAGTCTCATGTAAAGTCATCATCAGGCATTCACATGCCTATTTGCCCCCTAATTGTCAATGCCTCCTTAAAATGTGCCCATGCCTCTCAAAAAGAAATTAAAATGCTCTAGAAGTAGCTAATTCACCTAGAATAGCATGTGTTTATTGTTTACATAGGTCTTTTCACTGAATTTCTCTTATTTCAGTGAAAAAGTACAACTCAATTTTTAGTGCTTGCCAGACACCGAGTTTGTGGCTTATATTATAAATTGGGGACTTTCTGGAAGCATCACTGTTCATCTTCTTCCCCTCCTCACCATGCTCTTACTAGAAAAATTAGGTTTCCAGATCCATTCGGAAGCTTTATTTTTTCTTGCATCGCCACTCTGTTCTGAGCAGGCCGTAGGTCTCTGCTGAATGTGAGCTTCAAATCCTAGTACCTGGGAATTTTCCCTCCCCAAGCTAGAATGAAAGCTCTGCCAATCATGTTCCCACTGATGGTCAGTGAATTCCTAACTTCCTAAATCTCTGGACTCAAACAATGTTGGATTTAAAAACTCCTGCCCCTCAATGGGTCAAAACTGGCCTTGGCACAGGTAACACCAACAGGGCCATCCCTGACCACAGGTCCATCCCTGACCACAGGTCCTCACCGAGTGTGGCTTGTGTTATGGACGTTATCTCCCTTGACTGGCAGGCGACTCCCCTCCTCCACTTCCTCATCCACCAGAACAAAGCGTGCATGCAACAAGCCCCAGTGTTTGCACAGCCCTTCCAGAGTTTCCATAACACAAGCTCCCGTTTTCATTTGCAGTAATGAGAAAAGCTCACAACAACAGTTCTCGCAGCTTCCCTCCTTATTGTTCTTGTTTGGAAATGGGCTATAAAACTTTACCACCTCATCATTATAGATCACTTTACAAAAATAAAATAAAATAAAATCTAATTTACATTTTGTTCCGACTGGTTTTCTTGACTGACAGTTGTCCACAGCTCAGTGGCTGCTCTGTTCAGTGTACTTTAATTTTGAGCTTTCAAGTATTTCGGAAGCCCATTCAGAAGTAAATTCTCAGAGAAAATTGAGCTCTGTCATGGATGGATTAGTACTATAATAGTTGGTCACATATCTTGCATGAAACCTTTCAGAAGCAAGGCAAATGAGAAGGAAATGAAATTCATTTCATACTTCTTCAAGCACGCTAAGAGACTTTCTCTCCAAGTAATCTGTGAAGTAGCACTGGTTTATTGGAGGTTCGCATAACTACCATTACATTATACCTTGTCACAATCTCATGTGTTGGGTGACTGCTTTTTCTGAACGGATGGTACCTGCAAAGTGCTCTCTGAAGGCACTGAATAGCGAATGTCGTTTCTTTGATCAAAATGTATAGGTCTAAGGAATAGCATAAATAAAGGTACTTGAGCTAAATTGGAACATTACAGGTCAGAGGTGAGTGATATCTGAAAAGCAGATATATGGAGGAGTCATCATATTTGCTTTTTGATATATTGATGAAGCAAAAGATCAAAAAGGGAGGGTAACTGGAGTAAGGGAAGGGAGAGTAGGAGAGGGAGGGAGAGAGAGAGAATTGTTATTAGATATACCTTATGGGAAAAGCAAAAGCTTTATTGATTTTAGCAATACCGCAATGTGGTATTTGGTTATTTTTCAAATTGCAATAATGCTTACATTTCACTGGAAAGTGTGTGTGTTGCATATAATTTTAGCATGTGAAAAACTCTTTCCATTATCTCACAAAGACATATGTAAAATATTATTTGGAGGAGGGGCTGAAAGCCTTCATGTGAATTTTTTTTTTTTTTTGATCACTCTTTACTTTTCAGCAACATTATTTCATTAAGGACAACAAAAATATACAAAAAGTAAGAAAGGTCAATTACTATGGCTTTATTTTATAAACAATGACAAAAACAAAAAATAGTATGATTGATTTTTTTTTTTCTCGCTGCTAGAATCGATTGGCTCTTTAGTTTCTCTAAAACTTGCTGCCTCGCTGTGGTGATGGCAACAGAACTGAAAAGTTTGACTTGGCAGCTCCTATGGGACACATCTCACTCACAGTACCGAAAGCAAGGAGCAGAGATGAGAACTGTTCTAATCCTGTCCCGTCCTGGCCTTGTAGATGAATTGCTGTGAATCCCAGGGCAATCTGATTAGAAGTAAGATGGAATAGAAACAGAACTGGTTTGGCCATCAATCTAAGGATCTGAATGCAGAGGGGGAGGTGGCATCTGTGTTGGGTGGTTTGGGAGTCTGAAAGGTGATATGTAATCCTTTAGTGGCCATCACTGGGTTCACATCCCTTCGTTACAGAATCTATCATTTCAGTTTTAAAGGCTGTCAGAGAACTGGGAAAGTGCCTGGGATTGAAATGTGTAGGTCTGGAAAGAAGAAGGGTTTTGAAAGGTAAATGAGTGAACATTAAAAGTAAATCTTAATTTTGAAAACAAACTTACGGTTACCAGAAGGGAAATGATGGGGTTAGGGGGAGAGACAAACATAAGCTTGGGATTAACATACACAAGGTTCTCTATATAAGATAGATAACCAACAAGGATCAACTGTATAGCACAGGGAAATCTACTCAATATTCTGTTATAATGTACATGAGAAATTAATCTGAAAAAAAATGAATATATGTATAACCGAATAACTTTGCTACACACCTGAAACTAACACAACATTGTAAATCAACTATACTCCAATAATTTTTTTTTTTACTTTTTTATTTTTATTACTCACATTTCAAGTTCCTGTCTTGTGAAAACCAGTTATTAATTAATTAGTTAATTAATTAATCAGCTAATTAATTAATTTTAAAAATCTGCTGAGTTTTATTCTACTGACGTTTGCCTAATTTAAAATTCTTTGGTGACAGTGCTTTATGGAGCTGGGAGAAGGATAAGACCTGGATTATACTCACCTGGCTGTTCCTTGTAGTGGCCACTCTATTGCCATCTTTCTTTACTTTCAAGTTTCCCGTTCCTTTCAGACATAGAAGCCTTTCTGTGAAGTTCCATCACCTACCATCATCTTTTCCTTTAATCTGGGCTGTCTGTCCAGATCTCTGCTTCTGTTGCCATTGTCCCAGGTTAAAAGAATACATATGCATATATCAGACAGCATAAACAAACAAACCCCAGAGATATTTAGGGAAGAAGTTCCTAGAAACAGGTAATTTGAAGTACCTGTTAAATGTAATTATTAGGTTCCAATATTCTGATTCTAAAGTACCTTCCCATGTTAGAGCTTTAGACTATGCATTGTTCAAAAGCCCTCAGTGATTCTGACACCAAGAATTTTTAGACTCCCTCTAGAGTGACGATCAATTATGATTCCTGATAGGAGGCAGGAACCTAGAATTCGAATTTGTAAACTCTGTAATTCTCAGTTTATCCATAGGAAAAAAAATGGGGTAAACTATTCTTGGCATTTTCCAGGGTTGTATGATTAATTAAAGCACACAGAAAATTAAAATACATAGTCACTGTATTTGTTTTGAGTGAATGCTACATAAATTAATATTATTGCAGCTTCCCTGGTGGTCTAGTGATTAAGACTCTGTGCTTCCAGTGCAGGAGGTATGGGTTCGATCCTTGGTTGGGGAACTAGGATCCCGCACATCATGGGGCACAGTCAAAAAAATAATAATAATAATAATTCCAACAGAAGGAAGCTGTTACTACTGAGTACCTACTGTTGCTAATATGCAAAAAGTCAGATGTTTATATCAACTGTTCATTGCAGTGTTAAGATATTTAAGGTTTTACTTGTGTGTTCTGAGAAAATTGCCACAATGAGGATGGTGGGTAACTTACATTTTCTGCTTATTCTCCCACATGCCTCAAGTATTGGATGAATGGTATATTCAATTCATCATAAATCATCTAATATAGTTGGTCATGAATGAAAACTAATCCTGTCATAATTTTATAGAAATAACAACAAAAATATAAATTAAAGAAATGAAAGGGCACTAAAAAAAAAAAATTCTCTGAGCTTAATTGATTTGAATCTTCAGGCAAACTCTGGGAGAAGGTGAGGGACAGGGAGACCTCACAAGCTACAGTTCATGGGGTTGCAAAGAGTCTCACACAACTTGGCGAGTGAACAACAAAAATGTTTGAAAATGCCAGTGGAAACCTACATGTAGGCTTCCCATATCCTCTTAGACTTTAATGGGCAACTGATTTTCAGCTGTAACTTACCAGTTAGCCAAGATATGTAGTAGTTAAGTCTGTAGTGCAATTTTTGTAGTCATTTATATGACTTTTGCTACTCTTCAGGAAGGAAGTTGCTGTCACATGTCTCTTTACTATTGCAAAGTCATCCTTAGCAATGCAAAGTCTCTTCTGGAGGAAATGTTGCAAAAGTCTATTCTCAGAACAAGCTTCCACTAAGAAATATTTTATTCATTTTTGAGAATATAGGCCCAAGCTAGTTTTTAAAAACACATTAGAACGTACTAGTATCCACCAAAAAAGTTATTTTTTTGCAAATACTTGGGAATTTGTGCAAGTATTCTTTCCAGCTAGGAAATGTCACTGCAGCTGAATTTTAAATCAAGTGTTCATATTTCTTTGGGGAGTTTCAGATCAGCAAAAGAAATGGAATATTTACAATTTGGTGCATAATTCATTTTCTGTGTGTAACTTCTTCTTCTTTTTTTTTTTTTTTCAGGCTGAATTGTGCTGCATTTTAGACAAAAATGGAGATCATAAATTATTAAGAATCATTCCAGAAGCTGGAATAAGTAGATTATTATTAGCATCATTATCATTGTGGCTAATAAAAGAACTTAGCAGGAAGGGGGAAAAACTAATAGGATCTAAGATTGCTGACAAAGGTGGCTTAATGTTTTAGTGCTTGCATATTTATCAGAACCCATGTGGGACAGGATTTTCTTGAATCACCACTCTGATCTATGTCTTTTCCAGCTGTAAAACCCAGAGCACATTTCAGGGCTGTCATCCTGCTCTCCTTCTGGCCTATCTCCTTTAGAGAGCTGGCAGGGTGATAACATCTCTTAGCAGGTGGGTGTGAAATCAAGGCAGGTTTTCATAAAGACTCCCATTCACTGGGGATTTGAATCCACCAGCAAGCACTGGACTCCCATAATCCCTCCAAGGGGTCAGTGAGGTGTGTTGACATGTGAGGCAAAAAGGATTAAACATCTCTGTAGTTGACTTTGCCTTGATATTTCTCATTCATTTTCCTTCCGTTCCAAAACTTTTCCAGCCCCAGTGGATATCCCCACCTAAAATCCAATCATTAATCATTCATTCCTTTAAGTAGAAGTCTATTCCTCATAAAAATGCTAACCTCCTTGCCAGGGAACACCCACTGGGCTCCTTTTTCTGATAACCAGGCCCGAGTTGCTGCTGGCAGTGGTCTGAACTCATGAAATCTGGTTTCAGTTTGTCTCTGCTGTGCCTGCTCTAAGGGAGATCCTCTGGTGAGTGGTGAAGAGGTGAGGCAGGCCTCATTTCCCTGTGTGACAACACACCCCCAACCCCTGTCTTCCATTCCCTGCATTTTCCTTTAGAGACTCCATGGAAAGCTGTACAGTATAGCAGCTTTCTTTAATGAAAGAAAAAGACATTGCAACTAAAAGAAATGAAAATCTCTGAGGAAGAGAAGTATGCTTGATTTACAATGTTCTGTTAATTTCTGCTGTATAGCAAAGTGTGATTCTTTTTTTTTTTTACATATGATTCTTTTTTACATATGATTCTTTTTTATATTTTTTCTATTATGGTTTATTATAGGATATTGAAAATAGCTCACTGTGCTATACAGTAGGACCTTATTGCTTATCTGTTTTATGTGTAGTAGTTTCTATCTGCTAATCCCCAATTCCTAATTTATCCCTCCCCAACCCTACCTGTGGTAACCATATGTTTGCTTTCTATGTCTGTGAGCCTGTTTCCGTTTCATAAATAAGTTAATTTGTGTCATATTTTAGCTTTCACATATAAGGGGTATCATATGGTATATGTCTTTCTTTTTCTGACTTAGGAAGAGACTTTTAAAATGTCTACTGACAGAAAAAAAAAAGTCCAAGATTTGGAAATAGATGGAAGAATTTCTGTATTTCTTTCAGCTGGTTGCTAGACATTGTCTAGCAGATGTTCAGGTGAATCTATAAGAGCGTGCACCTTTGATTGTCTTTATATTGAAGAATTTCTGCAGGGGAAGAATGTGGAGTATATACAACCTATTATTGTTTAAATCATATTTTTAGCATAAGCTTCATATGTTTTAAATTTTGCCTCATTGGTCCAATCAGAAGTAGGAAATAAGACTACTGGTGGCTTATATGAATTTTGATTCTCTCTTAGCCATACAAAGCCCAGAATAAATTTGTGAAGTGACAATCAAGTTTGGAATCAAGTCACCATTTTCTCTTTAATCTCTTGATATGGGCTTCCCAAATGGCACTAGCAGTAAAGAATCCGCTGTCAGTGCAGGAGGCTCAAGAGAGCCGGGTTCAATCCCTGTGTTGGGAAGATCCTCTAGAGTAGGAAATGGCAACCTGCTCCAATATTCTTGTCTGGAAAAATCCCACAGACAGAGGAGCCTGACAGGCTACAGTCTATGGGATTGCAGAGAGCTGGACATTACTGAGCACACACACAGAAAGCAGACAATTTTATCCTTCCAGTTACATAACAAAAGACCTTAAGGTAAGTATTTTAAAAACTAGGGCATGGGAGACAAGTCAGTAATAAACGTTTTTATGGTTGAACTTGAGGGGAAAGAAAAACTGAAGATGTGTCACCGTGTTTTGTGGTTGTGAGTGCTATAGATTGTAAATTAATTCAGTGTTACTCAAAGTGAGGTCCTTGGACCTCAGAAGCATCAGAAGCATCTGGGAGCTCGTTTGAAGAACAAATCTTTGGGCTTCATTGTTGTTCAGTCACCCAGTCGTGTCTGATTCTTTGCAACTCTGTGGACTGCAGCATGCCAGGACCCCCTGTCCCTCATCCTCTCCCAGAGTTTACCCAAGTTCATGTCCATTGTGTCGGTGATGCCATCCAACCATCTCATCCTCTGATGTCCACTTCTTTTTCTGCCCTCAATCTTCTCCAGCATCAGGGACTTTTCCAATGAATCAGCTGTTCACATTAGATGGCAAAAATACTGGAGCTTCACTTTCAAAAGCAGATCTTTTGATGAGTATTCAGGGTTGATTTCCTTTGAGATTGACTGGTTTGATGTCATCATTGGCCAAGGGACTCTCAGAAGTCTTCTCCAACACCACAATTCAAAGGCATTAAATCTTTGGCACACCGCCTTATTTATGGTACAGCTCTCACAGCCCTATGTGACCACTGGAAAGACTATAGCCTTGAACATATGAATTTTTGTCAGTAGAGTGATGTATCTGCTTTTCAACACACCATTAAAGTTGGTCATGGCTTTCCTGCCAAGAAGCAATTGCCTTCTGATTTCATGTCTGCAGAGCCCAAGAAGAGGAAATCTGTCAGTGTTCCACCTTTTCCCCTTCTATTTCCCAGGAAGTAATGGTGCCAGATGCTATGATCTTAGGTTTTTAATGTTTTGTTTTTAGCCAGGTTTTTCACTGCCCTTCTTCACCCTCATCAAGAGGTTCTTTAGTTCCCCTTCACTTTCTGCCATTAGAGTGGTATCATCTGCATATCTGAGGTTGTTGATATTTCTCCCTCCTATCTTGAGTCCAGCTTGTGATTCATCCAACCCATTATTTCTCATGATGTGCTCAGCATATAATTTAAAGACGAAGGGTGACAACAGACAACCCTGTCATACTTGTTCCTCAATCCTAAATTGATCAGTTGTTCCGTACATGGTTCTTATTGTTGCTTCTTGACCCACATACAGATTTCTTAGGCAACAGATAAGATGGGTTGGTATTGCATCTCTTTAAGAGCTTTCCACAGTGTATTATGATCCACACAGTCAAAAGCTTTAGCGTAGTCGATGGAACAGAGGCAGATGCTTTTTCTGGAATTCCCTTGCTTTCTCTTTGATTCAGCTAATGTTGGCAATCTGATCTCTGATTTCTCTATCTTTTCTAAAGCCAGCCTGGACACTGGAAGTTCCTGGTTCACATAATGCTGAAGCCTAACATGCAAAATTTTAAGCATGACCTTACTAGCATGGGAGATGAGTACAATTGTCTAATGGTTTGAATATTCTTTAATACTGCCCCTTTTGGGAACTGGGATGAGGATTGACCTTTTCCAGTCCTGTGGCCACAGCTGAGTCTTCCAGATTTGCTGACATATTGAGTGCAACACTTTGATGGCATCATCTTTTAGGGTTTTGAATAGCTCTACTGGAATTCCATCACATCCACTAGCTTTACTGACAGCAGTGCTTCCTAAGGCCCACCTGAATTCACATTCCAGGATGTCTGACTCTGGAAGACTGATCATACCATAATGATTATCTGGTTCATTAATATTTTTCTTTTTTTTTGGTACAGTTCTTCTGTGCATTCTTTCCATCTCTTCTTTATCACTACAGCACGTACTATGTCTATACCTTTTCTGTCCTTTATTGGGACCATTTTTGGGCAAAATGTTCTCTTGATAGTTTCAATTTTCCTGAAGAGATATCTAGTTTCTCCCCTTCTGTCGTTTACCTCTATTTTTAGGCATTGTTCATTGAAGAAGATCTTTTTCTCTCTCCTTGCTATTCTTTGGAAGTCTGTGTTTAGCTGGATGTACTTTTCCCTTTCTCCCTTGCTTTTTGCTTCTCTTCCTCCTTCAGCTATTTGCAAGGCTTTTTCAGATAATCACTCTGCCTTTTTGCTTTTATCTTTCTTTTGGATTGTTTTGTTTGCTGCTACCTATACCATAATATCGACCTCCATTTATAATTCTTCAGGCACACTGTTCACCAGATTTAATCCCTGGAATCTATTCACCACCTCCACTGCACATTCACAGAGGATTTGACTGAAGTCATACCTGGCTGGTCTAGTAGTGTTTCCCACTTTCTTTAGTTTAAGCCTGAATTTTGCTCTGAGAACCTGATTATTTGAGCCACAGTCAGCTCCAGTTCTTGCTTTTGCTGACTGTATACAGCTTCTCTGGCCTTCCCTGGTTGGTAAAGAATCTGCCTGCAATGCAGGAGACCCTGGTTTGATTCCTGGGTCTGGAAGATAACCTGAACAAGGGATGGGCTACCCACTCCAACATTCTTGGGCTTCCCTGGTGGCTCAAATGGTAAAGAATACACCTGAATGTGGGAGACCTGGGTTCAATCCCTGGATTGGAAAGATCCCCTGGAGAAGGGAATGGCTACCCAGTCCAGTGTTCTTGCCTAGAGAATTCCATGGACAGAGGAGCCTGGTGGGCTACAGTCTATGAGGCCACAAAGAGTTGGACATGAGTGAGTGATTTTCACTCACTATACAGTTTCTCAATCTTTGGCAACAAAGAGTGTAATCAATTTGGTTTCGGTATTGACCATTTGGTGATATCCATGTGTGATATTGTCTCCCGTATTGTTGAAAAGGGTGTGTGCTATGACCAGTGCATTCTCTTGGCAGAATTCAGTTAGCCTTTGCCCTGCTTCATTTTGTACTCAAGGCCAAACTTCCCTGTTACTCCAGGTATCTCTTGACTTCCTACTTTTGTATTCCAGAACCCAGTGATTAATAGAACCTTTTTTTTTTTTTTTTTGGTCTCTAGGTCTTCATGCTGCTGCTGTTATTGCTAAGTCGCTTCAGTCGTGTCCGACTCTGTGTGACCCCATAGACGGCAGCCCACGAGGCTCCCCCATCCCTGGGATTCTCCAGGCAAGAACACTGGAGTGGGTTGCCATTGCCTTCTCCACTAGGTCTTCATAGAAGTGATCAACTTCAGCTTCTTCTGCACTGGTGCTAGAAGCATTGACTTGAATTACTGTGATGTTGAATGACATGCCTTGGTAATGAACTAAGATCATTCTGTCGTTTTTGAGGTCACATACAAGTATTGCACTTTGGACTTTTTTGTTGACTATGAGGGCTACTCCGTTTCCTCTATAGGATTCTTGCCCACAGTAGTAGATATAATGGTCATCTTAATTAAATTCACCCATTCTCATCCACTTTAGTTCACTGATTCCTAAGGTATCAATGTTTATTCTTACCATCTCCTGTTTGATCATGTTCAATTTACCTTGATTTATGGATCTAGTATTCCAGGTTCCTATATGATACTGTTCTTTGCGCATCGGATTTTACCTTCATCACCAGACACATCCAGAGCTGAGCGTCAATTCTGCTTTGGCTCAGCCACTACATTGTTTCTAGGGCTATTAGTAGCTGTCCCCTGCTCTTCTCTAGTAGCATATTGGACAGTTTCAAACCTGAGGGACTCATCTTTCTGTGTCATATCTTTTTGTGTTTTCATACAATTCATGCGGTTCTCACAGCAAGTATAATGGGATGGTTTGCCAATTTCTCCTCCAATGGACCACGTTTTGTCAGAACTGTCCAGTATGACCCATCCGTCCTGGGTGGCCCTACATGGCAAGGCTTATAGCGTCACTGAGTTATGCAAGCCCCTTCACTATGACAAGGCAGTGATCTGTGAAGGGGGTTTGGACTTCACCCAAGGTCAACTTAACCAGAATCTCGGGAGATGAGTACAGGAATTTGGACTTTAGCAAGCATTCCATTGGTGGTGATGCATGCTCAGGCAGAATTCTAGAGTGGGTAGGGCTGTAGACTTACATCCATTTCCTTACCTGCCATTTGCTCTCATAAGTTTAAGTCCTTGTCAGTGGTATACATGTAATCTCTAGTTAGGATTTGCTTTGAATGTGAGCTCCTATGCTAAAAAAAGAAAAAAAAATTGGACTTTCTCATTTTGTAATGAGATTTAATGATTACAGATCTTCTTTCAAAGGTATTTTTGAAACAGTCATGTACCTTACATATGGAGAGAAAACAGATACCATAGTAGAAAGCAGAAAGAGTTGACTAAGAGGAGGTCTTCTTGTTCAGTTCCCATTACATCCTCATAGTCACTCTTTTTGTGTGATTTTTTTTTTCATATTTGTAGTAATATGTTAAAATATATTAAGAAAAATGCAACAGTGTTTGAGAACACATTATAAAAAGACAAAATAACAAGATAAAGGGATAAAAATAAACAAGATTAACTGGCTAAATGAAAATTACAAGTAAATAAGATACATTGAGACAAGGTAAGACAATAAAAATAAATAGGAAAATAATTAAATACACTCATCAGAGTACAATAAAAAACAAAGAATTGTCAACCTGCATTAATTTAGCAAAAATCACACATTTAAAATTGGAAAACTGATATTATTCTCTTTGCTGCTTCTTGTTGTGTCGCTTCAGTCGTGTTCGACTCTGTGCGACCCCATAGATGGCAGCCAACCAGGCATCCCGTCCCTGGGATTCTCCAGGCAAGAACACTGGAGTGGGTTGCCATTTCCTTCTCCAATGCATGAAAGTGAAAAGTGAAAGTGAAGTCGCTCAGTTGTGTCCGACTCTAGCAACCCCATGGACTGCAGCCTACCAGGCTCCTCCGTCCATGGGATTTTCTAGGCAAAAGTACTGGAGTGGGGTGCCATTGCCTTCTCCGATTATTCTCTTTAGTAGTAATATAAAAATTGAAGGCTAAAAACTATAGGCAGAGAAGCAATATAACTTATAGTTGATAACATGGTTTGATGTTAGATAAGTACATGTTCAAATTCTGCCTTCAAGTCTTGTACTCTGATAATAGAACAGTTTTTTTTTTTTTTCAATGTCTCTAAGATCATTTACATAATTGATATGGTAACAATATTTGTGGAATGCATTCTTGATTTGAATGAGACAAGATGAGAAAACACAGCACAGAATCAGACTCTTACTAAATATTTAATTATTACTGTTATTTTTTAAAAGAAAAGCTCCTTTCTTCTTTTTCACCACCTCTCTCTTTCCCTTTCAATCCCTTTCCTTCCCTTCCAACAACTTGGTTCTAAAGCCATCAAGTGGAAAGAATAAAGTGAGCATAAACATATGAGTTGAGAAGTGCCCTTTATGGTTCACATAGGGTTAGCAGTGCATTCATGAGAGAAGGAAGATGACTGTAGGGAGTCAGAGGCCCAGTAAAGAGAGAAGGAGGTCAGCATGTGCTGGTGTCCTGACGTGGGTGTCAGATTATTAGCCGGTGGGAAGGGCACCCACACAGAGGAACATCTCAAAATGTGTGTCAGAGTCCACGTATGGTGATTAGAGAATCCTCAGTGTTGGATTCAAAGTAGGACTCAAGGTGGGACAGCCCAGCAAGGTGTTAAAGCCCACGCAGAAGGCCAAAGGGCTGCAGGTTCATATAAGGTGCCAGAGCCTGAATGGAATGACATGGGCTTCAGAATAGGGTGGGAAGAATGGCAGTGATAAAAAGATATTAATGAAAATATAAACCAGGTTTCTCACAGACTCGGAAGTGTATTTATTTATGTGAAGAATAGTTTGATACACTGGTTAATAAAGATGTTTATAAAGCTTTTTCCATAATATGAGGCAACATTAAAAATACATGAAGTATGGATTGAACTCTTTCTAGAAGACTGCTCCAAAATATCAGTAGTAGTTATTTTAGTGTCATGAGATTAATGATTTCCTAATCACATTTCTTTCCTTATTGTTATTTTTACCTACAATATTCATGCTTATTCAGTTATTAAACATCTACTATGTTTCAGAAATGTTCTTATGATAGATACAGGAATATTATCTTCTTTATCTTTGAAGAGTGCAGTAGCTAGGTATTATGAGGTCTAAAATAAGAGATGCCTTAATAATTATTTTTAACAGTATATGCTCAGATTGACTTAACATTCTTGCCATCAGATTCTCACAGACTTGCCATCAGATAAGCCAAGGCAAAATGTAAAACACTTTTCATTGACAAGTACAGGCATTTGTATATAACTGGTCAGATGGACTCTGACTGAGAAATTTAAACCAGTAGTAGAGTTCATACAATGCAGAACAGGAGTAATGGTAATACAAAGGAAATGTACATTCTGAAACACCTAAGGGAAATACATATAATAATAATCTATTATCAGCTATTTTTGACACTTCCAGACTTTAATAACTTTTTTGTAAATATGTGATTACTTTGAAAGTTGGGTGCATTTTTCTACAAATAGGTAGGTTGGCAGGCACAGGCTATAACAGGTAGAATCACCTTTGGTTATGTCTATAAGACATAAAGTAAAGCGGAGATTTGGGAGTTATTAGGGTCTAATTTGATCTATGTAGATAACCAATCCAGATAATAAGTCCTTTGGGTGAATTATTCATACTGAATTATCTGGTTTGACTGTCTACATGTAAACATAGATCAAATTAATAGGATAATTGTCAAACTTGTTTTTCACCTTGTGGTATGTGGACTCGCTCTCAGGACGTAATTGGCACTCTGGGAGAGTCTAGCACAACACTGAGTAAACGGGAACAATAACTAATGCAGACTCTGCTGAGTCGAGTAGAAAAAACAACTTGTTATAGTTCTACCCAGAAATTGGGTCTTTGAAACCAGATATTCAGAATTGTTAAGGGTAGTCTGTATTCAATGATATATATCCTGAAAAAGTTGACTAATTCTAACTCTGTTTCTCAAAATCAAACATGGAAATATCAAATTAAATTCTGATCTATAGAGGAAAGGGTAATGAAAACAATTTTTAAAATGCACTAGTAAAAAATAAATGGGCACTAGAGAGAGGTCAGTTAAAACAATATTAAATAGTTTAAATTTATTTGTTATTAGATAATTGCCCTTCTGAAGCTTGACAGACAAAAAAAAAATGGGTTTATGAAAAGAGTAATACATGAACACAGTAATTATGTCCTCAAAAAATGACATTTATCAGCATTCAAACCTCATGTATTCTTAGCAAAACACAAAAATAAGAGAGATTGTACAAATAATAAGGTAAAGGCAACATTTTCCATTATAGAAAATTTAGACTATTCAGATTGTTTCTGAGGGAACGGTGTATATATTAACCAATATTAGATAGATCTTATTTGTTAGATAAGACAATACAAATATCTACATATGCAAACCTCCATTTCTACATGGTACTCTAGTTCATACACAATAGCTGCTCTGGGTGTGGTTGTTGAAGAGTTGGGAAAGGATCAGCCACTGAGTCATCAGTAAATCAACCTGGCAAGTAAAATGCACTTTCTAGATGCCTACTGTTAGCTGCCATAATGTATTAGTAGTGGTGAGAAAGTGTAAGGAATAAAAGATACATATACATGTATATATACATATATATATCCCTTGGGTTCAAGGGACAAACATGACTGAGTAAGGAACTGGGTCAGAAGGAACCATTGGATAATTGGAAGGAATGATGCTGAAGCTGAAACTCCAGTACTTTGGCCACCTGATGTGAAGAACTGACTCCTTAGAAAAGACTCTGATGCTGGGAAAGAGTGAAGGCAGGAGGAGAAGGGGATGACAAAGGATGAGATGGTTGGATGATCACCAATTTGATGGACACGAGTTTGAGCAAGCTCTAGGAGTTGCTGATGGACAGGGAAGCCTGGTGTGCTGCGGTCCATGGGGTCACAGAGTTGGTCATTACTGAGCAACTGAACTGACTGAGAGAACTGGATATATGAAGTGGGAACATTAGCTAAGACCAAGGGGGTTATGTTTGGCAAGTTCTGAAGGCATGCTGTGGGATGGGCAGTGATGACCAGTAAGGTCCCTGGATTGGTAGCATCAGGATTACCTAGGAATCTGGTAAAGTGCAAATACCCAGGACCCAACCCAGATACTAAAATTTAAACTTTGAGAATAGATCTTTGTACTTTTTCTCTTAATAGATTCTTCAAATATAGCATACAAATCATGGAATAGTCTAAGTAAGAAGGTGTCTTTGTGTATATAGTTATGGAGGAGAAGGATAAATCTGACCTGAAGTCTGAAAGATGAACATTAGGGTTAGGAGCCTGGAAAGGAAGAGAAGGCATTCCAGGCAGAGGTAAAAATGAATAACAGTAGAAATTGATTCATATTCCTGCTGGAGAAGTCATCTGTTAAATTTTATGTATATTTTCACCTATTTTTGTCCTCAAATGCACTGTAAAATTTCTAAGGGCAGAGACCTAATTTAAATCATTCTCTCGTTTCAGTGCTTCACACATAAGTGCTCAGAAAACGAAAGAAGGTGGAGAAAGTAGATCAGAGAGAAGAAAGACAAGGAAGAAGAAGAAGAAAAAAAAAATATATATATATAGGCTTTGTGAGAAAGTGAAAGGCCATTAGATTTAGAGCCAAAAATAATGTTTAATTAATATATTTGAAATTTACCATATTACCTTTGGGCTTCCCAGGTGGCACCATGGTAAAGAATCTACCTGTCAATGTAGGAGACACAGGAGACATGGGTTTGGTCCTTGGGTAGGAAAGATCCCCTGGAGGAGGAAATGGCAACCCACTCCAGTATTCTTGCCTGAAAAATTCCATGGACAGAGGAGCTTGGCAGTCTACAGTCCATGGGGTTGCAAAGAGTTGGTCATGACTGAGCCTGCAGGCACCCATATTACAAATAGCATTCTTTTACTCTAGGTTTTGTTTTTACATCAACACAATGGCAATGCAAATTTCACCTCAATGATGTTGGTGCAAAATAGACTCCTTGATGTAATTTATCTGGCACTGTGTCTAGGGTGTGATTGTCATTGTTGTTTTGTCGCTAAGAAGTTTCTGATTCTTTGCAAACCCCTGGACTATAGCCCACCAGGTTCCTCTGTCCACGGGATTTTCCAGGCAAGAATACTGGAATGGGCTGCCATTTCCCTCTCCAGGAAATCTTCCCAACCCAAGGATCAAAACTGTGTCTCCTGCATTGGCAGGCAGATTCTTTATTGCTGAACCACCAGGGAAACCTTAGTGTGTGATGTTGCTCAATAACTATTTGTTGATACTGAAATAGTGACTTTTCTGTGAATGGTCAAGAGCATGGTGTCTCCTGGATTCTCTTCCTTTTTTCTTATTCCTGTAGTCTTTCCCATTCCTTTAGAAGTCTTTCTTTTTTATCATTTATAATCCTTAATATATGGCATTGAAAGGGCTAAACATTTTTGCATGGATGATATTGTATAAAAATCACAACATGATAGGAATTTTAACTATTTTTTAATTTGTAGACAGAATCCAGGATTTCAGAAAGATTCGAATAAGATTTCTATCAACACATGGATATCAAGTGCAAGGTAAAGTTTGAGCCCCGGTGGTTTTGAGCTTCACAACAAAGACATTACTATATCAGGCTGCTTCTTCAGTCCCACAAGCATCTCACTATGCTCAACTGTCTAGTAAGACAAAAACAAAAGTTCATTAGAAATGACATCAAGCTATTTAAACCATCTACTTAAAGAATGCCCTTTGGTTTATGTTGCTTTGCACCTGGAGGGTTTATGTAAAAACCTGACAAGTCTTTTGATTAATAGCTTACAGTATTCGTAGGTGTCCCCTGTCATCCTTATGAAGAAAACAGGGAAGTGTTACCTGAATGTGGTTGACTGTCCAGGTAGTAGTTTCTGGGTCACCTTTACTTAGCAAAATATGTGCTTGTTTGTTAATGAAGAGAGATATCAAAAATGCAATCACACCTACATACTTCATGTATGAAAGTGAAAAGTGAAAGTGAAGTCACTCAGTCATGTATGACTCTGCGACACCATAGACTGTAGCCTACCACGTTCCACCATCCATGGGATTTTCCAGGCAAGAATACTGGAGTGGGTTGCCGTTTCCTTCTCCAGAATATCTTCCCGACCCAGGGATTGAACCCAGGTCTCCCACACGGTAGGCATTGTAGGCAGACACTTTACCATCTGAGACACCAAGGAAGATATTTCATGTTTATATACCTATACAAATACATAAATCGGTATATGTAGAAGTAGAAGTGTAGGTCACTCAGTCGTGTCTGACTCTTTGGAACCTCATGGACTGTAGCTCACCAAGCTCCTCAGTCCAAGGGATTCTCCATGCAAGAATACTGAAGTGGGTAGCCAGCCATTCCTTTTTCCAGGGCATCTTCTTGACTCAGGGACTGAACCCATGTCTCCTGCATTGGCAGGCAGATTCTTTGCCATCTGAGCTACCAGGGAAGCCCACCTGTATATACTTATATATATAATGTGCTACTAATATATGCTATGCTATGCTAAGTCACTTCAGTCGTGTCCGACTCTGTGTGACCCCATAGACGGTAGCCTACCAGGCTCCCCCGTCCCCGGGATTCTCCAGGCAAGAACACCGGAGTGGGTTGCCATTGCCTTCTCCAATGCATAAAAGTGAAAAGTGAAAGTGAAGTCGCTCAGTCCTGTCTGACTCTTAGCGACCCCATGGACTGCAGCCAACCAGGCTCCTCCATCCATGGGATTTTCCAGGCCAGAGTACTGGAGTGGGGTGCCATTGCCTTCTCTAATATATAAATTAATAACATTTTAAATAAGATATCAGCTCACAATGAATGCATTTTTAAAATCAGACATTTTATGTTTAAATGGTAAGTTTCAGTGTTCTGGAAAATTCACTTATTTGTAACTCTTCTTTCCCAAACAATACTCAATAAATAACAAATTGTGCACATCCCTTTTTTGTGGGTCTGTTGCCTCAATTATGTGTACAATCACTTCATTTCACAACTTCACTTTGCCTGTGTAGGGCATGGCCCTGGTTGGTAATTGTGTGGCCTATTGTTTGCAGCACATGGATAATTATTATGCTGTGAACATCAATTTGTCGTATTGTGCCGAATGGCACCGCTTCCCGAGGGACATGATGATAGCTGTGATTCTCCTCAGTAGGGGGTGGGATGTTGCTCAGGGCTAGAGCTCTGCCCAGTAATTCCCTCTTTACAAGTAAGACTATACATAGTACATCCTAGAAGTCCTTCATTATAGCATTTGTTTTCTGCTTGTTAACATCATTTCACGCTGGATGGGCACTAGTGTAATTTTCCATTTTGTTTCATCAAATTAAGGGAAGAAAGGAGACTGTCTTGCAAGTCTTTTATTTTATAGACAGTTGGTCATTTCATTAACACTTTTCATATTCTTGTTTGTCATGATGACTGACGATAGTAAAAAGATTTTCTCCCCATTAACTTATGAGAGAACAGCACTTTTATTTATTTATTTATTTGGGGGCTGAGAAGTATTGATCGACCAAAGAGGACATTTATTAAAATGTAACCAGCGTCTTGGCACTTGCAAGTGGCACACACTTTAACCGATTAAATAGTCATGAAGAAAGAAATCGATACATCTTGGATTCCTCTACTCTGGTCTCTGCCAGCAAAGTGGCCTCACAAATTAAGAATGAAATAAACAAATGTGTTTACGCTGAATGTTTAAAGCACTTTGCACTTTAATCAGGAAGTAAAAGGACATTACTAATATTGGTTGGGTAGGTGGTTTGAATGTGGTTACTTTTGTACAATCGTGGTGATAAATAAGAAATTTACAACTGAAGTTCCCAACCACAACAGAACTAAATTGTGTCCATGGGACTAAGGCAATTGTGACTGGTTGTCCTAAGAAGTGGAGGGGTAAGGTCATTGGAAGTTCATTGGGGTTAATGCTTATCCAATTTTCATTGTTTTTGTTTTTTGGTAATCCCCGTTTACATAGTCAAAGTTATCCAAGTCTTTCAGCCCCAGGGTTGTATAGTTTGGTGACTTGGACAAGATGCTGCTTATGTGGGCACAAAAGAAACTGGTGATATTAATGGTTTCAGTAGTCAGTCATAGTTGATTTCCCATCAAATTCTAGAGTCTTAGCACAAAATCCTGTGAGTATCTTCTAACATGTTTGGATATTTTCAGAGATGCAGTGCTCATAATCAACAAATTCTGATGTCATAGATTTTTTTGAAACTTTGTGACTGTTTCAAGCCATCTATTTCAGGTCTCTTAAGAACCCACTAACTTTCATGCCTTTTCTTGCTAAATTTTGTCATCTCAATTTTCATTTATCACTCTAGGCTACATGTGATGGTCTTATATCACATAAGCTTATATCACATAAGCCTTTGAAGAGTACTTCCAAACATCGACAGAATGATAGAACACCAAGAACAGCTTCACTGAATCCCAGTGTAAGGGCTTACTCACAATCAGATGTTGCTCAAAGCTTTTCTGATTTTATCATATACTTTCATCATCCTTGATAAATGCATTTTTCCAAGGTAAGTCCATGCTTTATATATTTTTAAAAAGAATAAAGACTTCTACTTTGCAATTCCAATTCATGTATACAAATGTATAGAGCAGTTGATCCAGCACTCAGTGTATTTATTTATATTATTCTTAATCTGAGGAGGAGATTATGAAGTTGTTTTGTTGGAGTTGGAGGATATTAGAAATATCCGTTTTTAAAACATCACCTTCTCAGTTACACAGGGTGTCAATGGTGCCTTTACTCTTCATGAGTGCCTACAAAAGTGCTCCTCTATTCCCCAGGGATGAAGCAGTCTGTACCAGACAAGAAGATATTATATTAGTGCAGTTGAAATGGACATGGTATATAATTGTTTGATCTTGTATCTACTTAACTTAAAAAAAAACATTAATTGTGATTTTAAAGTGTTTAGCTGTAAGATAGTTTATGAGAGTTAAGTTTCTTAATCTTGGCTTTGCAGAGGTATTGAAGTCAAGTGTTATATCTTAGTTGTAATTATTAACTTTTTCCTGCCAATTATGTCTACAAAAGGCATTGACAGGCTAGAGGTATCCATAGAATACCTTCCCCATGGAACCATGCCCCACATGCCTCCTTGCTGCTGCTGCTGCTAAGGTGCTTCAGTCGTGTCCGACTCTGCGTGACCCCATAGACGGCAGCCCACCAGACTCCGCCCTCCCTGGGATTCTCCAGGCAAGAACACTGGAGTGGGTTGCCATTTCCTTCTCCAATGCATGAAAAGTGAAAAGTGAAAGTGAAGTCGTGTCTGACTCTATGCGACCCCATAGACAGCAGCCCAGCAGGCTCCTCCGTCCATGGGATTTTCTAAGCAAGAGTACTGGAATGGGGTGCCATTGCATGTCTCCTTAACTTCCTACAATTACTTCCTTCTCAGTGCTGTCCTGTGAGATAATCTCTGTCCTCTCTGACTTCCATGACATAAATAACCTCCACTGCACGTTTCCCACTTATTTATATTTCTCTTAGATTACTTCTCTACTTGATTCATGTTTTTAAATCTTGATTCTCTACCTTGATCATAAGATCTTTTATGGGCAAGGATAATAAATGGTGATTTTATATTATTTTTTGATACACTTAGCATGGCTTCCCTGGTGGCTCAGTAGTAAAGAATATACCTGTCAATGCAGAAGACACAGGAGACCCTGGTTCAATCCCTGGTCATAAAGATTCCCTGGAGAAGGAAATGGCAACCCACTTCAGTATTTTGGCCTGGGAAATCCCATGGACAGGGAACCTGGTGGGCTGTAGTTGCAAAGAGTCAGACACGACAGCAACTAAACAACAACACTTAGCACATTTCTAGGCGTATAGCATATGTTTTTGCATTTGGATTCAGTTGACTCATATATTTAAGTGCTGAGTCTTCATCCTAATCCTTATCCAGGCAAGGTCTTTGATTGTCAGAAATGACACAGTGACTTCACTTAGTTTGGTTTCACTTCAGTTATCTTCTAATGCTAGAATTATAAGCCATCTTGGTACTTCTTTCCCTTTATCATTATTTTACTGGTTGGTAATTTTGTTAAGACTGGCCTTAGAGATTTGGCTAACTCACTAACGTGTGACATGAAAAGAGCTATATATTCTGAAACAGAGCTTTATTCCAAAAAAGCATTTCCTCCTATGAAATAGTAACACTTGTGATATATTGACAAGGATGAATGATGTATAATCTCACTGGTGAGGAAACAAGATGTGAGGTAGCTACATGCTGCCAGATTAATTCAAAGCTATCTCATACAAAGGAGACCCATCCATATAAGTCTTTGTTAAAAGAAGCTGCATTTTGGATGGGAAGGAGAATGGATATAAGGAATCACTAAATGGACAAAACAACCTATGAATATAAATTTCAGATGTTCTTAGTTTCTAAAGGAAAGTTGAACTAACAAAGGAGGAAAATAAAATTCCTATATGCTTTGGACACATTTTTAAGTCAACCGGTTAACAATGAACAAAAAAGGGCCTCAAAGAAGAAAAAAAACTCCTGAAATCAGTAAAGATCTCATAACCCAAAGAGATACAAAGAAGCAAAATAAAGCAAGAAATAAAGTCATTATATTCAAAGAACAAGCTAAGACACAAGGACTGTGGAGATAAAGGGAAAATATGTACAGAGTGAGGATCTTATCTCACTTAAGCAGAGGAACAATGGAAGCAGGCTACCTCCCTTTTCCTCTAGATAGAGTTGAGGGTGTACTGCAAACAGAGTTGGGGGAGGGGCGAGGCTGAAGAAAAGTTTTCACAGTTAGGATTCATATAAAAGCTTTTTCATGCCAAAGTAAGTGATATGTGTGTGTGTGTGTGCCTGCGCATGCATATATGTGAGCTCATTCTCTAACACTGAGTAGCATTTAGTTTTACATTTTCTAGAAAGTCATACAAACCAGTTATACATTACAGTATACCTCATAGGAATGTGTGTGTGTGTGTTGGTTGCTCAGTCGTGTCCAACTCTCTGCAAGCCTATGGACTGTAGCTTGCCAGGTTCCTCTGTCCATGGGATTCTCCAGGTGAGAATACTGGAGTGGATTGCCATTCCCTTCTCCATCATAGGAATCTACAGAGCAGAAAATGGCTGTGTTGGTTTGGTTTAACTTAGGCTGCTGCTTTCTACTTTTAGTCTACTTTATTTCCTTTAAAGTGGTTTTCCATTTAAATGATTATGCAAATATCATTATAATATGTAATAGAATATACATAAGCATTATACATAATATATGGCATCATATATGCCATAATATATAGCATATATTATGCATGTGCTATCATATATTACATATATATACATATGTATATACACATATATATCATATATTGCATATATATATGATTCTTCATCAGTGAGGCTGATTCTCGTTGCTTTGTCTATATCCTTCTGAGCTGGTTCTATAAGAATAATACTCTCATCTTAAGGTGCACAAGTCTCTGCTTTATTTAGTACATTCCAAATGTTGAATGACCCTGCTTCTTTTACACAAAGTTCCATGTCAATAGATTTCTAGTACTTTAGAAATTGAAGAATGATTTTACTACTTATTCAGTGACAGACAAGACTGTTGAAGAGACACAATATATTCCCAGTACATCAGATGAGTGT
The DNA here is from genome assembly GCF_000754665.1 of Bison bison bison. NCBI lineage: Eukaryota > Metazoa > Chordata > Mammalia > Artiodactyla > Bovidae > Bison > Bison bison. The sequence continues at coordinate 950,532 of NW_011494626.1, forward strand.
GTTGAAAAGAGTCTTGTGAGCTGGACTCAGGTTAGCTCCTGTGCTAACTCTCCTTCCAGGTGTAGGTGGAGGCTTTTATCATGTCTGGGACTGGAAGCCAGGCCCACCCGTATGCACTTATTCAGACACTGTCACGAGTGGAGTGGTGACTAATCAGCAACTAAATGATTATTTGCAAAGTTTCTCTTGAGTTATATTTGAATGTAACTACTTACTCAACATATACTACAATGCAGTAATATTTCCTGTTTGTTATTTTGTCTTTTGTGCTGGTTGCTGAGGGAGTAACAAAGAACTGTTGGACATATTTCCTGCACAAAATGAGACTACATTATCAGGAGGGAAATAGCTAACTAAGTGTAGATGACTATGCAATAGAATTTAGAGAAAAAATCCTGCTTAAAGGGGTTTAATGGCCTTCTGAAGACCTTAGTCATGGATGCTTACTACCCTTGCTTATATATACATATTTCATTTAACTTCCTTTTACTTTTCCAATAATTCAATCTTTTTAAAGTGTTGAATGTGTACCACTAACACTATGCAATATGAGTTGCAGTGCAAAGTTCCTACTCATTCCTATGGCTTATGCATGAAGTATTAAATGTCACTAAATCACATAATGAGAGATTTATTCCCTTTCAATTCTCTTTCAATGCTACTGATTGTGTGAAAACAGAAGTCTCATTTGGGGGTTAGGAGGTCCCTCTATTTGAGCTAATATCCCTTTTTAACAAAATTGGAGTAGGCATTAGATTTAGGGCCTTAGACTGTCAATGTGTAAAAGCTCTAATTTCAAAATATTGCTTCAGTTTTGTTGTCTTTATCTTAACTCTTGCTGGTTTAACAGCTTAAATTCAGGGGAAAAAATTGTATACAAATATGTGGGGGGGGTGGTGTGTACATGCTCAGTCATGTTCAGCTGTTTGTGACCGCATGGTTCTTATGTCCATGGAATTTTCCAGGCAAGAATGTTGGAATGTGTTGCTATTGCCTACTCCAGGGAATCTTCTGGACCCAGGGATCGAACCTATGTCTTTTGGGTCTCCTGCATTGGCAGGTGTATTCCTTACTACTGTGCCAACTGTGAAGCCATATATATGTGTATATATGTATTTATACAAACCTCATATATGCAGATGATACCACTCTAATGGCAGGAAGTGAACTCAAGAACCTCTTGATGAGGTTGAAAGAAGAGAGTTAAAAAGCTGGGTTAATGCTTAACATTCAGAAAACTAAGATCATGGCATCCAGTTCCATTACTTCATAGCAAATAGAAGGGGAAAAAGCAGAAGAAGTGACAGATTTTATTTTCTTGGGCTCTAAAATCACTGCTGATGGGGTCTTCAGCCATGAATTTAAGACACTTACTTCCTGGAAGAAAAGCTATGATAAACCTAGGCACCATATTAAAAAGCAGTTATCACTTTGTCAGCAAGGGTCCATATAGTCGAACGTATGGCTTATACAGTAGTCATGTATGGATGTGAGAGTTGGACTGTAAAGAAGGCTAAGTGCCAAAGAATTGACGCTTTTAAACTGGTACTGGAGAAGATTCTTGAGAGACCCTTGGACTGCAAGGAGATCAAACTAGTCAATTCTAAAGGAAATCAATTCTGAAGTTTCATTGAAAGGATTGATGCTGAAGTTGAAGCTCTAATACTTTGGCCACCTGATGGGAAGAGCCAACTCTTTGGAAAAGATCTTGATGGTGAGAAATATTGAAGGCAAAAGGAGAAGAGGTTGACAGAGGATGAGATGGTTTGATAGCATCACTGACTCAATGGACATGAATTTGAACGAACTCCAGGAGATAGTGGAGGACAGGGAAGCCTGGAATACTTCAGTCCATGGGGTCATAAAGAGTTGGACATGACTTAGCAACTGAACAAAAAGTAATTTATTTCAGGAATATAAAGTTTCCTGAATAAACTGATTTAAATTTAAATACAATTTTTATTAATAGAAAATAAATACACCGGTAGGTGGCAGTTTTAAATTTGGAAAAACTCACATTAACCCAAAACCTCTACAATTCAAATGTCTCCTGTTCTGGTGTCCTCCTGTGATAATATGGAGGCTTGGTTGTCTTCTTTATCTTTATTCTTAGCCTTTTAATGGTTTTCCCTTGTGGCTCAGCTGGTAAAGAATCTGCCTGTAATGCGGGAGACCTGGGTTCAATGCCTCGGTTGGAAAGGTCCCATGGAGAAGGGAAAGGCTACCCACTTCAGTATTCTGGCCTGGAGAATTCCATGGACTGTATAGTTCATGGGGTGATAAAGAGTTGGACATGACTGAGTGACTCATTTCACTTCACTCAGCCTTTTAATGCTACGTGAGTTCTGTTGTGTCTGACTTTTGCGACCCTATGGACTGTAGACAGCCAGGCTCCTCTATTCATGGGATTCTCCAGGCAAGAATACTGGAGTGGGTTTTCATTTCCTTCTCCAAGGGATCTTCCCAATCCAAGGATTGAACCTCAGTCACTTAAGTTGCCTGCATTGGCAGACAGGTTCTTTACAAATAGTGCCACCTGGGAAGCCCCTCAGTTCAGTTCAGTTCAGTTCAGTCACTCAATTGTGTCCACCTCTTTGCGACCCCATGAATTGCAGCACGCCAGGCCTCCCTGTCCATCACCAACTCCCGGAGTTCACTCAAACTCACGTCCATTAAGTCTAGCCTTATAATATGTCCCTGTAATCATGCCTAGCAAATGAGATAGATGTTCATGTGATATAAATTGATTGACTGAGGTAACAATTAACCTAGGTGGTCAAAGTGAAAAGGAATAGGTGCTGGAGAGTAGAAAGCATGGCATTCAGATTAGTGAAAGGGGAGCACCAAAGGCCCAGATACCAATCTGAGTTGATATAACACCACAAAAAACCTGGTCCACCATGCTCTTAAAAAAATCATTTCAGTCGGTTCAGTCACTCAGTCATATCTGACTGTTTGTGACCCCAAGGACTGCAGCACGCCAGACTTCCCTGTCCATCACCAAATCCTGGAGCTTACTCAAACTCATGTCCATTAAGTCAGTGATGCGATTCAACCATCTCATCCCCTGTCATCCCCTTCTCCTCCTGCCCTCAATCTTTCCCAGCATCAGGGTCTTTTCAAAAGTCAGTTCTTCACATCAGGTGGCCAGAGTATTGGAGCTTCATCTTCAGCATCTGTCTTTCAAATGAAAATTCATGGTTGATATCCTTTAGGAATGACTGGTTTGATCTCCTTGCAGTCCAAGGTACTCTGAAGTGTCTTCTCCAACACCACACTTCAAAAGCATCAGTTCTTCGGCGCTCAGCTTTCTTTACCGTTGAACTCTCACATCCATACATGGCTACTGGAAAAACCATAGCTTTGTCTAGATGGACCTTTGTTGACAAAGCAATGTCTTTGCTTTTTAATATGCTGTCTATGTTGGTCATAGCTTTTCATCCAAGGAGCAAGCATCTTTTGAATGCATGGTTGCAACCACCATCTGCAGTGATTTGGGAGATCAAGAAAATAGTCTGTCACTGTTTCCATCCTTTCCCATCTATTTTCCATGAAGTGATAGGACTGGATGACATGATCTTCATTTTCTGAATATTGAGTTTTAAGCCAGCTTTTTCACTCTCCTCTTTCACTTTCATCAAGAGGCTCTTCAGTTCCTCTTAGCTTCCTGCCACAAGGGTGGTATTATTTGCATGTCTGAGGTTATTGATATTTCTCCAAGCAATCTTGATTCCAGCTTGCACTTCATCCAGCCCAGCATTTCACTTGATGTTCTCTGCATGTAAGTTAAATAAACACGGTGACAGGATACAGCTTTGATGTATTCCTATCCCAATTTGGAACCACTCCATTGCTCCATATCCAGTTCTAACTGTTGCTTCTTGATCTGTATACAGATTTCTCAGGAGATAGGTGAGGTGGTCTGGTATTCCCATTGCTTGAAGAATTTTCCAAAGTTTGTTGTGATCCACACAGTCAAAGGCTTTGGTGTAGTCAATAAAGCAGAAGTAGATGTTTTTCTGGAACTCTCTTGCTCTTTTGATGATTGTACAGAGGTTGGCAATTTGATCTCTGGTTCCTCTGCCTTTTCTAAATCCGGCTTGAACATCTGGAAGTTCTTGGTTCACATATTGTTGAAGCCTCACTTGGAGAATTTTAAGCATTACTTTGCTAGACTGTAAGATGAGTGCAATTGTGTGGTAGTTTTAACATTCTTTGGCATTGCCTTTCTTTGGGATTGGAATGAAAACTGACCGTTTCCAGTCCTGTGGCCACTACTGAGTTTTCCAAATTTGCTGGCACATTGGGTGCACCACTTTACCAGCTTCATCTTTTAGGATTTGAAATAACTCAGCTGGAATTCCATGACCACCACTAGCTTTGTTCGTAGGGATGCCTCCTAAGACCCACTTGACTTTGGACTCCAGGATGTCTGACTTTAGGTGAGTGATCACACCATCGTGATTTTATGGGTCATGAAGATCTTTTTTCTATAGTTCTGTGTATTCTTGCCACCTCTTCTTAATATCTTTTGCTTACGTTAGGTCCATACAATTTCTGTCCTTTATTGTGCCCACCTGTGCATGAAATGGTCCCTTGGTATCTCTGGTTTTATTGAAGATATCTCTAATCTTTCCCTTTCTTTTTTTTTTTCCTCTACTTCTTTGCATTGATCACTAAGGAAGGCTTTCTTGCCTCTGCTTGCTTTTCTTTGGAACTCTGCATTCAAATCAGTATATCTTTCCTTTTCTCCTTTGCCTTTAGCTTCTCTTCTTTTCTTAGCTATTAGTAAGCCTCCTCAGATAACCATTTTGCCTTTTTTTTCCCCCCTGGGGAATGGTCTTGATCACTGCCTCCTGTACAATGCCACATACCTCTGTCCATAGTTCTTTAGGCACTCTGTCCAATCTAATCCCTTGCATCTGTTTGTCACTTCCATGGTATAGTTGTAAGAGATTTTATTTAGGTCATACCAGAATGGTCTAGTGGTTTCCCCTACTTTCTTCAATTTAAGTCTGAATTTGGCAATAAGGGGTTCATGATCTGAGCCATAGTCTGCTCCTTGTATTGTTTTTGCTGACTGTATAGAGCTTCTTCATCTTTGACTGCAAAGTATGTAAGTAATCTGATTTTGGTGTTGACCATCTGGTGATTCCCATCTGTAGCATCATCCCTTATGTTGTTGGAAGTGGGTGTTTACTATGACCAGTGTGTTCTCTTGGCAAAACTCTGTTAGCCTTTGCTCTGCTTCTTTTTGTACTCCAAGGCCAAACTTGCCTGTTACTCCAGGTATCTCTTGACTTCCTACTTTTGCATTCCAGTCCCCTTTGAATGCTATTTTTAAAAGAATGGCAGGAAATAAAATAAATATATGACTAGTGCTCTGAATAATTCACTTAGTGCATGTTGCTTTCCACTGGACTTGCACTGGACTCCTAAACCTCATCACACACATTCTGCCCAGTCATGATTCAACAAGGCTCCCATTGACCACAGAGCCACAGTTTACCACCACTTAGATTTTAATATTATTTAGTCCATCTGCTCAAGCAGTGTTTTCTCCTTTTCTTTTTTTTTTTTTTGTAAGCCTCCAAATTCACAGAAAGACTATGTCTTGATATTAAATCCAAATTTTAATAGGTTTTAAAGTTACATTCATCAATTTTCCTTAAAGTATACCTGGTTATTTTCCATGATCTAACCTAATCCTCAGAGCAGCAAGTAAAGATAATGCAAGGAGTCTCTTTAGTAATAGTTACTATCCTATTTTGCATCATCATGATTTGTCCAATGTTCAGCGTAATGTGAAAATCTTAACAAAACAAATGATAAAAGGAGAAACCATACAACCAGTAAAAGCCCCATGCTTGGAGGATGTGTTTAATAGTTCTAACATGTATAACATTAAAATTTTATCAACAAATCAGGGAAAGGACATTTTGTACACTGAAATCAATTTACCCAGCAACTATCTGTGACACTTGCTTGTAATTTATTTTGCCTCAAAGAATACACTGCTTTTAAACCTCATTCTATTGCATTTGAGACTGTATGAAGAGAAAGGTATGTGAACATTTCTGTTCAAAACATAAGTGAAAGAGCCAGAACACTTCCAAGTACTATAGACAAAATCAAGTCCTTTGGTAAAAGAAAATAAAATTCTGTGGCACCAGCTTCCCTGTGTGTTTGAGCCTTTGCTTAAAAATTTCCTCCATGTACATGAGCTGCTCTGTTTCTTTGACTAATGAGCCAATCTATCTATGAAAGGAAAGCAAGAAAGTCACAGGATAAGCTAGCTGTATGGAAACCAAACACAGGGGCTGAGGAGATTATGAACCACTAGTGCAAAATAGAGCACAAGGTTTCAAGTCACATAAACCTGAGTTTGGGCATCAGTTGTAATGCTCACTGGCTGACTTTGACTAAGTTACTTCTAAATAAACTCCCATTTCATTATCCGTAGAATATGGATAATTTGGTTTTTTGTAATAAATGTAGTTGTTGTGAGGCTTACGTTATAAAACAATTCAAAGCTCCTGACATAGTGTCCAGACCATGGGGGAACTTAGTAGTCCCCAGATGCCTTCCTGACCTTGCTCCATATTGGAGGCACTTCAGACAAGATGATATCCAGAAGCGTCACTGCTGATGAGATCTGGGCCATTGCTGTGTCCTTAGAGCAGGAGTCATATCTGGCTCTCTCACTACCATAGTAGTCTTACACAAAGAACTGTCACCCCATCAAGGAGGTTCGAGACCTAAATGCAGCACATCTGAACAAAGCAAGTCCACATGTTGTGGCCCAGCCAGCCATCCCGATGCTTCCTCCCCTTTGTCCGCACTTGCTCTGTTCTCAGAGCTGCCAGGCTTCTAGTTTTGCTCTTTCATTTTCCAGAGGACACCATCAAAGCTATGAAAGAAAAGTCAGTAGAAGGCTTGCCTAAAGTGTCACAATAGGGAAGTGGAAGATCAATAATAAACCCACAGTTTACCGACAGCCTTTTATTTATACAATGTCTGCTGAGGCCTTCAGGATGAAGAAAGTATCTCAGTCTTCAAGCAACTCAGGATTTGAAAGAGAACCAAGGTGCAAAGAGTTAGGCATCTTAGGTAAGTGCACTTAAAAATGGAAACCCACAGCGCTTCAGGCCAGGAAATCTCTGGAGAAAGGGACTCCAGAAGCTGAAGTCAATCACAGGGATCGACAGGAGGCTTCAGATGCTGAGTGGACCGTGGATTACCTCCCTCCATTTGGACAAAGGGGCCTGAGGGGCCTGGTGCACACTCACAGAGGAGAGGACAGTGAATCAGCTGTGCACGTGAGGAGCAGACATGAGTGCCAAGAATAAAAAAACTTGAGAAAGGATTCTTTGATGCAATTATTTATTTCAATTAGAAATTGTTATTGTTAAAAGTTAAACAGCTCCATTAATTTAGCTAAAATATTAAAATTGGTGTAATCTTGTAGTATTTCACCTCCATATAAATGGTTCTATTTTAGACTAATGCTAAATATTTCAGCCTTATTGCTCTTTTCATGAAGTTACAAACACTTGTGCACATGCACACACGTGCACGCACACCCCTTATGTGTGAACATGGATACACATGTATGCACATATATGAATACGTGTATATATACACACAAACACACATGGGATGCTTTGCACTGCATTTGATTTTACATGTCAAAAACTTATGTTAATGAAATAAATTGCATTTTCCTAAGTGTATACTTCTTCCCTACACTATTCCTTAATACAGAAGCTGTATGAATGGAATGGGAACACGTGGGTGACTCTAGGCAAGTCTGCTGCTTGCTTTTCTATCAGAGCTTTGATGATCTCCTCTGGAAAATGAAAGAGCAAAACTAGAAGTCTGGACAGCTCTTAACATTTTGTCCCTCTTTTTCGTAACTGTGAAACAGCAATAATAAAAATAGCCGTGACCTATGTTTGTTGTGTTAAATGAGCTGATATATATCAAGTGCTCAAATAGGATTATCTATAAAGATCTAAATAAACATTAATTCAATAAACATTGACTATTAGCTGCTATAACTTGCTATGATAGGTGTGATATTCTTCTTCTGATTTTATTAATAAAAAGCCTGATTAAAATCCAGTTTATTAAGTTCTTGGTCACTTGACAATATATGACTATTTGGGTTAGGAACATAAAAGTGAGCACCTTATAGAAAAGTATTTGAAGTGAAAAAAGAAAAAAGTCTTTTCTATGTTCAAATTATAATATCTATGGATAAGTCAAACTGCTAACTCATTGGATTTAAAAATCAAACTACTTATGGTACATCTTGGAATTCTTAGCTTTCTCTGGTCTAGCAGGAGTTTTCATAGCTGGAAAGGGTAGTACCATGCTCAACACTGCTCCACAGAAATTCCTTTAGCCCAGCTCCCTGCACCTCACTGCTATCTGGGAGGCAGGACAGGTTCTCAGAACAATGGGATTTGGCTCTGAATAATTAGCTAGTAAAACTAGCACTAATGAAAAGAGTAAAACTGCACTAATGAAAAGAGAGTCTGACCACTGGCTAGCATGCACAGGCCAACCTAAAGGGTAATGCATGGTGGAGAGCCAACTCAGAAGCCCCTCCTCAATCACCACCTGCTCTGCGCCTTGGTGTGCCTCCAAGAACTAAAATTTGGAAGCATAACTGAGAAGGCTGAAAAATGTATTGTCATCTCTATTTTTTTAAGATATAGTTGGAAATTACTAAGTCCTGGAAGTACACATTTTTATCTAAACAATTTAGTCAAGCTCAGAAATGACTGCATTTGGAGACACAGCAGGTTTTTTGTTTGTTTTGTTGCATTTTTGTTTAATTTTAAAAAAGATATTATACTTTCTGGGTGTTCCCATTGATTATTTTGTAAATTAATATTTCCAAAATTTTGTTTTAGGTAATGTGAATTTGTTATCAAAATATTTCTATAACAAATTTGCATGGTTAATACCAAGTTCAACAAAATGAATAGATCTGTTTCCTAAAGCATTTCTGTTGGGTAATATAAATATATTTGATCTTTGTTCCCAATTCTTGACACAAAGTTTCTAAAGTCCTTGGGATGTTTTTTATAAGAGTGTCATTATGCTAGTGAGATAACTCTTAAGGTCCCTAGATGGCTGCAGGATGGGAGTTGGTAGCCAAAATACTCAAGTACTTGATTAGACGGTTAGAACTTTCAGTCCTACTCCAGACCTGTAGGGAGAGAAAAAGGGCTAGAGACTAAGCTCAATCACCAATAGTCCAGTAATTTAATCAATTTTGCCCACATAATGAAGCCTCGGTAAAACCTTGAGCCACAAGTTTTGGGGATCTTCTGAGTTAGTGACTATCAGAGTCCTGGGATGATGGAGCTCTTGGAAGGGACATGGAAGCTCTGTGCCCTTTCCTTTCACATTGTGCTTTTCATCTTCCGTTTGACTGTTTGAGTGTTGTATTATTGAGAATAAAACTATAATTGAAGTATAGGACCTTCCTGATTATGTGAGTGGCTCTACAGAATTGGTGGAGTGTCATGCTAAGTCACTTCAGTCAGGTCCAACTCTGTGCGACCCCATAGATGGCAGCCCACCAGGCTCCCCCGTTTCTGGGATTCTCCAGGCAAGTGTCATGGGAACCCCCAAATTTGTAGTCTCTTGGGCAGAAGTACACATAACCTGAAGATACCCAACATATGTGGCTAATGTCTAAAGTAAGAGAAATCTTGTGGGACTGAACCCTAATTCACCAGGTCTCCATTCGCTCTCAGTGTTTAGCATTAGAACCAAGTTGAGCTGTAGGATGTACAGTTGGTGACAGAGAACTGACTGTTGTTGGAAAAGATGTAACTTCTAAGATATATTAAAATGCATTCAAAATGAAGGACACACACTTTTCAGAATTATTGTTTTTCTCTGAGACTCTACTTAGAGAACATAGCAGAGCCTTTTAATGTTTGAAACACACTTAGAAAAGAATTTTATAGAAACTGCTTTAATGTATTTAACAAAGTAATCTGCATCTACCTTTGTGTCAGACACTGTAACTAGAGCAAAGTGAGAGTAATAAATCATTTAAATGCAAGTGATTTTTATTGTTCTAATTTACTATCCAAGGAAACCCCCTCTGCTTGCTTCTATTTCTACTTAAAATGTGAGTTCCTGGTTCTTCTTTAGAAAATCAGTTCCAAAATACCTGGGTTGGCAAAACTTATGATGAACCTCAAGCAAGAATCAATGGTTTCTAAGTAGGTATAAGAGGGTGTTGGACCCAAATGGAAAGAAACGTGGGTGATCTTGAAATGAACCCAGGGCCTCAATCAAGTTTGGCAAACCAAAGTCAGCAGAACCAGTCAGTTAACATAAAATAAAGAAGCAATCTGGGGAGTAAATGTGTGCACCTCAAGAAGAGAATTGTTCTTCAGCTTCTGTTAATTCTTGCCATCCAGCAAATCCATGCCCAGTGTTGACAATTCTCCTGATTTTTCAAGAGAGGCAGAAATCTGAATCTTCAAATTTTTCAACTAATCTTAATTTAAAAAATACTGTGTGGGCAATATAAAAGTACATCTGTTATCTGAATTTGGGCCACCATCTGTGATCTACAAAGATCTTCTCTTGGAATATATGATTATTCATGATCTAGGCACAGACTACCATATTGCTAATAGTCCTACTTATTTATACTCTTGATCATACTGAATTACATATACTTTCTCCTAAGTTTTAAAATTTCTTTCTTTGCCTAGGAAGCTTGTTGAATTCTCATAACACCAGCTAATCTACTACTGCTTTTGAAAAAGAATTTGCTCAAACATCGTTTCCTTTGTTAATGTTCCCTAATACACTTCTCTTTTGCGTGCGTGGTAGATTTGCCCTGTTCTCTCTACACCAGCAATGCATTAAAGTGCTTTCATCACAGCCCCACAGTTTGTGTTGAAAGCATAGTTTTGTATATATACTTGTATCAGATATTTAATCTGCAGTGTTTATACATCCTGCATATCTGCTGGTCAGATGGATTCAGAAAGGCAGATGTTTTGCTTTATGTAACTCCTCTACTCCTGAAGATCATAGGTACAATCATTTTTTACTTGGTTTCTTCACTCTGTTTACGAATCTGTATCTACATTCTGTGAACATTCTAAGATAGTATTAAGACCAGGTCAATTTACTAGACTGTTAGATATGATTACTGCTAGAGTCACAGGCCATACTCCACCCAAATATGTCCCTTACTAGGCTCTCCTCTGCTTCATCTAGTTACTTCCATGTCTGACAGGGATGTACACTCTCTCTTATCATGTGTGCCTCCGACTGTGTTTCCATACCCAGAGTCTGTGTTCCCGCCTTCTTACTTCACTGAGCACCGGTGATAAGGGAGAAAAAAAATTACACTTTGCCAACCAACCTTTTTCTTTGCTCTCAATCCCTTTCTTGATATCTCACAAGAAGAAGCACATCTTTTCTATTTTTTTATGCTTAATATGCCATGCTTTATTTTGTTCTTTGTTTCTTTTAGGTTTATTGAGATATAATTGACATACATCACTGTATAAGTTTAAGGTGTACTGAATAATGATTTGGTTTACCTCATCACTTAGAACAAAATCGAAGAAAAAAAAAATACTTGCAATGAGAACTCTCAGGATTTACCCTCGTAACAAATTTTATGTATAACATAAGCTATATAAATTGTATTTAACATGTTGTATATTACATCTCTAGTAATTATTTTATTTTATAACTGGAGGCTTGTACATTTTTAATTCCTTCGACTAATTCTCTGTACATTTTTTTACTGATGTTTTACTACTTCTTTTCAAGAAATTTGCTAAATTTGAAAGAGAAGTTGATTCTTCTTTCCATACATAAAAGACTCATTTAAGTTGCTTACCATTCATCTTACTAAACCAGGGGGAATAAGTCAAGTTCATAGATGATTCTAAACCCTTACTTAGAGGAAGTAAAAAGTTACTACAGGTGTAACTAGCAATTTTAGCCACATCTTAACTGACCACCTCTCTGTCAGTTCAGATCATAAGCCTTATAAAACATCAGAGTTCAGATTTATTTATCAGGCCTCATTAAATTCCCATAACCTATGTTTGAAAGGGCGAGACAATCAGTTACAGATCTGAATTTCTGAGGAAAGAAGAATGTGTCAACCTAATGTTTAATACTATATGAAAATAAAAGTTCTAATATTGCTAGAGATATGAGAAAGTTGAAACAATATATATATATATATATATTTTTCACTGCAGTGATTTTAGGTACCATTCCTAAACATGATCTCTAGGGAGAATATGATTTCAAATACACCATCAATGATTTCCTTGTTTAACCCACTTGCAAATTAAAAATAAGGTACTGACTGGAGTTGAATCCTCAAATGTTCCAGGAAGAAACTTTATCTTAGACTACATTTGATGTATCAAACTATTTAAAAGTAATTGACGTAGGCAGTGAACCATCCAGCCACGGGCTCATGAATAACACAGATAGGGAAATGAATGTGCGGGTGAGTTTTCTCCAAGGCAGTCACTCTAGGTCAAATGCTGCTCTGTAGTTTCTAGTTACAGTTCTTAATTTCTGAAGGTTCAAACTCTGTTAACTGCCTAACTTCCTATTTCTAGACAATGGGCTAAATGGCTCTGGAAATGGCATTCTAATGACACTGGAAATAGTAGCTATTTATATATATTTGCATGTTATTCATGGAAAAACTAATAGAAACATGATGAGCAGTTACAAATAATCATAATACAATGTGACATTATTACTACATCATAAAATTTTATCATATTGTTGATTTGTACATCTTATCTTTGACAGTGAATACTAAACATTATGCGATATAAAATCAGTAGCATAGTTAGCTGTCACTCAGTATATTAAAATACAGGACTTGCAGCAAAATTAAAGAAACACCTGCTTTTTCCAACATTACTTCTCCGCAATAGTTGTAAAATCTTTACACTAAAATACAAATACGGGTGTCACTAGGTCACAAAAAAATCTTACTAGGAGGAAGCATACAGAAATTGCATTACTCTTTCGTGTGTGTGTGTATATATATATATATAATATATATTTTACATTCAGAATAAAGCCTTAACTATTTCTTTATTTTGGCCATGCCACAGGGCATGTATGATCTTAGTTCCCCAACTGGGAACTGAACTCATGCCCCGTGCAAATGGAAGCAAAGAGTCTTAACCATTAAGGCACCAGGGGAGTCCTGTAAAATGTTTTCTCATTATAAAAAATAACCTGTTTTCCTAGGAAACCAAGAAAAATTTGCAGATACCAAAAGAAATTCTAGAAGTAATCAATGTTAAAAAATTGATACTTTATTACAATAATATTTATGCTTTATTGTTTGCATTTGAGAATACACTGAATATTTTGTTTGATGACAGGCAATTCATAGAGAAGACTTTGCATGAGAAGCTATCTATATATGGTTATTATTCTATTTTTTTGAATCATAGAATGCCCTAGGTCATTCGATATGTATTTTTTAAATCTCTAAGCAATTTAATTCTTCAACATTTGTGGAGGAAACAAATTTTTTTTGTTTCTTTGGAATTTTCCTGATAAAAGAATCACATTTCTGATTATGAAAAAGTGTAAAAAAGATTAACCTGAAGTGTTACTTTTCCCTGGTTCTATAGAAATCAACCTATAATCTATTGTATAATTCAAGTGAAATTCTGAGCCAAGAATCATGAAAATTACAAACAGATATGTAGAATATTATCCCTCAACTGCCTTGATCCTAAATTCTCAATCTTGTTTCATTTTCAGTCAACTTAATAATCATTGAGCAACATTTAAAAAACATTTGTATTTTTAGCCTTTAATCATCTTATAATATTTATCTATTATCTTATAATTTTGAAATAAAAAGTTGTCCCAAATTGATGAATTGTAATATTTATTCTGTTGTCTTCCAGATTTTGATGTTGAAGAGCAGAAGTCTGAGGCAAAGCCATTTTTCCCTTTTGGTATTCCTTTTTTTTTTTTTTTAATCTGCAAGTCTGTTTGTACAAACATTTTAATATTGTTACAACTCATATCATTGTCAGAATCCATGAAAGAATGGGTTCTTGTCATTGATTTCTTGGACTTATGGTTAAAACTCTTTGATCTAAATCTAGAAATTCAGTCCCTTTGCTCTGATTCAGGGGAATTTTTTTCATTTGAAAAAGAAAAGTTTTTTGTAGTCTATTTCTCTGTGGTGGTGATTTAGTTCCTAAGTCATGTCTGACTCTTGCAACTCCATGGACTATATCCTGCCAGGCTCCTCTGTCCATGGGATTCTCCAGGCAAGAATACTGGAGTGGGTTGTGATTACCGTAACCATGGGATCTTTCTGACCCAGGAATCAAACTGAGGTCTCCTAAACTGCACACAGATTCTTTACTGACTGAGCTACGAGAGAAACACATTTGTTTCTTTGCTTTATATTTTATTGTATATTGTGAGAGAGATTTTCAAGTTCATCGTATTCATGAATTACATTCTTATATGAATGTTTTATTTTTTTCTTACATGGCTTGTTCATTTTATACCTTTAAAACACCTTTTTCTTTTAATTTGATTTTATTGCAGCTTCTTTTAATCCCGAGAGTTGTTTTCTTATACATTTTGTTTATATTTCATAGAGTCCAAATAATCTTACAATCTTTTGAAATTTTCGGAGGTTTCTACAATTTTTCTGATTCCTGTAATAGATCAGTTTAGGAGTCTGCTTTCATTAACCACAGTATATTGAAACCACCTCAAAACTTAATGAATCAAGCAAAAATGCTTCATCATCATTCATGTGTCTGTGGGTTTCCTGTGGGTATTGGCTGATCTAGACTAAGATCAACTGGGTTAGCTTGGACAGAGAGGCTCTGCTCTTCTTATCTTTCATCTTATTTCTGATCAGCTTGCTAGGTCAGACACTCTTTTGCTCCTGGCGATGATGAATACGCACAAGGATAAGCCGAAGGACCCAAGCCCTTATAGGTGTAAGCTCAGAACTGGCACATTGTCACGTTTACCTCATTTTACCAACCAAATCAAGGGATGGGGAATATACTTTGACCCAGATCAAAGTCAAGGTTTAGGGAAACATATTCTATTTTTGTCAAAAGAATACTAAAATCATATGGCAATGACATGTAGACAAGTAGAGGTGAAAAAACTGGGGTCAATAATACAATTCATCAAGGGTCTGCTATTTTCCAAGTGTGATTCTATGTGATTCTTCTATCTTTATAGTAAAGTATATCTTCTATTACTCTTTCTTTTCTTATTTAGCTCATATTTGAGCAAACAACTATAATGTAAATGGTGTCAGTGATTATCAACAGAAAAATTGTATGGATTTGCCTTAGTTATGTTATGCCATTTTGTGTCTTGGTAAAATCCCATTCTCTTATTTATTGAAGGATTTTGGATTGAAAGCTACAATCTAATACTCAATTACTGGTGTCTATCAGGCATGGATGTATGTGATTTTGTGAAACTAAATTGCAATGATCCCCATCCTTCTATTACCTAGGTCTCTGACTTGGAATTCTTAAGATATTGCAGTACTCAGAATACTCTGCCTCAAGATCTTTCTTCATTTCTATCCTCTAAACTGTTGTTAGGGACACATCTTCCAGAATGTAATATACCCCTCACTTCTCTATGTTTCATGTTCATCACATTATCACGTGCTCTTTTGTTTTCCATGATTTCCATTTTAAAGCAGTAAATCTTCATGGCCTTAGATATGGCAATGGATTGTTAGATATGACACTAAAAAACAAACAAACAAAAGCAACAAAAGAAAAATTGATAAATAGAATTTCATCAGTTGGACTTCATTAAATCTAAAAACTTGTTCACCAAAGGCCTTTATAAAGAAAAGGAAAAGACAACTAACAGAATAGGAGAAAATAGTTGCAAATCATAAGTCAGTAAGGATTTATTCAAAATATATAAAGAAATCTTACAACTAAACAATAAATGAAACTAACAATGCAATTAAAAAATACAATAATGGGTAGATATTTCTCCAAATAAAACATACAAATTACCAATAAGCATACACAAAAAAATGTTCCAGATCACTAATTACCAGAGAAATGCAGATTAAAAGTACAATAAGAAACCATTTTACACATACTAGGATGGCTATAATAAAGGAAATAAAAAGGAAAATAACAAGTGTTGGCAAGGATATGGAGATACTGGAATATTTGTGCATTGCTGATAAGAATGTAAAATGATGCTACCACTGAATACAAGTTCAGTAGTTCCTGAAGAATGGAATCATGGAATTATCATATGAGCCAACAATTTCATTCTATACCTCCAAAGAATTGTAAATAGAAATTCAAGCAGATACTTGTATATCAACATCCACTGTACCATGAGTCAAAATATCAAAACAACCTAAGAGATCACCAACAGATGAATAGATTTAAAAAAAAAAGTGGTACATAAGTACAATAGAATAGTTTTCATTCACAGAAAGAAGTTAAGTTCTGATTCATGCTATTACATTGATGAAACTTTAAAAATATTTTGCGATTATACTATGTGAAAAAAAAGTAGACACAGAAGAAAAATGTTGCATGATTCTACTTACATAGGCAAATTTATAGATGCAAAATCAGATTAGAGGTTACCGGGAATGGGATGTGGGGATGGGAAGCAGAGTTTTGTTTGGGGCAAGTGAAAAAGTCTGGAATTAGATATATTATTAGTGCTGCCTTAACATTACAAGTAGAATTAATGGCACTGAATTATATACGTAAAAATAGTTAAAATATTTTGTTCTTATATATGTTTCACCTGATGAATGGATAAGAAAGCTGTGGTACATATACACAATGGAGTATTACTCAGCCATTAAAAAGAATACATTTGAATCAGTTCTAATGAGATGGATGAAACTGGAACCTATTATACAGAGTGAAGTAAGCCAGAAAGAAAAACACCAATACAGTATACTAACGCATATATATGGAATTTAGAAAGATGGTAACAATAACCCTGTGTACGAGACTGCAAAAGAGACACCGATGTATACATCAGTCTTATGGACTCTGTGGGAGAGGGAGAGGGTGGGGAGATTTGGGAGAATAGCATTGAAACAGGTATAATATCATGTATGAAACGAGTCGCCAGTCCAGGTTCGATGCACGGTACTGGATGCTTGGGCCTGGTGCACTGGGACGACCCAGAGGGAGGGTAGGGGAGGGAGGAGGGAGGAGGGTTCAGGATGGGGAACGCGGGTATACCTGTGGTGAATTCATTTCGATATTTGGCAAAACTAATACAATATTGTAAAGTTTAAAAATAAAATAAAATTAAAAAAAAAAGTATAGAGAAAAAGTAAAAAAAAAAAACAAAAAAAATAAAAATTAAAAAGTAAAAGATGCAGGGAGCATGATAGCCTCTAAATTTCTGCCCAAGCTTAGACTTGAAGCATAACCATGAATGTTTCTTGTCTCTTAATTTTAAGAGGAGCTAACAATAAAAATGAATCTCTTCCTTTCCTTGACTCTGCTTCCACTGTTTTATGCATGTATTTAAATGAAATTACTTATTAGATTTAACTGCAATAATTTGCCATTTTACTTTACAGAGTAGATACTACTTGATAACAAGAATCTTACAAAGTGGCTGGTTCAAGAAAGGTGAGTTTGATAAATGTAAATTAGCAATTGTCCAGTTGTTAAAGAAGTGAATTGCTCTCAGTTTGTGGCAATTAAGATAGTTCTACTGAAGGGAAGCAGGTAGAGCTATATGGGTGGCTGGTGTATACCATTATAAAGACTGAATCTGATACCATGCATTTTGTAAATTTGACTTAGCTATATTTGAAAGTTAAATTATAGTGTGATAGTTTGCAATATTATATAATATGCATATTCTAGAACTGAACAATGCAGATATTAATACATTATGTTCTTAACCTGATAATATTAATCATAAGACACCATACTAACATGTTTTCCATACTTCTTTGTAAGAAACTTTCACATATTTATCTAATACAACCCTACAAATAGTTAAATTGTATTGTTGTTTTTCAGTCATTAAGTCCTGCCCGACTCTTTGCAACCCCATGGACTGAAGTACTCTAGGTTTCCCTGTCCTTCACTATCTCCCGGAGTTTGCTCAAATTCATGTCCACTGAGTCAATGATACCATCCAACTATCTCATCCTCTGTCATCCCCTTCTTCTTTTGCCCTCAGTCTTTCCCAGCATCAGGGTCTTTTCCAATGAGTTGAGTTCTCGTATCAGGTGGCTAAAGTATTGGAGCTTCAGCTTCGGTATTAGTCTTTCCAGTGAATATTCATGATTGGTTTCCTTTAGGATTGACTGGTTTGAACTCTTTGCTGTTCAAAGGACTCTCAAGAGTCTTCTCCAGCACCACAATTTGAAAACATCAATTCTTCAGTGCTCAGCCTTCTTTATAGTCCACCTCTTACATCCATACATGACTATTGGAAAAATCATAGCTTTGACTATATAGACCTTTGCAGCAAAGTGATGTCTCTGCTTTTTAAGATGCTATCTGGGTTTGTCATAGTTTTTCTTCCATAGAGCAAGTCATCTTTTAATTTTGTGGCTGCAGTCATTGTCCACAGTGATTTTGGAGCCCAAGGAAATATAGACTGTCACTGTTTCCATTTCCTCCCCATCTATTTGCCTTATGGCAGAAAGTGAAGAGGAACTAAAAAGTCTTTTGATGAAAGTGAAAGAGGAGAGTGAAAAAGTTGGCTTAAAGCTCAACATTCAGAAAACTAAGATCATGGCATCTGGTCCCATCACTTCATGGGAAATAGATGGGGAAACAGTGGAAACAGTGGCAGAATTTATTTTGGGGGCTCCAAAATCACTACAGATGGTGACTGCAGCCATGAAATTAAAAGACGCTTACTCCTTGGAAGGAAAGTTATGACCAACCTAGATAGCATATTGAAAAGCAGAGACATTAAATTGCCTACAAAGGTCCATCTAGTCAAGGCTATGGATTTCCAGTGGTCATGTATGGATGTGAGAGTTGGACTGTGAAGAAAGCTGAGCACCGAAGAATTGATGCTTTTAAACTGT
>NW_011494626.1:969871-971118 GCF_000754665.1 Bison bison bison
TCTGGGAGATGGTGATGGACAGGGAGGCCTGGCGTGCTGCGATTCATGGGGTCACAAAGAGTCAGACACGACTGAGTGACTGAACTGAACTGAACTGAATGGAACCAGATGCCCTGATTTTCATTTTTTGAATATTGAGTTTTAAGCCAGCTACTTCAGTCTCCTCTTTCACCTTCATCAAGAGGGCCTTTATTTCTCTTTGTTTTCTGTCATTAGAGTGGCATCATCTGCATATCTGAGGTTGTTGGTATTTCTCTCAGCAATCTTGATTCCAGCTTGTGATTCATGCAGCTGGTTATTCTGCATGATGTACTCTGCATATAAGTTATCCATTGTATTTGTAGATTATGAATTATTTCACCCATCCAAAATAGAAATGTCCTAAACTCAGGATAAATTCAGTGATTTATCAAATTTATTCAGTGTATTAATGGCAGAGCTAGTGCAGAAGCTCATACAGTTGACATTAAGATAACATATTAAGAGTTTCTATATTTCAATAGAGATAGTGGAATGTTTTTGCTGATAAAGTTGCCATGAGAGGAAAGATGTTACTGTGTATGCAGACCCTCTCTCTAAGGAGCTACCTGTAAATGATCTGTGCAGCTATCAGGTAAAAGAACAATCAAGGGATGGCCATGGCATGCATACATGTGGAACATAGACACAGCAGGCTTCTCTGAAGCTGACATCAATTACAATGAAAAGTAGGGTATTATTTGGTATTCCCTGATATCTAATGCTCCTCTTTGAGATCTGAGGCATATCTAGAAAGAGGAGACATAAAAAAGAGCAATGTGAATGTAACATCCATTGGGGAAATCAAAGGAAAGTTATGCAAAATGGTTTCCAAGTTCTTGGGTTTAAGGTAAAGAAATCTGTTCAACTCTCAGTTTCAGTTTCAGTTCAGTCACTCAGTCGTGTCCAACTCTTTACGACCCCATGAATCACAGCACACCAGGCCTCCCTGTCCATCACCAACTCCCGGAGTTCACTCAGACTCACGTCCATCAAGTCAGTGATGTCATCCAGCCATCTCATCCTCTGTCATCCCCCTCTCCTCTTGCCCCCAATCGCTCCCAGCATCAGAGTCTTTTCCAATGAGTCAACTCTTCGCATGAGGTGGCCAAAGTACTGGAGTTTCAGCTTTAGCATCATTCCTTCCAAAGAAATCTCAGGGCTGATCTCCTTCAGAATGGACTGGTTGGATCTCCTTGCAGTCCAAGGACTCTCAAGAGTCTTCTCCA
>NW_011494626.1:971600-972925 GCF_000754665.1 Bison bison bison
TGGTCATAACTTTCCTTCCAAGGAGTAAGCATCTTTTAATTTCATGGCTGCAGTCACCATCTGCAGTGATTTTGGAGCCCCCCAAAATAAATTCTGACACTGTTTCCACTGTTTCTCCATCTATTTCCCATGAAGTGATGGGACCAGATGCCATGATCTTCGTTTTCTGAATGTTGAGCTTTAAGCCAACTTTTTCACTCTCCACTTTCACTTTCATCAAGAAGCTTTTTAGTTCCTCTTCACTTTCTGCCATAAGGGTGCATATCTGAGGTTATTGATATTTCTCCCAGCAATCTTGATTCCAGCTTGTGTTCAACTCTAGAGTATACAAATTATCCCAGGATGGAGCTTTAGGAAGTTCATCTTCATCTCATATTCTATTCACTAAATCAAGGAACAGAGCCGGTTATTAAACTGTAACACTTTCAGAACCCAATCTGATAGGATTACATGTTGCCCCAAAGGACTGACAATGGCAGGAACAGCTGGTCTCTTTCAATGTCATTAGTATTTGACTCCTTGCTCTTCTTGTTTTTACTCTCCCAAATCCTCTGTCTTAAAATCATGCAGCCCCAGCAGCAATCTTCTTCCACTGCGTTTTATTTCCTTCATTTTCTCTTCACTCTTCCAAAGACAAAGCCACACAACTCTCTCTTGCCTGGGTCATACTTTCAGCTTCAACTCAAATCCATCATCCAGTGTCTCATGACAATTGATCTTTCTTTCCACTTTTGCACACCAGTGTTGTTGCATACAGAGAAGGCAATGGCACTTCACTCCAGTGCCCTTGCCTGGAGAATTCCATGGATGGAGGAGCCTGGTAGGCTGCAGTCCATGGGGTCACGAAGAGTCGGACACGACTGAGCGACATCACTTTCATTTTCACTTTCATGCATTGGAGAAGGAAATGGCAACCCACTCCAGTGTTCTTGCCTGGAGAATCCCAGGGATGGGGGAGCCTGGTGGACTGCAGTCTATGGGGTCACACAGAGTCGGACATGACTGAAGCAACTTAGCAGCAGCATCAGCAGTTGTTGCATACATTCTGAACATTTACATTGGGATTATATACCAATGAATATGCTTCTTTTCATATGGCCAGGAGTATTTGGAACAACAAGTAAAATCAAATAAACAAAAAACAAAATATTTTAATGTACCTGTATATTATGTCCTAGTATGAGATTGCTTTTAACCTGATGGCCATTGTTGTTTCAGTTCAGTTCAGTTCAGTCCCTCAGTCATGTCCGACTCTTTGCGACCCCATGAATGGCAGCACGCCAGGCCTCCCTGTCCATCACCAACTCCCGGAGTTCACCCAGACT
>NW_011494626.1:973379-995249 GCF_000754665.1 Bison bison bison
GCTTTGGCATAGTCAATAAAGCAGAAATAGATGTTTTTCTGGAACTCTCTTGCTTTTTCGATGATCCAGCGGATGTTGGCAATTTGATCTCTGGTTCCTCTGCCTTGTCTAAAACCAGCTTGAACATCAGGAAGTTCACGGTTCACATATTGCTGAAGCCTGGCTTGGAGAATTTTGAGCATTACTTTACTAGCATGTGAGATGAGTGCAATTGTGCAGTAGTTTGAGCATTCTTTGTCATTGCCTTTCTTTGGGATTGGAATATCACAGAGCTGTAGGCTAAATTATCATTTGCTTCTCTCTCCAAAGTGTTGCCTGCTAACTATTCTAATATTAATATCAAATTATAGAAGAGATTGTCTAAACCTAGGCCCATAGGAAGAAGGCATTTCTTGAATATGAAACTGGAATATACAGAATTAATGACACCAAAATGTCCCTCTGATGATACTATACTAAGATATAATAAGTAGTAGAAGGAATACAGCTAGGAAGAGCACATCTGGGTTTAGGGTTCTTTTCTTTAGTCAGTTTCCTCACAATTTAATGGTATAAGTTACAGGAAGAAGCTGCCACTCTCTAGGGTTTGGTTTTAGCATCTGTAAAAGGAGATAACTAGCTCAAGGGTCTCTGTACTGTGCTTGTATGGTGCCAGTGTTTCTCAGGGGTGCCTCAAGATGCCAGGGTGAGTGAAAGGAGGGAGATAGGGTACAGGTATGCAACTAAAAACCAAACCAAGTTACACTGCAATCCACCAGAGTGGATTTTATATATTCTAGTCCCCAATAAAATCTCCTCTGAGAAGGACTGCTATATAGGAAATTTTGTACACCTAAGGCAAAATAGTTCATGGGGTCTCCCTCAACTATATGAACTGAAATAAATTATTTTATGTTAAAATGTTAATTTATATTCTTATTTCAAAAGGTGCTACCAGGTGTTCCTTTTGTCTGCAATATTCCAGAGCATTAAACCTGGGGGTGACTGTCTCCCTTTACTTCACTTCCCTCTCTGGCCTGTGTTCAGGTTTATTATGAAAGAGAAAGATAAACCAATTCCAATCCATCTATCCCAATCCTATTCACGGCCAAGCAATAACAATTATCTCTGTCTTTACATTTTCTCCCATCTCTTGCTATTTCTTGTACAGTAATGAATTGTAACAGCTACTTCTTGCTGACTTCTCTCCCATATAATTAATGTCCTAAGATATTCTATTTACTGGTGAAGCAGTTTGAATCAAGAAGTGATTACTTTTAGAGTAAACAGAGCTGCTAAACCCTCTCCACAAACAAAGCTGACAGCAGTTTTATTTTTAAAATAATCAAATTGAAATCCCCAAAAGCTTCAATTTTGGGACTTCTTATTTATTATATGTATGTAGATATTTTGTATGTGAAAAGTTTATTAATATTTAGAACAGAAGATAGGAAAGTGCATAGATTGAAGGGGATTAAAAAAAAAAAAGAAACTGATAACAATGTCATCAGCCTGTTTCCCTGTTTGGCCTAAACCATAAGCCTTCATATCAGGTAAAAGTAACAGAGAAGAATAGCTGTTTATTTAAGAATATACATTCATTCCTAGAAAACATCAAAATTAGACATTGGGCTTTCTGAATTCAAAATTCTAATAATGAATGAATAGAAAGGAAGAAAAAGAAAAATGCTTTTGCCATCAATGTCACAGTGTGGATTTTTCAGTTTCAGTATTTGTGGTGATTCTTGCATTTTTGAAATATTTTAAAATGTTGTACTGTGGACTCAGGCTTCCTTTCACATTGAAAGGAGTATTATCCACAATTAACAATGGATTAATACATGCCCAAGTACAGGTAGATTGACCTGATCACCTTCACATCTTAAAGTCTAGCCCTCATCTCTGCAAGCACTATAGGATGCCAATCCCAGCCACTACCATAATCTATGCCACAGCTTCAACAAATTTTCGAGTGCATTCTTTTTTAACTTTCCAAGCCTCTGTCTCCAACCACTCTTTCAGACTCATCCCTTCAAATATCTACTTCTTAGGAATCTCTTGATAGCTTCAAATTCATTCTCTAAACTTAAAAAATAATTGTCAATTTCTTCCTTTCTTGCTCTCTACTTCTCCAATAGCTAATTCATGTGGATTCTTTAACGTATTTTCTCCCACTTCCAGTCTCTCTGCCCACATTCATCTTTCTATTACCTCAAATGTGGATATGGAAATAACCTTCTAAATGGCCTCTCTGTCACTCTGCATTGCCCTCTTCACTTCATGTGATGCCTCCCTGCTAAATTAATCTTAAATCTTTAATCAAGCATCAGAACTAGTGACATTCAGACAATGGAGAGATCATTGAGGGTCGAGCAGTTAGGGAAGGTGAAGCTGAGAAGATGGGCCTTAAAGTATGAATAGAGAGGATGTAGATAATCAGAGCAGAGGTTGGAAACAATTCTCAAAAAAAGAAAGAGCATCAAGAAAGCCATGGATGGCGAGCTTCAATAGCATGCATTGGATTGTTTCCAAGTCTCCTGTCTGCCCAGACTTAACACAAATTCAACTCATTTACAACTCTCTGACAGACATGCTCTTTTGCAAGGACAGAGAAACGGTTTGACAGCTTGGCTTTTTTGAATGCCATCATTGCCCCCACGTGTGACCTTGTCATATTTGCATATTGTTTCACGGGGAATCTGAACTTATCTTATAAACCGTATTCTCTGCACCAGTTATACTAGTTTATTCACAATATTCAAAATATAATTCTACCCTTTGATCATGTTTTTTCTTATCTAGAAGTCCTACTTCTCCAAATTCTAACTTCTATCTTTTAAAACCCTGTCCCAGATTGAAATCTCCTTTCTCTTAACTATACTTCACATAGCTTTCAATATTCATCAGGCACACTGCATGAGTTTCTTTATACTGTTAGTATTTTTAAATGTTGTTTTATACCATATAATTTTTCAAAATATAGAAGACGTCTTAGTTCATTGGCTTTTTGTATTATATAAAATGAAGGACACACTTCCATATTCTATGACACATGACACATGTGTTGCTGAAAACTAAAAGTCCCCAAAGTTTGTCCTTAAAGCAAAAGGTTAATCATTGAATTAATAAGGATGGACTATGGTTGCATCTGGGATATTATATATTGATGACAATAAAATAATTCTGGGATTTCAATTGTCCTGACTGGTTGACATAAACAAGCATTTTCCTACCAGAAACTTTTTTTGTTTCTTATAGATTTTAATCAATTTATGTCTTTATTTTAATCAATTTATGACAGTAGCCTAACTATAAGTCTACTTTTATTAAAAAAGAAAAAAAGTGAAAAAAGCACCAAGAGTACACAATGGGAAAAAAGATAGTTTTTCCCTTATAACTCTGTTAAAACTATTGCATGGTTTACTATTATAGGAGATAGGAGGCAGAGTCCTCAAAACATTGAAAATAGAAATATATAGTTTAGCAGTCCCACTTCCAAAGAAAATGAAATCGGAATCTCTAAGAGATCTGAACTCCATGTTTATTGTGGTAGTATCCACAAAGCCAAGAGAGGGAAATATCTTTGGTGCTCACCAACAGACGAATGAAGAAAATGTGGTATATACACACAACGTGATAGCATTCAGATACAAGTAAGAAAGAAATCCTGCCTTTTGCAACCCTTTGCCTGCTTTTCCTTCTTGTGTTCTCGCTGAGTGTCCACATGAAGAGCGCCTCCATAGCACATGCAGTGTAGAACTTGCCTCATACCTTGGAAGAGCAAGAAATCACTCATAATATGACTTTCTCAAATTTAATATGGAAACACATAAATTATCCCCAAATATTTCCCTTACCCAAGAAATGCTATTATTAGGGTTTTACTTATCAAATAAGTGCTGATTCATCTAAGATAAAATTTAAACACTTATGAATTCTCACTAAAATTTAGTCGAGCTTTATGGTCAAGCCACTATACTAATATTCAAATACATACAAGGAAGTAGTACCATCTTCTGTAAAATAAATGAAGAGTGTCATAAAAGAAAGTACTGCGAGAGAGAAGAAAAGGGAAACATTCTACGATCCTAAGGAGAAAGGAGGGCAGTCGATTAAAAAGTAAAAGCATTTGTACTGAATTTAGAAGTGTGTATTTTGGGGAAGCAGTAAGGGTAGAAATGTGAGCCCTGAAAGAATAAAACATCAAAACATTCCCATGAGGTAACCAACTCTTCCAAGGAATAAGAAGTGTATAGGAGACTTGGTCAATAAAGCTGTAAAAGTCATTTTGGCAGATAAGACTAAAGAACTTTCTTTAGGCCAATTTGTTGAGTGCTCTGGGCTTTAGTCCTTGAGTACTAGGACATCATTCTGCCTTTGGATTAGACAGTGAGTCAGAGGTTATCCTTGAACTAGGAGTTTTGGGGCACAGGAAAGAATGTATCTGCCAGGTTAGAATGTTAAGCCTTGCTCACCAGTTCTCAGTTGTGTAAGAATTTTCTTATTACAATACAGGCTGAGATTTGGACCTCTGAGTAGAATGGGAGATAATTTTGAAAGGGAAGTCACTGCATTTACTGATAAGATCTAGAAATGGGGCTGCATGGGACTCCAGGAAAAGCCCAGGAAAGAAACAGTTCAGTAAAAATGACAGAGGCAGGGAGGCTGGTAGGACTCTGCTTATAACATTTACTATTTTGATTGGCCACAATCCTGTGCATGAGATGTAAAAGAACATTTGGAAAGGACATGAGTAAATTATTATTGTTCTCTCAAAATTGACATTCATTAAAATATATCAAAGAGCAAAGATCAGGCCATGGGGATAAATTAAAATAAAACTTGCCATGGCATTAGTAGGTTCAAGTGTTTTTCTTGACTCACTGTGTGGATGACTGAGATAGGACGGACTTCACTCCATGAAGGAGAAAGTCCTGTATTTTCATCTTCAAATTAAGTTCACATGCAGAAACTGACAGAAGGCAAAGGAAGATGCTAAAATCTTTCCCATTCAGGGTCAGTTTTCCAAAGCTCTCATT
Source organism: Bison bison bison (assembly GCF_000754665.1). Lineage (NCBI taxonomy): Eukaryota > Metazoa > Chordata > Mammalia > Artiodactyla > Bovidae > Bison > Bison bison. The sequence goes on from NW_011494626.1 coordinate 978,398, forward strand.
TTGGAGTAATCAAGTGTTACTAGTGAACAAGCTGAAAAAACTTCACCTGTATTACTCAGGGAAGACTCTATTTAGCATGCAATGAAATTATAAGTCTACTTACCTTAAAAAAGTTAATTTGTATGCAGATAAAGAATCTGCCTGCAATGCAGGAGACCCAGGTTCGATCCCTGGGTCAGAAAGATCCCCTGGAGAAGGGAATGACTACCAATCCAGTGTCCTTGCCTAGAGAACCCATGGACAGAGAAACCTGGTAGGCTACAGTCCATGGGTTTACAAAAAATAGGACATGACTGAGCGACTAAGCACAATAAATGCATACTCTTGTGTGCTTAGCTGCTCAGTTGTGTCCAACTATTTGCAACCCTGTAGACAGCCCACCAGGCTCCTCTGTAGGTAGGATTCTCCAGGCAAGAATACTCAGATCATGAATCTCCTAGACTATCTACACCTAACACCCTCAAGAGAGAAAACTAAGTGTATATCAGACCCATTCACATTTCCAAACTGACCATACTTTTGATTGTATTTGATGCTTTCTCTTAATTATGATCATAAAAAGGCAAAACTGTTTATATCAGTATAGATATGTTTTTTTTTTTCCTTAATTTAAACTGTCTTTTCTCTGATTTAACAGAATACTAGATGTTTCTTTCAGAAAAATTGGAAAGCACAGAATGATAATAATCAGAAGAAACAAAGAAAATTGCCTACAACCATATCAGCCATAGGAAAACTAAAATCATTTTGGAAAAACTTCCATAGATCTATTTAACTGTCTCATCTTCACTAAAGTAATTTTTAGTCAATATTGTGTGCATTTGCTAAATGTTTATTGTGTACATTTTATGTGGCAAACGCTGTTCAAAGATGAGTATCACAGATTCACTGCAAGCTAAGATATTACTGTCTGGATGGAAAGAAAGATATGTAAATAACAAATTATCACACAATTCAATAAGCACTATAATAGAAGGATGCCCCTTTCTAGACATTGTGTACCTTCTGGAGTGTGGGTCTTTATCTGCCATGTGGGGTAGAATGCAGTCTCAAAAATGATGACATGTAAGTGATTAATTCCAACTTACAAATCCTAACCATGCTTTTAAAAGTAAAGTCTGTTTTTGATTAAGAATTGCATCATTTCACTAGCCTCTTCATACCAGGCTTGACTGTATATAATTGTTTAATAGTTCTAAAAGTGAATCCATCTTCAGACTATTGTATTAACAGGATATTCAAAAGAACATTCTTCAGATCCTGCGTACCATGTGTCTTTGCAGGTGTGCAATCATGAAAGGGATTACTTTACTTGTATATGCTGCTTCTACTGCTACCAAGTAGCTTCAGTCATGTCCGACTCTATGCAACCTCAAAGACGGCAGCCCACGAGGTTCCCCGGTCCCTGGGATTCTCCAGGCAAGAACACTGGAGTGGGTTGCCATTTCCTTCTCCAATGCATGAAAGTGAAAAGTCAAAGTGAAGTCAGAGTCTTGTCCAACTCTTAGCAACCCCATGGACTGCAGCCCACCAAGCTCTTCTGTCCATGGGATTTTCCAGGGAAGTGTGCTGGAGTGGGGTGCCATTGCCTTCTCCAACTTGCATATAATTGAACATTAAAGAACAAGTTAAAGCATGGCTATAATATCCATACTTCATAGCTCAGTCAGTAAAGAATCTGCCTGCAATGCAGGAGACCTGGGCTTGATTCCTGGATTAGGATGATCCCCTGGAGAAGGAATTGGCAACCCACTCCAGTATTCTTGCCTGGAGAATGCCATGGACAGAGGACCCTGGCAGGCTACAGTCCATGGAGTTGCAAGAGTCGGACATGACTTAGTGACTAAACTAATCAACCACCAACCAGAAAAAAAATTTTTTGACTTTTCATTTTATACTGGAGTACAGCCAATTAATGTTTGATAGTTTCACGTGGACATCAAAGGGACTCAGCCATAGATGTGCATGTATCCATTCTCCCCCAATCTCCCCTCCCATTCAGACTGCCACATAATATTGAGAAGAGTTCCCTGTACTATACAGTAAGACAGAGAGGAATTGTAAAAGCTCTCTACAAAGAACTAAATTTTTGGAGAATTTAGAAACAAGCTTCTTCAGAGGAATGACGCTTTCAGAAGTTTCCTGGGCTGAAGACAAAGTAGGGGGCTTGGCAGTAGATGAGAGGAGAAATCAGGCGATTGTTGGGGGAGTGGCCTTGGGAATAGGAGGAAGGAGAGAAGTATTCACTTTCCCCAGGCTTCCTTAGGCCTCCTCTGTCAGCCGACCAGTAATAATTCCACATCACCTCCTGCCAACTGGAGAAGATCTGATTAGAGATTGGACTGGGCTAATGAAGACACCTCCATCTCCCAGCCTCAGCAGTTCTGCAGGTCACATTGATTTCTTTATGGACATGTCAAGCAAAGAGATATCCCCTGCACAGGGAAGAGGCAGGCTCACCCTGAAAGACTTGAATCTGAGGTCAAGGAGCAAGCTTCCCTTTCCAGGGCAAGATTAATAGAGAAGGGCAAAGTGCTAAATAGTCAGCCAAATCCACAGCCATGAGTCTCAAGTAGAGAAAAGTGAATTCAAAGGCCAAGGGAGCTCACTCTCAGCCAAGTTAAGGGTAGAAGGTGTTTCAGGGCAAAGCAATCTAAATGCAATCTGGAGACACAAGCACAGACTAACTCATGGCCCATGCAATGGCTGCCAAACACTGGACCACAGGTCCTGCTTATAAAACGGAGGGAATGATGCCAATGCACAAATGAACTCGAGAGAGTTGTAAACACTAAGTGCTTGTTGAAATTGCATAACACTTTGCAGCAAGGATACTATCCAGGAATAAGACGGGGAAAAACAATAAAGTAGGGAGAAATTGTAGAAAACACATATTGATTAGTCATGTATTGTGAAGCTACTAAACTCAGTTATGATGATAAATTTAATTTTCCTAATAATATAAGAAATATCTTCCACAGTGTGAAACCATTATATATTTCCAATCTGATTTTCCAAAACTTCCTCTACAGACCACATGGCATCCTGATAAACCCTCTGTAAGGGCTAACTAGCTTTCTTCAGAAACACAATTTTTCTCCAGGTTCCAATTCTTTTAGATCCAACCTGATCTCTCCCTGTTCAGTGAAGCCTTCTTTAATTGTACCAGCCACTCATAGCCTTCTTTCTTGAGTATCTTTGATATTTATTATTTGAACAAGCCATTTGATGATTATTACATTAACCTCTATCTTGCTGAACACAATTCTGTGTCCCTTGGTGATTAGACCAATGTCCCATGCAAAGCCTTGTGAAACCAAAGACACAGAAACAGTGCATTAAAAAGAGAAAATGTGTAGACAACTTACTGTGGAATTTTTATTTTGTTACTATATAATACAAATAAATTATATTCAGATGTGAATGTATATGAATTTTATCTTAAATGTTCTTTAAGAAGTTGCTTTATGCTTTAGTCTTATTTATTATGTATACAAAATAGAATTATAAATCTTTAGACTGGATACAACTTGAAGAGATTTCTGGTTGGCCTATTTTCGTGTTAATTTAGGACCTGTAATCTACTTAGTGTCTCATCTTGATCAAAACATGTTTTCAGAAAACATCAGTACAAGGTGAGTTGGTTCAGTGAAGTGTAGCCCCTTCGATGAGCAGTCAGTGCTTGCTCTGATGGCATTAGAAAGGTCCAGCTTGCTCCTTATGCTTTGAGCAGGACTTAGTTGCTTGAAAGGTCTCCTCTCAGCCCTTCTCTATGCCTCTCTGAATTTAACTCTTCTTTCCTCATATCTTGCCGCTTTGGCATCACATCCTTTACGATGGTTCCCATCTTCCTTCTTGGCTTTCATTTCCACCCTGATTGTCAGTGCTGCTTCTGTTTGTCCGACCCCCATCGTGAGTGGAGCATCCAGAACTGAGGCCCATGTGTAGAGAGTGATCACAGGTCCAGGCTAGGGTAGCAAGATTGCTGAGAACTACACCCTTTGGATGCATGATTGTGGCGGAGGACTATAGGCTCTTCTCACACCTACATTGTTGACCAATCACTAGCCTTCCCAAAACCCATGGAAGAGCCTCTTTCTCCTTCAGTAGTCTTCCAACACATGCTCAAAAGAAAATGTAACATTGTGTTCTTGTAAAGGAGAAATTCTTGAGGAGCCCAACATTTTGTTGCAGAGTATGCACTGAAGGGTACATTTGGACCAAAAAGAAATATTTTCATAACTGGAACATCCTTGCAAAGGATGTTAAAATGCAATAGGTGCTTTACTCAGGAATTGTATGCCAGTTGATTTCTTATAAATCAAATACTATTTCAACCACATTAGTGAACGCCTCTCACTAAACTGGATTTAAAAATTAACAGAATGTTTTGAGTTGAGAGAGGTGTCTCTACATCTCTCTCTCTCATACTATGCATTATCAAATTACATATTTACATATAATTACATATTATGGTATGTGAATCAAATATATATATATATATATACAGTCAAAGTATATGTAAATATACAAAATGGAAATGGAGGAGGTGAAAAAAAAAAAAAAGAAGAGCGATTCTGACTGAATAACTATTTTCCTATCTCCAGAAATATCTCATGTAGTGTAGTGTTAGTCACTTCAATTCCGTTCAGTTCAGTTCAGTCGCTCAGTCATGTCTGACTCTTTGCGACCCCATGAATCGCAGCACGCCAGGCCTCTCTGTCCATCACCATCTCCCAGAATTCACTCAAACTCACGTCCATCGAGTCAGTGATGCCATCCAGCCATCTCATCCTCTGTCGTCCCCTTCTCCTCCTGCCCCCAATCCCTCCCAGCATCAGAGTCCTTTCCAATGAGTCAACTCTTCGTATAAGGTGGCCAAAGTACTGGAGTTTCAGCTTTAGTATCATCCTGTCCAAAGAAATCCCAGGGCTGATCTCCTTTAGAAGGGACTGGTTGGATCTTCTTGCAGTCCAAGGGACTCTCAAGAGTCTTCTCCAACACCACAGTTCAAAAGCATCATTTCTTTGGTGCTCAGTTTTCTTCACAGTCCAACTCTCACATCCATACATAACCACGGGAAAAGCCATAGCCTTGACTAGACAGACCTTTGTTGGCAAAGTAATGTCTCTGCTTTTGAATATGCTATCTAGGTTGGTCATAACTTTCCTTCCAAGAAGTAAGCGTCTTTTAATTTCATGGCTGCAATCACCATCTGCAGTGATTTTGGAGCACAAAAAAGTAAAATCTGCCACTGTTTCCACTGTTTCCCCATCTATTTCCCATGAAGTGATGGGACCAGATGCCATGATCTTCGTTTTCTGAATGTTGAGCTTTAAGCCAACTTTTTCACTCTCCTCTTTCACTTTCATCAAGAAGCTTTTTAGTTCCTCTTCACTTTCTGCCATAAGGGTGGTGTCATCTGCATATCTGAGGTTATTGATATTTCTCCCAGCAATCTTGATTCCAGCTTGTGCTTCTTCCAGTCCAGCATTTCTCATGATGTACTCTGCATAGAAGTTAAATAAGCAGGGTGACAGTATGCAGCCTTGACGTACTCCTTTTCCTATTTGGAACCAGTCTGTTGTTCCATGTCCATTTCTAACTGTTGCTTCCTGACCTGCATATAGGTTTCTCAAGAGGCAGATCAGGTGGTCTGGTATTCCCATCTCTTGAAGAATTTTCCACAGTTTATTGTGATCCACACAGTCAAAGGCTTTGGCATAGTCAAGAAAGCAGACATAAATATTTTTCTGGAACTCTCTTGTATTTTCCATGATCCAGCGGGTGTTTGCAATTTGATCTCTGGTTCCTCTGTCCTTTCTAAAACCGGCTTGAACATCAGGAAGTTCACGGTTCACGTATTGCTGAAGCCTGGCTTGGAGAATTTTGAGCATTTCTTTACTAGCATGTGAGATAAGTGCAATTGTGCAGTAGTTTGAGCATTCTTTGGCATTGCCTTTCTTTGGGATTGGAATGAAAACTGACCTTTTGCAGTCCTGTGGCCACTGCTGAGTTTTCCAAATTTGGTGGCATATTGAGTGCAGCACTTTCACAGTGTCATCTTTCAGGATTTGAAAGAGCTCAACTGGAATTCCATCACCTCCACTAGTCTTGTTCGTAGTGATGCTTTGTAAGGCCCACTTGACTTCACATTCAAGATTTCTGGCTCTAGATGAGTTATCACACCATCGTGATTATCTGGGTTGTGAAGATCTTTTTTGTACAGTTCTTCTGTGTATTCTTGCCACCTCTTCTTAATATCTTCTGCTTCAGTTAGGTCCATACCATTTCTGTCCTTTATCAAGCCCATCTTTGCATGAAATGTTCCCTTGGTATCTCTAATTTTCTTGAAGGGATCTGTAGTCTTTCCCATTCTGTTGTTTTCTTCTATTTCTTTGCATTGATCGCTGAGGAAGGCTTCTTCTTACTATTTTTGGAACTCTGTATTCAGATGCTTATATCTTTTCTTTTCTCCTTTGCTTTTAGCTTCTCTTCTTTTCACAGCTATTTGTAAGGCCTCCCCAGACAGCCATTTTGCTTTTTTGCATTTCTTTTCCATCCGGTTAGTCACTTAGTCATGTCCAACTCTTTGTGACCCCATGGACTGTAGCCCCCCAGGCTCCTATGTCCATGAAATTTTCCAGGTATGAATACTGGAGTGGGTTGCCATTTCCTTCTCAATGTATCTCAAATTAAGCTAATAATAATTAAATTTGTATGATTACAAAGAAGCTTGAGCACATTACTCTTTAAATAATTTTATTTGTATAAAATATATAGGTAATGCAAATAAGTTCCATTGCTTATCAACACAAATATTATTTGAAGAGAGTACAAATATTTTAATATAGCATAAGATTTGAGATTTAGTATATTAAAGATAAAAAACCAAAACAGTTTTGTTCAAAATACAAGTGACTATACTAGAACAAGATAAGTATACATGTTCAGGGTTAGAAAGACGCTCTTCTATGAGGATATCAGCATAAAAAATTATAATATTGGAGAGTACATAGAGAAATACTAATATACATACAGTGAGGAAGTAGACTGATTTCATTTTGGCCAATAGATTTTTACCCAAAACCTTTAGCTCTTTAATCAGAGCTAACCTAACTCACAATGCTTTCTCCTTAACTCATAAAACACTTGGGGGAAAAAACAAATAGGCACACGGAGTTTCTTGTTGAGGTAATGAAAATATTCTGAAATTGATTATAATGATGGTCATGCATACACATGAATATAATAAGCCCATTCAATTGTACATTTTCAGTTCAGTTGCTCAGTCACGTCAGAATCTTTGACTTCAGCATGCCAGGCTCCCCTGTCCATTACCAACTCCTGGAGCTTGCTCAAACTCATGTCCATGGAGTCAGTGATGCCATCCAACCATTGTATCCTCTATTGTCCCCTTCTCCTCCTGCTTTCAATCTTTTGCAGCATCAGTCTCTTTTCCAATGAGTCACTTTAAATGGATGAAATACATTTGTGAATTATATCTCAGTAAAACCATTTACACACACACACAAAGAAAGAGAACATTTGAGGAAGCCTAGTACCGCTTCCCTTGGGTTTCAGGAAATTATAAACTTTGTGTTAGGAATCAGAATTTTTGGCTTTCTCTAAAATTCTCTTTTCCAAGGAAGGCTTAGAATAAACCACCAATCTTGTTTCTGTCTATGTACAATTTTGGAATAGGATGGAGATTTTGGATATCTCTTATTGTTCTAAAATTGCAAGTAGGCCCCCAAACTGGGGACAATTTAGGGTGATTAGTCAGTACTAATTTCAGAACAGCTTCAGTGGAAAAGCAGGACCAATTGCTCTTTGGACCTCATCAAGTGTTTTCTGGCAGAGTGTATTCTGTTACCACTAACCTCTCAGCAAGTCTCCTCTTAGCGTCAGAAGTTGTAGAGGGAAGTTGAGGAACCAGGAGGGACTGAGAGTCCAGTGTTTGTGGTGAGAAGTTACACCCCTATTTTTGGTGGACAGCTGCTAAGTGAGGGTAGCCTTGGAAGTATTCCTGTAAAGACTGATATTTTAATTAGAGGAGGGCTTTCTTAGCTATGGAATCTGCAGCCCAAATGCCTAGTGAAGAGCAGTGTGATGAGAGATTTCTTAACTTTTCAAGTGATTCCCAGAGCTTGGGGATTTATGAGCATGCAGATTTCTGAATGCAGTGGTTTACTAGAGTAATTTCAATGGCACTATGACTAGGAACTGTGACAGTTTTCCCTGAAGCCACTGAAGATACAGAACAGAACCGCAGAGGATTCAATGTTTCCTGTGAAGTCAAGATCTTAGACAGTGCTTAGACAAGGACACAAAGTCATGAAGGTGAGAGTAACACGTGCCAAGGCTGTCCCTCTTTGGTGGGTGCTCTTAGTGACAAAAGGGGCCAGGATGAAGCTTAGCACAACTCCAAACTACAAGCAGACCACCCACATTTACATGGAATCTATAGCTGGTAGGTTAGCGGCTATTGATAGAACCAGCTCTGGCTGGAACAAGACACAAATGCTTCATGCCTCTCTTCCTTTGTAAGAGGATGAAAAATAAAATTGTATGCAAAAAGCCTCTACTTAATTCTCACTTCCAGCACCCAAACACAACAAAACTTTGTTATCAAAATGGAGGGAGAAAAATGTCCTAGGTTAAGACCATACCCCCACTCCACAGACTCTATCTGGAACAGAGGAGTATAAGGATAGATACCAAACTCCATTGGTACTCCCTTGAGTCACAAGCCTGCTTGCCCCTGAAAGGGAAAGACAGTAACTTAAATCTAGTTGGAATTTGGAACTTTTAACTAGACTGTATATTTAATTTGTTAAAGTGATGAAATGGTTTGAACAAAAAGGTTTGAGATCTACCTGAGGTGTTAGGAAGGGGTGGTGGATAGACATAGTAGAGCCAGTGACTAGAGAAAAATAACACTTCACATTTACTCTCCACTGATCTGAAGCTTCTAATAAACTGGTACACAGCTCTGCTGAGAATGCAAAGGAAACAGAAACTCAGAAAGTACAGTTCCATTCTAGAGACAGCTATGGGAGAAGGGACAGGTGAGCTGTGATTCAGTGTGGGGGCTAAGTAGGAGAGGGACAGGCATTGGATCAACAGAGTAAAGATATAAAGCTCTTGCCCATCCAAAGCAATTTATGTTGGTGTAAAGCTTGAACCAACATTTTAGAGTCAGCCTCAACTCTTTCTGAATGTCATCTCCCAGCAGAATGGAGGGAGGATTCCTTTGAAAGCTTACTTCTACTACTCTCTGCTGTTTACAGGTAGCACCTACAGGTATCCATGGGCACTACCAAAGGAAGCAGTTATACCTATTATATAGCTGTCACAGCAGATAAAGCCACAAAGTCAAATAGCTTCCAGTTGACTGCCAGGAAAACTCCTGAAGTGTCAAAAGAAGAGGAACTAGTTCAGAATGTTTCTCTATTCATCCACTAAACATTCCATACCAACTACATGGGGCCTGGGCTAGACACCAGTTAGTTTTCTGAGTTATTTTGAAATGAAAGGTAGAGGATATCAGAATGTACACCTTTACTCCAATGGAAGGAGTGGCCCTCAACGAACCTATGTACCTTCTCTTGAACAGTTATGCCAAGTACTCACCTGGTCCAAAAGTATTGCCACACGCTCAGATCCTTTGAAAGCCTCCCTTCTGAAAGATCAGTGAAACTCCAATAAGGATGTATGATCCAGATGTTAATAAGGTCTCCAATTACTTCCATCCTCAGAGCCCATACTATTCAAAACTGTTTTTTCTCAACTTTTTCGCTATTCAACTTAGGCATCATTTGGATTTATTCAACACCCTTTTCATTTCAAATGTCCTGAAATTACCCTTGAAAATCCAGTGTCCTCTTTAAAGAAAGACCTTTTTAAAGCTGAGATATATAAATAGTAAAAGGATTAGAAAATAATTAATGGAGGGCTGTCTTTCAGAGAGAAGCATCTCAAAATACATGAGTCTTTAGTAATGTTAGAAGTGGTTGAATGTGACTACCTGTTGACCCCAGAACTGGATCGGGCAAACAGGCTCCTAATCCATCCTCTGTCCTTGTTATGTATCCTCTGCCTAACATTCCTAGAGTGGGAGCAGGTTTTAAAGGTGCAATCATGAAAGAGTAGTGCTTTGATGAGACATCTGGACATGTATGACACTGAACCACATTGAGGTCTCTATAAATTCTTAAGATTCTAGCTGGGACCAGCTAGTACTGAGATGCAAAAGACAAGCCTCCAATGAAAGTTCCCTTCTTAATACTGCTGGCCACCAACCTGGAGTGGCTGCCTCTATCTTTGATCTTGCCTTGCCCTCTGCTTATGGGGCCAGTTTGCAAACCAGTAGATAATGTTACTGTTTACTTGCTGCTCTTTGGATTTAGCCACTAGATTATATTTGGAACCCTGAAGAATTATTGTACAAAAATAGAAACAAAACAAATGAAATAAGCTTTTCCTGGCTAATATCCTCAGGTATTCACAAGATCTCCCAGTTTGATATGGTTTGTGGCAATACTCCCTCATGTCAACTTAAAAAGTAATTTTCAAGAGCTCATTTTTCTCATTTTAGTACAAGAAACATAATATTAGTCTAGCTTCTGTCATTGAGTTGTTGTCTGGGCCAAATAGACCAGTGTCACTGAAATATTGTAAATTACAAAGCGTTTGCATATTTTAGTATCTACAAAAGTGTGTGAAGGTGAAATTGCTTATAGTATGCTTTTGTTTTATAATTTAATTGGTCTATGTGTGATTCACATTTTGAACAGTAAGGGCAAAAAAAAATGAGAAAAAATATTGCTTTTTTTAAGGCAGGCATTTAACTTAGTCTTTGGAAGTTCTGCTTCAACAGAAGAAAGTCTTTAAAGAGCCAAATAGGCTGCTATTGTTGGAATTCTCCCTGCTCTCTGTTCTTTAAAGGAACTAATATTAATTCAACCTTCAAGGATGAATGACCAAAATCTGTAGGAGCTACTTCTTTGCTACATGGGCATATAAACACAATAATGAGGATGAAAGGGACTACTCAACTTAAGACATTCAACTTAAGAATTCAAGGCATTATTGAGATAAATGAGATATTATTTGAGATAAATATATATTATTGAGATAAATGGCTAAACAAGATTCTGTTTTACCAAGATTAAATCACAATGCCCAGCAAAATTATTTCTTCAATGTAGGGCTTGAAATAAATTTATTCAACTTTTATGAAATAACAAATGCCATAACAAATATGCCAAAGGTGTTTTCCATCCAAATATGATCATATATCCCCTGGAAAATGCTAAGTTTGGAAAAGAGATTATGTAAGACGTTGGTGGTAGAAGTAGCAATGTTTCTTTTCCCTTCTCCAGGGAATCTTCCCAACCCTGGGGTGAAACCCAGGTCTCCCAGATTGCAGGCAGATTCTTTACCAGCTGAGCCACAAGGGAAGCTCATGAATACTGGAGTGGGTAGCCTATCCCTTCTCCAGCAGATCTTCCTGACCCAGGAATCCAAACAGGGTGTCCTGCACTGCAGGTGGATTCTTTACCAACTGAGCTATTAGGGAAGCCCTCTTATCTCTGTATTTGCATAAAATTAATCCATCTCCCTCAGATGATCACCACAGTTTCCTCTTTTCCTAGTACAAGTAGCCATTCTCTCTCTTTCTTTTCCCTTTGACCAAGACCTCTCCCCTCTTCCTTTCTCCATCATACCCTCATTTTCTATAACATTATGTGGAACTTTAGGTATTTTGTGTGATTTATGGTTATCTTTTAAACATTTTTATAATTATGGTATCATAATTTATCAAAATATTTTACATACTTTTCTTTCTGTGTTTTATTTTTAAGATTTAACCATATTTTATATATAGCTCTGTTGAATTTATTTTAACTGTTTATTCTGTCATTTTAAGATATAGATCATTTATCTGTTTTGCTTTTGATTCGGTGAGTCATCTATGTTGAAGTATATAACTAGAGTTCATTTGTTTTCACCTCAGTAAATTACTTTATTTAGAAATGGCCAACACTTTACTTATCCGTCACACAGATTTTGGGTATTTTTGTTGTTTCCAAGATTTTTAATTTAATTTTTATTGTTACCAATCATGATGCAATAACCACACATGAACACATCTTTTCATTTGTTGAATAGTCCATATCCATTCTCTACTGATTAATAATGAGACTAAAGTTTGGTCTACATTGCCATATTTCAACAATTATAATATACATTTTTTAATATTTTAATATCTCTACAATTAAGACACATGTTAAAATTGATGGCATCTTGGAGTCATTCTAAGCCAGAGGGCATGTGTGATGGGAAATATGCAATGTGTCTACTTATGCATTAATTTCATTGTTATTTCTGGTAGCATGACAGAATAATCATAATCTCTCTGTTTCTGTCAACAAATAATTTAATAATTATTCAAGGAAAGAATATGGGTTCCAGGAATTATCTGAAAATGTTTTATTGATACCTTTTGGTGAGATCAACAAAGTGCCAGCTTGAGTGAAAATTGTGGAGGTAACAGTGAAGCACTTTTTAAGGAAATGAGAATAACCAGCACTCATTATGATGCAAAAAATAGTAGTATGAGAAAAAATATAAACAATGATAACTCTGAATGAAAAGGTAATTCAGAAAATTCAGCCTTTGAATAGGAAAATGTTTCCATAATATCTTAGTCAATTTATTTCACTTGTATTTTTCTTTATATATATGCACAGGTATATGTATGTATATATGGATATATGTTTATACATTATGCCTACATACATTAAAATAATGTATATACATATAAAAGTAAAAGTTTATGCATGTTTGCCATAAGATATATTTAGGTATATAATTTAATTTACAAATATAATTTTATATAGTCTAGATTAAATAAAATTCAGCATATGATTTTGTATTGATATCTGGTATCAGCCTTGTTCTTCAAAATTGTCTTGGGTATTAAAGGCCCTTAGTTTTATCATATGAATTATATGATAAATTTACAATCTTGTTGGGTTTCTTTGGAAGTCTGTCAATACATAATTATGGGAGAAATCCAATCTTACAATATATGCTGTCTTCAATAAAGCTTTTTAATTTCCTCTATGAAGTTCTGACATATTTTACATAAGGTAAATCATAGTTATCTTAGAATTTTTTTATTTTAAATGTATCACTTTAGAATGATATTTTATAATTTCTGGTTTATAGAAATGACATTAATTTATATATATATAGTCAGAAGCAAGCAGTCTTGATTAACTCTTTTACTAATTCTAATAGTCTATTGATTGTCTTGGATTTCTTTTAATATAAGCAATCTTAATGATATTTTTTCTACCTTTCTGATTCTTTTATGCTTTATTTATTTTTACTATATAACTGTAATAACAAAAGCCTTTAGTACACCACTGAAGTGGTGATAGTGAACACTCTTTTGGGTTTTGAAACTAAAGGTAAGATTTTTTAAAGTTTTTGCCATTAAGTTCAATATTTTTTAGTTTCTGAGAGATATGCTTCATGAGAAAAATGTGTTAAAACAGAATATATTTTTAATCATGAAAGCTTGTTGAATAATGTCAAACACATTTATAAAATGATTATATAAGGTTTTTTCCTTTGATCTGCTAAGTAGTGAACTTTATTAATAGATTTTTAATTTGTAAAATATATATTCTTGGAATATACTCAAATCAACATGTGTGTATGTTTGAACACACTATAGAATTCCATTTCCTGCTATAAAGCAGGCTATATATAGTAGTGATAAAATGTGCTTGCCTGCATGCACAGTTGCTAAGTCATGCCTGACTCTTTGCCTCATCAACGACTATAGCCCATCAGATTCCTCTGTCCATGGGATTTTCCAGGCAAGAATACTGGAGTGGAATCCAGACTGGAAAAGAAGAAGTAAAGCTCTCATTGTTTGCAGATGACAAGATCCTCTATATAGAAAACCCTAAAGAAACTACCAGAAAATTACTAGAGATAATCAATGAATATAGTAAATTTGCAGGATGTAAAATAATACACAGAAATCCCTTACATTCCTATACACTAACAATTAGAAAACAGAAATTAAGGAAACAATCCCATTCACCATTGTGAAGAAAAGAATAAAATACTTAGGGCTAAATCTACCTAAAGAAACAAAAGACCTATATATAGAAAACTATAAAACACTGATGAAAGAAATCAAATATTACTCAAGTAGATGGAGAAATATACCATGTTCATGGATTGGCAGAATCAATATAGTGAAAATGAGTATAATACCCAAAGCAATCTATAGATTCAATGCAATACCTATCAAGCTACCAATGGTAATTTTCATAGAACTAGAACAAATAATCTCACAATTTGTATGGAAATACAAAAAGCCTCAAATAGCCAAAGCAATCATGAGAAAGAAGAATGGAGCTGGAGGAATCAACCTGCCTGATTTCAGATTATACTACAAAGCTTCAGTCATAAAGACAGTATGGTATTGGCACAAAGACAGAAATATAGAACAATGGAACAAAATAGAAAGTTCGGAGATAAATCCACACACCTATGGACACCTTGTTTTTGACAAAGGAGGCAAACATATACAATGGAGAAAAGACAATCTCTTTAACAAACGGTCCTGGGAAAACTGGTCAACCACTTGTAAAACAATGAAACTAGAACACATTCTAACACCATACACAAAAATAAACTCAAAATGGATTAAAGATCTAAATGTAAGAACAGAAACTATAAAACCCCTAGAGGAAAACTAGGCAAAACACTCTCTGACATAAATCACAGTAAGATCTTCTATGATCCATCTCCCAGAGTAATGGAAATAAAAGCAAAAATAAACAAATGGGATCCAGTTAAACATAAAAGCTTTTGTACAATGAAGGAAACTATAAGCAAGGTGAAAAGATAGCCTTCAGAATGGGAGAAAATAATAGCAAACAAAGCAACTGCCACAGACTTAATCTCAAAAATATACAAGCAGCTTGTGCAGCTCAATATCAGAAAAATAAATGACCCAGTCAAAAAATTGGCCAAAGAACTAAACAGACATTTCTCCAAAGAAGACATAGAGATGGCTAACAAACACATGAAAAGATGCTCAACATCACTCATTAACAGACAAATGCAAATCAAAACTACAGTGAGGTACCATCTCATGCTAGTCAGAATGGCTGCTAGAAAAAGTCTACAAACAATAAGTGTTGGAGATTGTGTGGAGAAAAGGGAATCCTCTTACACTGTTGGTGGGAATGCAAACTAGTACAGCCACTATGGAGAATAGTGTGGGAGTCTTTAAAAAACTGGATTTAGAACTGGCATACAACCCAGCAATCCCACCGCTGGGCATACACATCAAAGAAACCAAAATTAAAGGAGACACATGTACCACAATGTTCATCACAGTACTGTTTACAATACCTAGGACATGTAAGCAACCTAGAGGCCTATTGGCAAACAGATGCATGAGAAAGCTGTGGTACATATACACAATGGAATATTACTCAGCTATTAAAAAGAACGCATTAGAATCAGTTCCAATGAGATGGATGAAACTGGAGCCTATTATACAGAATGAAGCCAGTCAGAATGAAAAACACCAATAGAGTATATTAACACATATACCAACATCTGCTGGATCATGGAAAAAGCAAGAGAGTTCCAGAATAACACCTATTTCTGCTTTATTGACTATGACAAAGCCTTTGACTGTGTAGATCACAATAAACTGTGGAAAATTCTGAAAGAGATGGGAATACCAGACCACCTGACCTGCCTCTTGAGAAATTTGAATGCAGATCAGGAAGCAACAGTTAGAACTGGACATGGAACAACAGACTGGTTCCAAATAGGAAAAGGAGTATGTTAAGGCTATATACTATCAGACAGGATCAGTTGCTCAGTCGTGTCCGACTCTCCGCGACCCCATAAATCGCAGCACATCAGGCCTCCCTGTCCATTACCAACTCCCGGAGTTCACTCAAACTCATGTCCAACGAGTCATTGATGCCATCCAGCCGTCTCATCCTCTGTCATCCCCTTCTCTTCCTGCCCCCAATCCCTCCAAGCATCAGAGTCTTCTCCAATGAGTCAACTCTTCCCATGAGGTGGCCAAAGTACTGGAGTTTCAGTTTTAGCATCATCCCTTCCAAAGAAATCTCAGGGCTGATCTCCTTCAGAATGGACTGGTTGGATCTCCTTGCAGTCCAAGGGACTCTCAAGAGTCTTCTCCAACAACACAGTTCAAAAGCATCAATTCTTCGGCGCTCAGCTTTCTTCACAGTCCAACTCTCACATCCATACATGACCACAGGAAAAACCATAGCCTTGACTAGACAAACCTTTGTTAGCAAAATAACTTCCTGCTTTTGAATATGCTATCTAGGTTGGTCATAACTTTCCTTCCAAGGAGTAAGCGTCTTTTAATTGCATGGCTGAAGTCACCATCTGTAGTGATTTTGGAGCCCAGAAAAATAAAGTCTGACACTGTTTCCACTGTTTCCCCATCTATTTCCCATGAAGTGGTGGGACCAGATGCCATGATCTTCGCTTTCTGACTGTTGAGCTTTAAGCCAACTTTTTCACTCTCCACTTTCACTTTCATCAAGAGGCTTTTGAGTTCCTGCTTATTTAACTTATATGCACAGTACATCATGAAAACGCTGGACTGGAAGAAACACAAGCTGGAATCAAGATTGCCAGGAGAAATATCAATAACCTCAGATATGCAGATGACACCACCCTTATGGCAGAAAGTGAAGAGGAACTAAAAAGCCTCTTGATGAAGGTGAAAGTGGAGAGTGAAAAAGTTGGCTTAAAG
>NW_011494626.1:995563-1036555 GCF_000754665.1 Bison bison bison
ACTTTGGCCACCTCATGCGAAGAGTTGACTCATTGGAAAAGACTCTGATGCTGGGAGGGATTGGGGGCAGGAGGAGAAGGGGACAACAGAGGATGAGATGGCTGGATGGCATCACCAACTCGATGGACGTGAGTTTGAGTGAACTCCGGGAGTTGGTGATGGACAGGGAGGCCTGGCGTGCTGCGATTCATGGGGTCGCAAAGAGTCAGTCACAAGTGAGCAACTGAACTGAACTGAACTGATATGGAATTTAGAAAGCTGGTAATGATGACCTTATTGCCAAATTCAGACTTAAATTTAAGAAAGTAGGGAAAACAACTAGACCATTCAGGTATGACCTAAATCAAATCCCTTATATTATACAGTAGAAGTGAGAGATAGATTTAAGGGCCTAGATCTGAAAGACAGAGTTACTGATGAACTAGGGATGGAGGTTCCTGACATTGTACAGGAGACAGGGATCAAGATCATCCCCATGGAAAAGAAATGCAAAAAAGCAAAATGGCTGTTTGGGAATGCCTTACAAATAACTGTGAAAAGAAGAGAAGGAAAAGCAAAGGAGAAAAGGAAAGATATAAGCATCTGAATGCAGAGTTCCAAAGAATAGCAAGGAGAGATAAGAAAGCTTTGCTCAGTGATCAATGCAAAGAAATAGAGGAAAACAACAGAATGGGAAAGACTACAGCTCTCTTGAAGAAAATTAGAAATACCAAGGGAACATTTCATGCAAAGATGGGCTTGATAAAGGACAAAAATGGTACGGACCTTTAAGAAGAGGTAGCAAGAATACACAGAAGAATGGTACAAAAAAGATCTTCATGACCAAGATAATCACGATGGTGTGATCACTCACCTACAGCCAGAAATCCTGGAATATGAAGTCAAATGGGCCTTAGAAAGCATCACTATGAACAAAGCTAGTGGAGGTGATGGAATTCCAGTTGAGCTCTTTCAAATCCTGAAATATGATGCTGTGAAAGTGTTGCACTCAATATGCCGGCAAATTTGGAAAACTCAGCAGTGGCCACAGGACTGCAAAAGGTCAGTTTTCATTCCAATACCAAAGAAAGGCAATGCCAAAGAATGCTCAAACTACTGCACAATTGCACTTGTCTCACACGCTAGTAAAGTAATGGTCAAAATTCTCTAAGCCAGGCTTCAGCAATATGTGAACTGTGAACTTCCTGATGTTCAAGCTGGTTTTAGAAAAGGCAGAGGAACCAGAGATCAAATTGCAAACATCCTCTGGATCATGGAAAGAGCAAGAGAGTTCCAGAAAAAGATCTATTTTTGCTTTCTTGACTATGCCAAAGCCTTTGACTGTATGGATCACAATAAACTGTAGAAAATTCTTCAAGAGATGGGAATACCAGAACACCTGACTTACATCTTGAGAAACCTGTATGCAGGTCAAGAAATAACAGTTAGAACTGGACATAGAACAACAGACTGGTTCCAAATAGGAAAAGGTATGTCAAGGCTGTATATTGTCACCCTGCTTGTTTAACTTATATGCAGAGTACAACATGAGAAATGCTGGGCCTGAGGAAGCACAAGCTAGAATCAAGATTGCCAGGAGAAATATCAATAACCTCAGATATGCAGACGACACCACCCTTATGACAGAAAGTGAAGAGGAACTAAAAAGCCTCTTGATGAGAGTGAAAGAGGACAGTGAAAAAGTTGGCTTAAAGCTCAACATTCAGAAACCGAAGGTCATGGCATCTGGTCCCGTCACTTCATGGGAAATAGATGGGAAAACAGTGGAAACAGTGTCAGACTTTATTTTTTGGGGTTCGAAAATCACTGCAGATGGTGATTGCAGCCATGAAATTAAAAGACACTTACTCCATGGAAGGAAAGTTATGACCAACCTAGACAGCATATTCAAAAGCAGAGACATTACTTTGCCAACAAAGGTCCGTCTAGTCAACGCTACGGTTTTTCCTGTGGTCATGTATGGATGTGAGAGTTGAACTGTGAAGAACCTGAGCACAGAAGAATTGACACTTTTGAACTGTGGTGTTGGAGAAGACTCTTGAGAGTCCTTTGGACTGCAAGGAGATCCAACCAGTACATTCTGAAGGAAATCAGCCCTGGGATTTCTTTGGAAGGAATGATGCTAAAACTGAAACTCCAGTACTTTGGCCACCTCATGCGAAGAGTTGACTCATTGGAAAAGACTCTGATGCTGGGAGGGATTGGGGGCAGGAGGAGAAGGGGACGACAGAGGATGAGATGGCTGGATGGCATCACCAACTCGATGGACATGAGTTTGAGTGAACTCCGGGAGTTGGTGATGGACAGGGAGGCCTGGTGTGCTGCAGTTCATGGGATTGCAAAGAGTTGGACATGACTGAGCAATTGAACTGAACTGAACTGATATATGAGACAGCAGAAGAGACATAGATATAAAGAACAGATGTTTGGACTCTGTGGAAGAAGGCGAGGGTGGGATGATTTGAGAGAATACCATTGAAACATGTATATTATCATATGTGAAACAGATCACCAGTCCAAATTTGGTGCATGAAACAGGACACTCAAAGCCGGTGCACTGGGACAACCTAGAGGGATGGGATGGGAAGGGAGGCAGGAGGGGGAGTCGGAATGGGGGACACATGTAAACCCATGGCTGACTCATGTCAATATATGGCATAACCCACAATATTGTAAAGTAATTAGCCTCCAATTAAATAAATAAAGTAATACTTAAAAAAAAATACTGGAGTGGTTAAATGAATGGAGTCTAATGTCCAAGTAACTATTGCATTTCAATACAAGATTTATCATTTACCAGCTAATTGACCTTGAATTACTTAATCTCCATGTATTTCAGTTTCCTCATGTATAAAAATAAGTATGATGAAAATAGGGCTTCCCTGATGACTTAGTTGATAAAAAATCTGCCTGCAATGCCAAAGACCCTGGTTCAATTCCTGGGTCTGGAAGATTCACTGGAGAATGGATAGGCTATCCACTCCATTGTTCTTGGGCTTTCCTTGTGGCTCAGCTGGTAAAGAATCTGCCTGCAATGCAGGAGACCTGGGTTTGATGAACTATGATGAAAATAATAGTTCATCTTTCATAAGAGTAATAAAAACATGTGACAATATTTTGTACCTTAGAAATATGACTTGTATATATTAATTAGCATATAAGGCAATGGCACCCCACTCCAGTGCTCTTGCCTGGAAAATCCCATGGATGGAGGAGCCTGGTAGGCTGCAGTCCATGAGGTTGCTAGGAGTTGGACACGACTGAGCGACTTCCCTTTCACTTTTCACTTTCATGCATTGGAGAGGGAAATGACAACCCACTCCAGTGTTCTTGCCTGGAGAATCCCAGGGACTGGGGAGCCTCGTGGGCTGCCGTCTGTGGGGTCGCATAGAGTCAAACACAACTGAAGCGACTTAGCAGCAGCAGCAATCCTTGCTTATGTAAAAGAAAATAATTCTTGGAGTGGCTTAGTTAGGCATGCTTAAATTTATTTTTATTTTTAAAATTATTTTCTATCCTCTGGTGTAAGTAAGAGATAACTAAATTTTAAAATGATTTAAGAAGTATTCACACTTTTTTAACAACTATATATAGGTAAAATTGACATAACAAACTGTATATATTTAAAACATACAATTTTATAAATTTTAAAATATGTGTATAAAAGCAAAATAATCACCACAATCAAGATACATCACTCCCCAAAATTTCCTTGTGTCCCTATAATTTTTTTTTTTCCTGCCCTACTGGTTTTGTCTATTCCTCAGGTAAGAATGGTAGAAGGCAATGGTACCCCACTCCAGTACTCCTGCCTGGAAAATCCCATGGGTGGAGGAGCCTGGTGGGCTGTAGTCCATGGGGTCGCTAGAGTCGGACACGACTGAGCGACTTCACTTTGACTTTTCACTTTCCTGCATTGGAGAAGGAAATGGCAACCCACTCCAGTGTTCTTGCCTGGAGAATCCCAGGGACGGGGGAGCCCCGTGGGCTGCCATCTATGTGGTCACACAGAGTCGGACACGACTGAAGTGACTTAGCAGCAGCAGCAGGTAAGAATTGAGCTGCTTAGTGTCAGTGCAGATTAGTTTGCATTTTCTGAAATCTTATTTAAGTGTAATACTGCAGGAAGTAGTCTTTATTATTTGGCTTCTTTTCCTCTGCACAATTATTTTGAGAGCCATCAATGTTGTTGCCTGCGTCAATAGTTCATTCCTTTTTATTCCCAAGTGGTATACCATTGTGTAGGGATACAATTTGTTTAACCATTCACCATTTGAGGAACATACAGATTTACTCAAGCTTTTGTCTATTACAAATAAAGATGATATGAATATTCGTGTACAAGTCCATGTGTGGACATATATTTTACCATTTATCATAAGTAGATACCTGGGAGTGGAATATCTTGGTCAAATGGTAGATGCATGTTTCACTCTTTAGAAAACTGCTGAACAATTGCTCAAATTGTTATACTATTCCATATCCCCACAAGGAGTATTTGAGAGTTCAGTTCTATTACATACTCAATCTTTTCCTAATTTTAAACATTCTGGAACAGGTGTATAGAGGTTTCTCTTTGTGGTTTTAAATTGCATTTTTCTAATGGCAAATGGAATTAAGTATTTTGTTTCCTGTACTCATTTGTCATCTGTACATCTTTGCTGAAAGTTTGTGTGCAACCATTTGCCCATATTTTTATTGGATTGTTTCCATCCTTATTATTGAATTCCAAGAGATCGTTTTTTTGTATTTTAACTGAAAGTCTTGTACTAGAGATGTGTTTTGCAATTATTTTCTTCCAAGAGAAATTAGGCTTGTAAATTAATTCTCTTAGCAGCATGTATCAAACAGCCTAGGTTCCTAATTTTGATAAATTACAGTTTATCAAATTGTCTTTAATATTTTGTTCTTTTGTATTGAATCTAATGTTTGCCTAATCTCAGATCACAAAGGAGCTCTTTGTTTTAAATGTTTCATATTTTTCAGTTTTTCTTCAATTCTATGATTCATTTTGAGTCAGTTTTTGTATATGGTAAGGTATTGATCAACATTCATTTCTTAGCAAGTATTATCTAATTTTTCTAGTACCATTTTTTGAATCAGCTATTTTTTTCTCCACTGAATTGCCTTTGTGCTTCTATGAAAATCAGTTTTCCTTATATATGTGGGACTACCTCCAAACTCCATTTTGATCATTAAATTTATGTGTTTATTTCTTCATCAAGACCACGCTATCATGGTCTTGTGTAGACTTATAAGTGTAGATTTATAATAAGTCTTGAGTTCAGATAGTTTTAAATCTAAATGCATTCTCCTTGTTGAAAACTATTTTGGCTATTCTAGGACTTTTTCATTTCTATGAAATTTTAGGCTTTGGTTGTCAATTATTACAACAATTCTGCTAGAATTTTTATTTGGGTTGTATCCAATCTATGTGTTAGTTTCTGGGAAATTTGTTTTACTACATATGGAGTTTTCTAACATGGGCAAAATATTGGTCTCCTTTTGAAAGAGTTGTTGAATTTTGCTAAGTATGTGTTGTTGTTTTTTTTCCAGTTTTTAGCATACAAGTGTTGGAAATATTTTGCCAGATTTAACCCTAAGTATTTTACATTTTTGGCAATATGGTAAATGATAATTTAAATTTTAAATTTCTCAAATTTGTTGCCAGTGTATAAAAACAAAGTTGTTTCTTGGATGTGGTTTTTCTTCATGGAAACCTTACTAAATATGCATATTTGCTCTAGTAACACTTTGTTGATTTTATCAGACGTTTTACATATTTATATTTTGCCTGAAAATAAAAATCATTATTTTTTTCTTTTTAATTTGATGCATTTATTTCTTTTTACTACTCTGATGGTACTAGCTGGCAGTTTTGGTACAATGTGGAACAGAAATTCTGAGAAGTGGCTTTCCTATTTTGTTGTCTGTCCTAAAAGTAAGGCATTTAACCTTTTACCTTTAGTATGATATTTTTCATAGATACCTTTTATTAGGTTGAGAAAGTTTCATCCTATTCCTGGTTTGCTCACAGTCTTTATCATGAATAGATGTTGAAATTTTTCAAATGTGTCTACTTAGAGGCTTATATGAGTTTCTTTTTTGGTTTCTTAATTTCATGAATTAAATGATTTATTTTCAAATATTAAACTAATCATCAATTACTGAAATAAAATACACTTCATCGTGGTATATTTTCATTCCTATTGCATATATTGTAGGAATTGCTTAAACTTTGTCTTGAATCTTTGCATGTTTTCAAAGTAGTTTTCTACTTTATAAGTCTGTCTTCTTTTAGCATCAAAGTAACGTAGCCTTGAAGAACAGGAATCAACCTCAATTTTCTACAGGAATTATGTAAAATTGGTATTAATTCTTTTCTAAATATTTTCATAGAATTTACCAAAATAGTTATCTGGGCCTGTAGTTTTTCTTGTTGAAAAGTTTCAAACTATGAAATTTACATTTTTATTATAAATAGGATCATTTGATTTATTAGCTATTGAGAACACTTTGATAATACTTATCTTTCAGTGAAAATTTTCATTTAACCTGAACTGTCCAGTTTATTCTCATGAAGTTGTTTATTATCCTTTAAGTATCTACAGAATGTGCAGTGATGTTTTCTCTCTTATTGCTGATATTGGCAGTTTGTGTCTCCCCTCTTCATCTTGCTCTTTTCCTTAATAAGACTAGAGTTTAATCCATTTTGTTGATTGCCTCACAGAATCAACTTTGGGTTACCGTTATTTTTGTTGCTTTTCTCTTTCTGTTTCATATATTTTTACATTTGTGGCTATTATTTCTTTCTTCTGTTTACTTTTAAAAAATAATTTGCCTTTAGCCATACTTTTAAGGTTACAGTTTACTTAGGTTATGGATTTTTTTCTTTCCTAAATACAGTTATTTTGTATTCTAAAATTTTCCCAAAATACAACTTTAGTGACATTACACACATTTGATATGTTATATTTTGATTTTTATTTAGATAAAATACATTATAGCTTTATTTTGCTTTTATTTTGTCCACTACATTTTTAAAAACACATTATTTAATGGTCAGATATTTGTGAATTTTCAGACATGTTTCTGTAATTGATTATTAAGTCCACTGTAATTAGAGAAAATATTTCATAGTGACTTGAATTATTCTGTATTTATTGACAAGCTTTATAGTTACTATCAATATAATCACTATAGAGTAGGAAATGCAACTTACTCTACTATTCTTGCCTGGAAAATTCCATGGACAGAAGATATTGATGGACTAAAGTCCATGCAGTCTCAAAGAATCAGACACTACTGAGAGACTGAGTATGTAGTCAACTACAATCTCTTCCTTGGTAAATTATCTTTGTGCACTTGAAATATGTATTTAATTGTTGTTGGGTTGAGTATTTGTAAATATCAATTAAAGTGAGTTGGTAGGTAGTTTTCAATCTACTTGATTTTCTGCATATTTTTTGTTTTTGAAATGCAAAAAAAAAACAGTCTTTTTTTTTCTTCCTTGTTTCTTTATTTTTAATGGAGGATAGTTGCTTTACAATGTTGTATTGGTTTCTTCCATCAGGTCCTTTCAGTCGCTCAGTCGTGTCCAACTCTTTGTGACCCCATGAATCACCACACGCCAGGCCTCTCTGTCCAGCACCAACTCCCGGAGTTCACTCAGACTCACGTCCATCGAGTCAGTGATGCCATCCAGCCATTCATCCTCTGTCGTCCCCTTCTCCTCCTGCCCCCAATCCCTCCCAGCATCAGGGTCTTTTCCAGTGAGTCAACCCTTTTCATGAGGTGGCCAAAGTACTGGAGTTTCAGCTTTAGCATCATTCCTTCCAAAGAAATCCCAGGGCTGATCTCCTTCAGAATGGACTGGTTGGATCTCCTTGCAGTCCAAGGGACTCTCAAAAGTCTTCAACACCACAATTCAAAAGCATCAATTCTTCGGCGCTCAGCTTTCTTCACAGTCCAACTCTCACATCCATACATGACCACTTCAACATAAATCAACCACAAGTGTACATATGTCCCTCCCTCCTGAAACTGCCTCCCCCCAGCCCATCTTCCATCCCATCCCACTCCTCTAGGTTGTCACAGGGCACTGGGTTGAGCTACTTGTGTCACATAGCAAATTCCCACTTGCTATCTATTTTGCACATGGCAATGTATGTTTTCATACTATTTGTTTCATTTTTCCCACTCTCTTTCCCCTGCTGGGCCCACAAGTCTGTTCTCTATGTCTGTGTCTCCATTGCTGCCCTGCAAAGGAGGTTCATCAGTATCAATTTTCTAGATTCCATATGCATGTGTAATATAAAATATTTGCCTTTCTCTTTCTGACATACTACACTCTGTGTAATAGGCTCTAGGTTCATCCATCTCATTAGGACTGACTTGAATGTACTGTTTTTTATAGCTGAATAATTTTCCATTGTATACATGTACCACAATTTCTGTATCCATGCATCCATCAATGGTCATCTAGGTTGTATCTATGTCCTAGATATTATAAAAAATGCTGTAACAAATATTGGGGGTACATGTATCTCTCTTGATTATGATTTTCTTAGGGTATCCAGTAATGGGATTCTAATCCAGTAATGGGATCCTAGGGCATTCTACTGCTAAGTCACTTCAGTCATGTCCAACTCTGTGTGACCCCGTAGACGTCAGCCCACCAGGATCTCCCACCCCTGGGATTCTCCAGGCAAGAACTCTGGAGTGGGTTGCCATTTCATTCTCCAATGCATGAAAGTGAAAAGTGAAAGTGAAGTCGCTCAGTCCTGTCTGACTCTTAGTGACCTCATGGACTGCAGCCTTCCAGGCTTCTCCATCCAGGAGATTTTCCAGGCAAGAGTACTGGAGTGGGGTGCCATTGCCTTCTCTGCTAGGGCATATTGTAATTCTATTAATGGTTTTTAAAGAAATCTCCATACTGCTCTCTGTGGTAACTGTATGAATTTACATTCCCACCAACAGTGCAAGAGGGTTCCCTTTTCTTCATATCATCTCCAGCATGTATTGTTTGTAGATTTTTTAAATGAAGGCCATTCTGACCAGTATGAGGTGATACCTCATTGCAGTTTTGATTTGCATCTCTCTAATAATGAGCAATGTTGAACATCTTTTCATGTATTTGTTTGCCATCTATATGTCTTCTTTGGAGAAATGTGTTTACATATTTGGTTCATTTTTTTTTATTAGATGTTTGTTTTTCCTTGTAGTGAGCAGCAAGAGCTGCTTTTATATTTTGGAGACTAATTCTTTGTCAGCTGTTTCACTTGCAATTCTTTTCTCCCATGCTGAGGGTCATCTTTTTATCTTGTTGACTGTTTTTTTAGCTGTGCAAAAGCTTCTAAGTTTAATTAAGTTCCATTTGTTTACTTTTTTTGTTTGTTTCCATTACTCTAAGGGGTGGGTCAAAAAGGATCTTGCTGTGATGTATGTCAAAGAGGATACCACCTATGTTTTCCTCTAAGAGTTTTATACATTCTGACTTTACATTGAAACCCCCTTTTTTTTTTTTAAGTCTTTTGTCTTTATTTTATTTTATTTTATTTTTTTAAAGAAGTAAAACACTCACTATTTGCAGATGACATTATACTATACATAGAAAACCCTAAAGATTCTACCAGAAAATTACTAGAGCTAATCAAAGAATATAGTAAAGTCACAGTATATAAAAGTAACACACAGAAATACCTTGTATTTCTATAGACTAGTGATGAAAAAATCAGAAAGAAAATTTAAGGAAACAATTCCATTCACCACTACAATAACAACAACAATAGCAAAAACACCACTGCAATAATAACAAAAATGAAATACCTAAAAACACATACCTAAAGACACAAAGGACTTGTATGCAGAAAATTATAAGACACTGATGAAAGAAATCAAAGATGACACAAACAGATAGAGAGATATACCATGTTCTTGAATTGGAAGAACCAATATTGAGAAAGTTACTATACTATCCAAAATAATCTACAGATTCAATGCAATCCCTATCAAATCACTAATTGTATTTTTCACAGGACTAGAATAAAAAGTTCACAATTTGTATGGAAACACAAAAGACCCAAAATAGCCAAAGCAATCTTGAAAAAGAAGAATAGATATGAAGGAATCCACCTTCCTGACGTCAGGCTATACTACAAAGCTGCAGTCATTAAGAGAGTGTGGTATTGGCACAAGAACAGAAATTTAGACCAGTGGGACAAAATAGACTGCTCAGAGATAAACCCACATGCCTATGGGCACATCCACTTTGAGTTTATTTTTGTGTATGGTATTAAAAAATGTTATGGTTTCATTATTTTACATGTACCTGTATAGTTTTCCAAGCACCAGTTATCAAAGAGGCTGTCTTTTCTCCATTATATATTCTTCCCTCCTTTATCAAAGATAAGGTGCCCACAGGCATGTGGGTTTACCTCTGGGCAGTCTATTTTGTCCCACTGGTCTAAATTTCTGTTCTTGTGCCAATACCACACTCTCTTAATGACTGCAGCTTTGTAGTATAGCCTGACGTCAGGAAGGTGGATTCCTTCATATCTATTCTTCTTTTTCAAGATTGCTTTGGCTATTTTGGGTCTTTTGTGTTTCCATACAAATTGTGAACTTTTTATTCTAGTCCTGTGAAAAATACAATTAGTGATTTGATAGGGATTGCATTGAATCTGTAGATTATTTTGGATAGTTTAGTAACTTTCTCAATATTGGTTCTTCCAATTCAAGAACATGGTATATCTCTCTATCTGTTTGTGTCATCTTTGATTTCTTTCATCAGTGTCTTATAATTTTCTGCATACAAGTCCTTTGTGTCTTTAGGTATGTGTTTTTAGGTATTTCATTTTTGTTATTATTGCAGTGGTGTTTTTGCTATTGTTGTTGTTATTGCAGTGGTGAATGGAATTGTTTCCTTAAATTTTCTTTCTGATTTTTTCATCACTAGTCTATAGAAATACAAGGTATTTCTGTGTGTTACTTTTATATACTGTGACTTTACTATATTCTTTGATTAGCTCTAGTAATTTTCTGGTAGAATCTTTAGGGTTTTCTATGTATAGTATAATGTCATCTGCAAATAGTGAGTGTTTTACTTCTTTTCTGATCTGATTGCTGTGGCAGGACTTCCAAAATATGCCGAATAATAGTGGCTAGTGGGCACCCTTGTCTTGTTCCTGATCTTAGAGAAAATGCTTTCAGTTTTTCACTGTTGAGAATGTTTGCTGTGGCTTTGTCATATATAGTCTTTTTATGTTGAGGTAGGTTTATTCTATGCCTACTTTCTGGAATGATTTTTTTTTTTTTCATCATAAATGGGTGTTGAACTTTCTTGAAAGCTTTTTCTGCACCTATTGAGATGATCATATGGTTTTTGTCTTCCAGTTTGTTGATATGGTGTATCACATTGACTGATTTGCATATATTGAAGAATCCTTGCATCCCTGGAATAAATCCCTTTTGGTCATGGTGTACCATTCTTTCAGTGTGTTGTTGGATTCTGTTTCCTAGACTTTTGTTGAGGAATTTTGCATCCATATTCATCAGTGATATTGGCCTGCAATTTTCTTTTTATGTGATATTTTTGGTTTTGGTATCAATGTGATGGTGGCCTCATAGTACAAGTTTGGGAGTTTTCCTTCCTCTGAAATTTTCTGGAAGAGTTTGAGTAGGATAGATTCTAGCTCTTCTTTCAACTTTTGATACAATTTAAGTGTGAGGCCATCTGACCCTGGGTTTTGTTTTTGGAAAAATTTTTATTATAGTTTCAATTTTAATACTTGTGATGGGTCTGTTCATACTTTCTATTTCATCATGATTTAGTTTCAGAAAGTTGTAGTTTTCTAAGAACTTCTCCATTTCTTCCAGGTTG
Source organism: Bison bison bison (assembly GCF_000754665.1). Lineage (NCBI taxonomy): Eukaryota > Metazoa > Chordata > Mammalia > Artiodactyla > Bovidae > Bison > Bison bison. The sequence continues at coordinate 1,007,445 of NW_011494626.1, forward strand.
TCCATTTTATTGACATATAGTTGCTTATAGTAGTCTCATGAACCTTTGTATTTCTCCATTTTCTGTTGTGATTTCTCCTTTTTCATTTCTCATTATATCAATTTGAGTCTTTCTCTCTTTCTCTCTCTCTCTCTCTCTCTCTCTATATATATATATATATATATTTTTTTTTTTTTTTTTCCTTGACTAGTCTGGCTAGTGGTTTGTCAAATTTTTTTTTTTCTCTCAAAGAACTAGCTTTTAGTTAGATAGATCTTTTCTATTGTCTCCTTCATTTCTTTTTCTTTTATTTATGCTCTGATCTTTATGATTTCTTTCCTTCTACTGTCTTTGGGGATTTTGTTCTTCTTCTTTTTTTTTTTTCCCCTAAGTTGCTTTAGATATAAGTTTAGATTGTTTATTTGATGTTTTTATCTTTCCTTGAGGTAAGTTTGCATTGCTATAAACTTCCCTCTTAGAACTGCTTTTACTGCATGCCATGTTTTGGGTGTTCGTGTTTTCATTGTCATTTGTTTCTAGGTAATTTTTAATTTTTTCTTAAATATCTTGATTGACCTATTGGTTATTTAGAAGTGTGATATTTAGCAGCCATGTGTTTGTATTTTTTACAGTTTTGTTCCTTTAGTTTAATTCTAGACTCATAGTGTTATTATCAGAAAAGGTGCTTGATACAATTTTGGTTTTCTTAAATTTACTGAGACTTGATTTGTGACCTAAAATGTGATCTATCCCTGCAAATGCTCCCTGTACACTTGAGAAAAAAGTATATTCTGCTGTTTTGGGATGGAATGTCTTGAAGATACCAGTTAGGTACACCTGGTCTAATATGTGACTTAAGTCTTGAATTTCCTTATGAGTTTTCTGTCCTGATGATCTGTCCATTAGTGTGAGTTAGGTGGTAAAGTCCCCTACTATTATTGTGTTACTGTTGATTTCTCCTTTTATGGTTGTTAACATTTCCCTTATGTATTGAGGTGCTCATAAATTGAGTGCATAAATATTTATAACTATTATATTTCTTCTTAGATTGATCCCTTGATCATCGTGTAATGTCCTTCCTTATCCATTGTAAAAGTTTTTCTTTTAAAGTTTATTTAGTCTGATATGAATATTACTTTTCCTGCTTCCTTTTGACTCCTATTTGCATGAGATATCTTTTTCCATCCCCTGTTTTCATTCTGTATGTGTCTGTAGGTCTGAAGTGAGTCTCTTTTAAGCAGCAAATACATGAGTCTTATTTCTGTATCCATTCAGCCAGTCTGTGTCTTTTGGTTGGGGCATTTAATCCATTTATATTTAAGGTAGTTATTGATATGTATTTTGCTATTGCCATATTCTTAATCATTTACAGTTTGTTCTTCTTAGTCTTTTTCTTCTTTTGTGTTTCTTGCTAAAGTTCCTTTAACATTTGTTGTACGGTTGATTTGATATTGCTGAATTTTCTTAGCTGCTGCTTGTGTATAAAACTTTTTATTTCACCATCAAATATGAATGAGATCCTTGCTGGGTAGAATAATCTTGATTATAGGTTTTTCTCTTCCATCATTTTAAATATATCATGCCACTCCCTTCTGACATGAAGAGTTTCTGGTGAAAAATCAGCTGTTACCCTTGTGGGGATTCCTTTGTGTGTTATTTTTTGCTTTTTCCTTGTGACTTTTAACATTTTTTCTTTGTGTTTAACTTTTCATATTTTGGTTAATATATGTCTTGGTGTATTTCTCTTGGGGTTTATCCTGTATGGGACTCTCTGGGTTTCATGGACTTGGGTGGCTATTTCTTTTCCAATATTAGGGAAGTTTTTGACTATAATCTCCTCAAATATTTTCTGATAAAATTTCATTTTCTCTTTTTCTTCTGGGACTCCTATAATTCAAATGTTGGTACATTTAAGATTGTCCCAGAGGTCTCTGAGACTGCCCTCAATTAGTTTCATTCTTTTTTCTTTATTCTATTCCTCAGCTCTTATTTCTATCATTTATCTTACAGCACACTTATCTGTTCTTCTGCCTCAGTTATTCTACTATTGATTTCTTCTATAGCATTTATAATTTTAGTAATTGTGCTGTTCATCACTGTTTATTCCTGTTTCTTCTAGGTCTTTGTTTCTTGCATTTCCCCCTATTTTCAATATTTTGAAACTTCTTTACTATCATTACTCTAAACTTTCTATAGATAAGTTCCCTATTTCCTCTGAAGTTTTTAGTTTTTGATAGATTTTCACTTGCTTCTTCATCTTTTTTTTTTTTTTTTTTAATGTGTGGGACTGTGTCCCTGTCTTACTAGTTTGTTTAGCCTGAGGCTTCCAGCAATGGAGTTTGTGGGAAGTTAGGTAGAGCTGAGTTTTGGTGTTGAGATATGGACTTCTGGGATACCTCACTCCAATTAATATTCCTTGGACCCCTGGGGTTGTCTCTTACTCCAGTAGTTCAGACACAGCATTCTCACCTCAGGGGCTCAAGTCAGGTCTCTGGCCATCTGTAGGTCTCCTCCTATCTGCCTGTCTGCTGGGGGTCCCACACTAATGTGTGGTAGGTATTCTAGGTGTGGGGAGACAAGAACTCCATGTCTTTCTTCACTGCCATCTTGGCTAAGCCTCAGAATATCTTCATATTTCATTTAATCAATTATTCAGAATATGGTATTAGAATCTCACTGTGATTAAGGTTTTGTGTGTTTCCTACTGCAGTTTTACCAACTTTTACATTTTGCATTTAGTAATTCTTTTATTAGATATGCAAACATTTCCTATGTCCATTTGATTAACTCATTTATCATTATGATTATCTCATAACATTCATTGCTTTGAAATATACTTTGAGTGATATCCAAATGATCACTCCAGCTTTCTTTTGATGAGTTTTATTGTGGAATCTTCTTTATATATATGAATATACATATGAATCTATACATTATATCAGTTCAGTTAAGTTCATGTCCGACTCTTTGTGACCCCATGGACTGGAACACACTAGGCCTCCCTGTCCATTACCAACTCCCAGAGTTTACTGAAACTCATGCCCATTTACTCAGTGATGCTCATCCTCTGTGGTCCCCTTCTTCTCCCACCTTCAATCTTTCCCAGCATCAGGGTCTTTTCCAATGAGTCAGCTCTTCCCATCAGGTGGCCGAAGTATTGGAGTTTCAGCTTCAACATCAGTCCTTCCAATGAACAACCAGGACTTATTTCCCTTAGGAATGACTGGTTGGATCTCCTTGCAGTCCAAGGGACTCTCAAGAGTCTTCTCCAACACCATAGTTCAAAAGTTCAATTCTTTAGCACTCAGCTTTCTTTTTAGTCCAGCTCTCACATACATACATAACTACTGGAAAAACCATAGCCTTGACTAGATGGACCTTTGTTGGAAAAGTAACATCCTTGCTTTTTAATATGCTGTCTAGGTTGGTCATACAAAATATTTATACATATAATATACACAATATATATGTTTTATATGATTTTTGTTGTTATTGTTTAGTTGTTAAGTTGTGTCTGGCTCATTGCAACCCCAAGGACTGGGACCCACAAGGCTTCTCTGTCCATGGGATTTCCTAGGCAATAATACTGGAGTAGGTTACCATTTCTTTCTTATGGGCTCTTCCTAATCTGGGTATCTGATCCATATTTCTTACACTGGTAGTTAAATTCTTTACTGCTGAGCCTCCAGGGAATCCCTCTCTGGAGTGGGTTGCCATTTCCCTCTACAAGGCATCTTCCTGATGCAGGGATCAAATCTCCATCTCCAGCATCTCCTGCATTGGCAGGTGGATTCTTTACCACTGAGCCACCTGGGAAGCCTCATATATATAATATTATATATAATATATCTATATGATGCTATGCGTGCTATGTGACCTCAGTCGTGTCTGACTCTGTGTGACCCCATGGACAGTAGCCCACCAGCTCCTCTGTCCATGGAATTCTCCAGGCAAGAATACTGGAGTGGGTTGCCATTTCCTTCTCCCTATATATATGATACTATATATCAAATTTTTATATACTATATGAAAAGTGAAAGCATTAGTCACGCAGTAGTGTCCAATTCTTTGCTAGCCACCAGTTTATATCTTCTTTGATTAAGTGTCTGTTAAAATTTTTGATTAAATTTTTAATGCTGCTGTTTTCTTACTGTTGACTTTCAAGCATTCTATGTTCATGAGAGATATTGATCTTTAGTTTTCTTTTATTGTACTGCTATATATATTTTGATATTATAGTAAAGCTGACCTCATAGAATAAATTAAGGTATATTTTTTCTGCTTCTGTGCTCTGAAAGAAATTATAGAGATTTAGAACATTTTCTTCTGAAATTGTTTGTTGAATTCACCAGTGAACCCATTTGGACCCGGTACCTTCTTTTAGGACAATTATTCATTATTGGCTTTGTTTCTTTAATAGAATAGGCCTATTCAGATTGTCTATTTCTCTTTGTGTAAGTTTTGACAATTTGTCAAATTGTATAATTTTATTCAGATTATTAAATTTGTGGGCATATAATTGTTCATAGTACTCATTTATCCTTTTAATGTCCATAGCAATGTAGAAATGTCCTCTCTTTTATCTCTAATATTAGTGATTTGTATCTTCTTTTTTCTCTCATATATGCATTCAATGCTATAAATTTCCCTCCAAGTACTGTTTTCATTGTAATCCATAAATTTTGGTACATTATTTCATTTTCATTTGGTCCAAAATATTTGTTAGTTTCTCCTCAGGTTTCTTCTTTGATTAATGAGTGATTTATAAGTGTGTTTTTTATTTTCCCTGCATTTTGAGATTTTCTATTAATCTTTCTCTTATTGATTTCCAGGCAGTTCTATTGTGATCTGAGAGCATACATTGCATGATTTCTAATCTTTTAAATTTGTTAGTATGCATTTTATTTTTTGATCATTCTAACAATCTCTGCCTTTTTATTGGTATATTTACCATTGACAGTCAAATGATCATTGATATATTTGGACTCACATGTACCATATTTATTATTGTTTTTCTATTTGGTGCCCTGGTTCTTTGTCTCTATTTTTTATTCCACTTTTTTTCATTATATTTTGAATTCTCAGAATGTGGTAGCACTAATCTCAGAGGAAATGAGCACCTTGTGATCATGGAATAAAGCTTTTGCTGAGCATTATGAAACAGGGAAATACAAGGAGTAAGTTTTTTGGTGAAGTGCTTGAATGCCTGCACCAGTTTTGGATTGCTTAATCCCCTATGTTTTGTTACATGGTTTATGCTCTTTATTCAGCTTTCTGTTGTTCAAAGAAGGGTAGACCTCATTCTTAAGTGATATTTTCTAAGTTTTATTTTGTTTGACTTATGAGGATTATTTTTTCAATTAAAAAATATGTATTTATATTAATTGGAGGCTAATTGCTTTACAATATTGTAAGGGTTTTTGCCATACGTTGACATGAATCAGCTATGGGTATACATGTGTCCCTCACCCTGAACCCCCCTCTCAGCTCCCTCCCCATCCCATCCCTCAGGGTTGTTCCAGTGTACTGGCTTTGACTGCCCTGTTTCATGCATCAAACTTGGACTGGCGATCTATTTCACATATGATAATATACATGTTTAAATGGTATTCTCCCAAATCATCTCACCCTTGTTTTCTCTTACAGAGTCCAAAAGTCTGTTCTTTATATCTGTGTCTCTTTTGTTGTCTTGCATATAGGGTTATTGTTACTATCTTTCTAAATTCCATATATATGCATTAATATACTGTATTGGTGTTTTTCTTTCTGACTTAATTCACTCTGTATAATAGGCTCCAGTTTCATCCACCTCATTGGAACTGATTAGAATGTGTTCTTTTTAATAACTGGGTAATACTCCATTGCGTATATGTACCACAGCTTTCTTATCCATTCATCTGCCAATGGATATCTAGGTTGCTTCCGTGTCCTAGCTATTGTAAACAGTGCTGCGATGAACATTGGGGTACACATGTCTCTTTCAGTTCTGGTTTCCTCGGTGTGTATGCCCAGCAGTGGGATTGCTGGGTCATATGGCAGTTCTATTTCCAGTTTTTTAAGGAATCTCCACACTGTTCTCCATAGTGGCTGTACTAGTTTGCATTCTCACCAACAGTGTAAGAAGGTTCCCTTTATTCCACACCCTTTTCAGCATTTATTGTTTGTAGACTTTTTGATAGCAGCCATTCTGATCAGCATGAGATGGTACCTCACTGTGGTTTTGATTTGCATTTCTCTGATAATTAGTGATGTTGAGCATCTTTTCATGTGTTTGTTAGCCATCTGTATTTTTCTGTTTTATTTATATTTCCAATTATAAAACTATATAAGTACCATATATAGAATTCTTATGGTTCATAGCATTTAGAACTTTTTTTTATTGATACTCTGCTATGAAGAATGTAGGAGAAATACTCCTAGTACAAAATAACTATCTTCTCTGAACTTTGATCCTCATATTTAGTAGGGTCTCCATTCATTGTGTCAATCAAAAACACCATCATAAACATCTGAAGCATCTCAGGGGATAGCACTGTATCTTTTGAAATCTAATGGTTTACATTTCCTCCGATATCTTTTAGTAAGATTTTGTTAATTCCTCCGTATATATTCTGTATCGTTTGTATTTTTTATACAAATAGATTATACATTTCCATTGGTCTTTCAAAAGCTAATTTTGCTCATGTAACTTTATTGTATCCAGCCATTTCCTAAACTTTCTTATTACTTCTATTAAACATTTATAATTTCTTTTAGTTTTTTAATGCAACCACATTACCTATTATTAATTACTTTATTTTCTCTTCTCTCTCTCTCTTACCCTCTCTTGAGTGGACTAGAGTTACCAATACAACATTGAATAGATAAACTGGTAGCTGTATTCATTTCCTGAAATTAAAAGAACTATTCTAGGTGACTCACTAGAAACTCTGATGTTGATGGTAAATCTCTAATATTATTTATCAGCTTAAGCAAACTCCTCTCTAGTGGAATCACAAATGAATGAAAAATATTATTAAGTGTTTTTTAAAATGGTCTGTTGAAAGAGTCATGCTATTTTTCTGCTTTCTTAATGTGGTAAATTTTATTAATATATTATTTTTCTTAGCCTGAATATTATACATTAGCTTTACTGTTTTCTACTATACCAACATTTTAAAAAATTCTTCCTTGCTTCACCAACTTTGTTGTTTAACATTCTTGTTATTTAGTCATAATTTTGACAAACCTTAATTTCTTTAATATATTTAAATATATTTTTAAGAATTAGATTTCAGAAGTCAGGGATAAAAGTACATACTTTATGTTTTTGTTGATTCTTAGTTCCATTGACTTAATTTTTTCTATCAATGACTGTTTTATTAAATTTCATATATATGAAATTTTTATTAGACTGAACTGAAGATGCTTTTCCCCAGAGAGAATTTTTTTCTGTTTTCTTATATTGTTTTATTTTTTTAAATGTATTTATTTTTAATTGAAGGATAATTGCTTTACAGTATTACATTGGTTTCTACCCAATATCAACATGAATCAGCCATAGGTTTGCCTATGTAACCTCCCACTTGAAATCACTCCCACCTCCTTCCCCATCCTACCCCTATAGATTGTTACCAAGCCCTGGTTGGTTTGAGTTCCTTGAGTCATACAGCATGTTCCCATTGGCTATCTATTTTGCATATGGTAATGTATGTTTCCATGTTTCTTTCTCCGTACCTCCCACCCTCTCCTTCATCCCCCTCCAAAGAGGGATTTTGTTTTCTTTTCTGAATATAAAGAAGTGCTACCAATCATGGAACATTGTACTCTTAGCTTGCATTTTCCATGTAGGATGTGTAAATGTGAATTCCAGAATCATATAACAGCAAGACTATTACTATAAATTATTAGATACAATGTACATATTATATTTTAATATAGTAAATTATAACATGAGTCTCCTCTGAGTATATTTCAATTAATATAATAATTGTTGTATTATTCTTAAATTTTTTCATCTAGAAGCATCATAGAAATTGTTGTTGTTCAGTCACTCAGTCAGGTTCCACTCTTTGTGACTTCATGGACTATAGCACACCAGGCTTCCCTGCCCTTCACCATCTCCCAGAGCTTGCTCAAACTAATGTCTACTGAGTCAATGATTCCATCCAACCATCTTGTCCACTGTCATCCCCTTCTCCTCCCACCTTCTATCGTTCCCAGAATCAGGGTCTTTTCCAGTGAATTGGCTCTTTGCATCCAGTGGTCAAAGTATTGGCGATTCAACTTCAACATCAGCCTTTCCAATGAATATTCAGGACTGATTTCCTTTAGAATTGACTGGCTTGATCTCCTTGCAGTCCAAGGGACTCCAAGAGTCTTCTCCAACACCACAGTTTGAAAGCATTAATTTTTCAGTGCTCAGCCTTCTTTATGGTCCAACTATCAAATACATACATGAGTACTGGAAGAACCATAGCTTTGACTATAACCATAGAAATAGATAGGCTTTACTTTTGACATATTTTTCTAACTTGTGGATATTTTTTTTTTCTAGCTTATATTGTCACTAAAAGTGTAAATCCTTCAAAATTCTGGACTTATGGAGCACCAATAGTGACCTCAAGTTCAGCTTACATGAAGCCTAATTTAATTTTATCAAAGTGCTATACCAGATCTTCAGGTAACTGGAAACAATATTGTCTCAATAATATTTGAAGACTCTCTGATCACTTACCACTGTGGCTTCAATATAACAATATTTTTTTTTTATTTTAGCCTAAGTAATCTTATGAATTGTGTCTTAATATAATTAATGCATTCAAAGGATCTTGTTTAATAACTTTATCCAGTCCGCAGGTGTTTCACAATTAGTAGATTTTCAATATATTCTGCAGAATTTTTTAAATAACAAATAATTTTCTATTTTCTTCATCAAATCTGTTTCACTGCACTTGAACTCTTATGTTCTATTATCTCAACATGATTATGCTCTCTCTGGATTATTCTCTTTTATAGATGGGCTACTATTAAGATTTACTGATTGTGGTGGGGATTCACAGGTGGTGACCAGCTAAGTAACTAGAATTATTCCTTGAGGTCATGTGTATTGAAAATACAAATAAAACATAGTCTTACCCATGAATAAATGATAGTGTAGTAAAAAAGAAAGTAAAAATATTAGTCACTCAGTCATGTCTAACTCTCTGCAACCCCATGGACTGAAGCCCACCAGGCTCCTCTGTTCATGGGATTTCCCAGGCAAGAATACTGAAGTCGGTTGTCACTCCCTTCTCAAGGGGATCTTTTTGACCCAGGGATTGAACTCAAGTCTCCTGCATTGCAGGCAGATTTACTACCATCTGAGCCACCAGGGAAGCCTAAAAGAAAAGCATGTAAAATAATATTTCTATTTCATCTGTAAGAAATCTATGAGCTTATGAGAAAATTAAATAATACAGTAAAAATTTAGCGGTTTGTGCAGAGTAGTGGGGGACAGTGGAGTTCGTGACCAATACTGCCTATGAAATGCAAGAGAATTTCCTCCATACCCAGGTGTGAAGTAACAGGTTCAGACCATAGGGACACATTTGACAGGCATTGGATTAATGTCTTGCTTTGAACGTAAAGTTATGAAATTGGAGAAATTTTGGAAGTGGTGCTAATCAGTTCTAAACAATAAAGAAGGATTGACATGAATAACTTGACTGAAAGGAAACTGCTGTTTGTTTACAATATAGTCCATGTCTAAGTCACAGAAGTCATGGGTATATTACATTATCTTTCCTTTAATTATCCGTTTATTTAATTTTGATATTTACTTACAGCCTTTACTTTCTGTTCAGGGCATGCAGGCTCTGTCAGTTGTGTTTTTGTTTTTGTTTTTCCCCTCTGATCTCCACACTCAGCACCCTCTTTTTTTTTTTTTTTTCCCAATCAGGCCAGTCAGAGGAGTTGAAAAATCACCTTTGTTTACTCTACACATACTGAATCTCTAAACCTAACTGGCTGTTCATTTTAGAATATACTGGTTTTTCATTAAAGGATTCTATTAGCATAAATTAATATTTCTGTTATAGGAAAAATGAAAGATTCAGGGTATACACCTCACTTATGCATCCACTGATCTAGTCAAGCTTTCTAGATCACTTGCTTGCATGTTTACCTTCACACAGAAAACAGAGTGTTTCACATAAGGATCTGGGGAGTGAATTAAGGGAATTACCTGAAATCCAGGATTTACTTACATAAAAAGAGGTAGCCAGAAGTCATGTTCGCCAAAGTCCATTTTAGCTCTAACATATAACATTCTAAGCAACAAAATGATTGGTTATGGTCTAGGGAATTAGATTCTTATTAAACCAGAAACAGATTAATAAAATAGTCTTTATATGCGAGGAGAAATGAAACATGACAGAAATGGGTAAACAATACTACCACTCTCAGCATTATAAATAAAAAATAAGTAGTATTAAAGAAATAAAGGCCCCCTAGCTGACAGTGTTTAATATCTGGCCAATCATGTGCTCATCTTCTAGATGACATTTTCATTATCATAGACAAAAGGATGGTGGGGCTCTCAAATACCAATTTTCACCATTGTATTCTACTTGAAATAGTTTATGCATCAACCAAAACATAAGTATATTCCGAGAGATTATGCCTCAAGGAACTTTTACCTATTATAGACATAAGAAACATTAATAATACACCAAGGATAGAAGTTAAGAAATGGATACATATGCTAAGAGAAGAAACACTGGACAGTAATCAGGAGATCTTATTTAATCTTGGGTATATCTTTAAGTGATTTAAGAACACTGGACAATCATTAATGATTTCTGGGTTTTAATTTCTTCATCTGTTAAATAATTTTATTGTTAGATGCTTAAGATTTATTTGTCAAATATAACAAGAGTCAGACAGTAGTTAAAACAATAAACATAGATTTTATTTAAGAGCTATGTCAATAGGAAAAAAAAATGAGACCTCAGTATGGAGGTGATGGAATACCAGTTGAGCTCTTTCAAATCCTGAAAGATGATGCTGTGAAAGTGCTGCACTCAATATGCCACCAAATTTGGAAAACTCAGCAGTGGCCACAGGACTGGAAAAGATCAGTTTTCATTCCAATCCCAAAGAAAGGCAATGCCAAAGAATGCTCAAACTACTGCACAGTTGCACTCATCTCACATGCTAGTAAAGTAATGCTTAAAATTCTACAAGCCAGGCTTCAGCAATACGTGAACCATGAACTTCCAGATGTTCAAGCTGGATTTAGAAAAGGCAGAGGAACCAGAGATCAAATTGCCAACATCTGCTGGATCATTGAAAAATCAAGAGAGTTCCAGAAAAACATCTATTTCTGCTTTCTTGACTATGCCAAAGCCTTTGACTGTGTGGATCACAATAAACTGTGGAAAATTCTGAAAGAGATGGGAATACCAGACCACCTGACCTGCCTCTTGAGAAACCTATATGCAGGTCAGGAAGCAACAGTTAGAACTAGTCATGGAACAACAGACTGGTTCCAAATAGGAAAAGGAGTATGTCAAGGCTGTATATTGTCACCCTGCTTATTTAACTTCTATACAGAGTACATCATGAGAAACACTGGGCTGCAGGAAGCACAAGCCAGAATCAAGATTTCCGGGAGAAATATCAATAACCTCACATATGCAGATGACACCACCCTTATGGCAGAAAGTGAAGAAGAACTAAAGAGCCTCTTGATGAAAGTGAAAGAGGAGAGTGAAAAAGTTGGCTTAAAACTCAACATTCAGAAAACTAAGATCATGGCATCCAGTTCCATCACATCATGGCAAATAGACGAGGTAACAATGGAAACAGTGTCAGACTTTATTTTTTTTGTGCTCCAAAATCACTGCAGATGGTGACTACAGCCATGAAATTAAAAGACCCTTACTCCTTGGAAGGAAAGTTATGAGCAACTTAGACAGCATATTAAAAAGCAGAGACATTACTTTGCCAACAAAGGTTCATCTAGTCAAGGCTATGGTTTTTCCAGTGGTCATGTATGGATGTGAGAGTTGGAGTATAAAGAAAGCTGAGCACCAAAGAATTGATGCTTTTGAACTGTGGTGTTGGAGAAGACTCTTGAGAGTCCCTTGGACTGCAAGGAGACCCGACCAATCCATCCTAAAGGAGATCAGTCCTGGGTGTTCATTGGAAGGACTGATGTTGAAGCTGAAACTCCAAAACTTTGGCCACCTGATGCAGAGAGCTGACTCATTTGAAAAGACCTTGATGCTGGAAAAAATTGAGGATAGGAGGAGAAGAGGACGACAGAGGATGAGATGGCTGGATGGCATCTCCGACTCGATGGACATGGGTTTGGGTGAACTCTGGGAGTTGGTGATGGATAGGAAAGCCTGGCATGCTGTGGTTCATGGGGTCGCAAAGAGTTGGACACGACTGAGTGACTGAACTGAACTGAACAGTATGTAATCACCAACTCAATGGACATGTGGTATTTGTTTAGTTGTTAAGTCATGTCCGATTCTTGTGACCCCATGGACTATACCTTCCAGGGTCTGTCCTAGAAATATTCCAGGCAAGAATACTGGAGTGTGTTGCTATTTCCTTCTTCAGAGGATCTTCCCGACCCAGGAATAGAACCCAGGTCTCCTGCATTATAGGCAGATTCTTTACTCACTGAACTATGAGGGAAGCCCCAGTGGACATGAGTTTAAGTAAACTCTGGGAGGTGGCGAAGGACAAGGAAGCCTTGTGTGTTGCAGTTCATGGGGTCACAAAAGTTGGACACAACTGAGTGACTGAACAGCAACGAATGGATCTATATATGAAAAACAAGTGGTATATAACTCAGTGAGCAGAATGGGGAGCTGAGTAGGTGGATGAAAAATTACTAAGAGAAATATCCCCAGAGGATAGGAAATTCTTACTGAAATGATATAATAGGATTTTTGCTGAAAGCAGGCCTGGGTGACCAAATATCTGGGTGTGGTGGATAGTGAATTCTCACTAAGCTGACTTAGCAGGATTATTGTTAAATCTGAAGTAGGCAGCCTCATCAGGAATAGTGGCTATAGCCTAAACAGTTGAAAATAGGGTTCAGAGGAACCAGACTAAAACTGGTCAAGGAAGCAGTTCTTGTAGCCTTCCATACCTAACAATGTATTCAATTCTATTCCATGAAAATTAGGTCAATAGGCCAGAATTTACTTTGATCTGAGAGTATAATCTCAGAGAAGCAGGGCAAGGAGGGAGATGTCAGGGTTTGGTATGAAATCTGCCCTTTTGAGCTAGAGAGGCTCAAGCTATGGATGTTGCCAGGGAGGTAGAGCGGCTGGGGAAGAGTTGCACAGTGTGTGAGTTGGACTAAATCTAGATATAAAAGTCTACATTCGAGTCCCAATTGAGTGGCAACATTTTCTGAAAACAAGACAAAACAGAGAAGAAATAGTCATCTTAGAAAATTATAAGCTGCACAGAATTGTAGAAATGAGATTTAAGGATTCCTATTCAGATTATATTACCTCAGTTAGTTAACTGAAGCCCAAAGAGATTAAATAACTTGGCCAAATTTACTAGGCAAAAAGTAGGAGGTTAAATTCACTTTTACAGCATATTTCAATTTTAAAAAGAATGCTAATTCTTGGAGAGACAAGGTATCTCAGGAACCTATATGCAACTTACAATGCATACAAATTCACATAATCTTAAGAAATCAACAATGAATTACAGTGTCTCTGTAGGTCTATCTGATCTGTGTTCTGTACTGCTGATGCAATAAGATTAAAAAAAAAAAAACTTTAGAGAAATAGTATTTCATATCTGCTTTTTTGTATCTTGCAATATCCTTTCTGGTCAAGTACCCTATCTCAAGAACAGGTATTGATTTTTTTTTTTCCCAGCTACAGTACAATGCTTCACCCTTACCCTCCACATTCCAACAGTTTCTAGCTTATAATTATAAAATGTTAAAGGCACAGTAAGTCATGTAGTTTCCCATGCTTGTTAGAATATTAAAAAGTTAGCTGCAGCTTAGTAATAAAATAACATTATTGACAATAATGAGTTTCAGGAGAGAAGCAGTGCCCTTGTTTGCCAAACCATTCAGTGAAAGGAATGTGAAGACAACAGCTGGCAGTTACTTGTTGCTCAATTCATAAAACCCTATTTTTTTTTTCCTGCACTCCTGAGATCTCCCAAGCTGGATTCAAGGTGAGAAATGCAGGCTACTTAAGAATCCTGGTATCTGTGTACGAGTATCTGTTTTCTAGTCCTGGCTCTGTCAGTGAGTCATACTATTACTGTTAACTTCAGGGAGAGGTTAGAGGGAGATTCTTTTTGCTAGCTGTGAGGTTGGGAAAAATGTTTTCTATAACCATCTCATGAAGGTTTTATGGGATAAAATATATGTATTTGGAAAGAACGTAAAATTTAATACTGTTTTACTTTTTTCTTGGGCACAATTTCCAAAAAAAAAATTACTTTTATTCTATGGAGGGGTATTTTACAAACAATTTTTTTTAAAAGCGTAAATATTATTTACATCTGTGTCTGGATGAGTAACACAGACCATTGTTTTTATATTGTTGGTAAGGCGTACTTTGAAGGTTAAGACTTGCGAATGACATGACTCAGAAATTGCAGGATGTGGTCTTCCCAATTAAAAAGTGAGTACCTTAACCTCTTTGTGGGGAATACTAAAGGGTTTTCTGTGTCTGCATTTCCATTCTGCTGAGAACATCAAGAACTATACTCTAAATCTGGTTTTACAAATAATGATGCTCATTTGCATTCCAGAGGAGCCCATATACTGGATATTTCAGTGGAAAAAAACATCATTTACAAATCGTAACAAGCAAAAAGAAAATAAGCATTTAATTCCACATAGTGAGATGAAACTTTGTCTATGTCATGAAAAGATCTGCATAAAAAGTGAAAAAAATAAATACATTTAAACACCCAGGTTATTTTGGTCTACCTATCAATATATGTGAGGAAATCAGAAATATGGTTTTTTTTTTTCCTCTTTTCTTCCAGGGCTTTTAGAACTATGATGGACGTATTATGTATCTGAGCTAATAGCAGTAGTCACATGTAATGTGACTACTGAACACTTAAAATGTGGCTACTGCAACTAAGAATTGGCCTTTTAATTTTATTAGTTGATTTGCCTTTGAGCAACTTCGTGTGACTGTGACTACCATATTATACAAGGCAGATCTGGATGTTTATTTGTTGCCTTTATTGCACTTTCAGAGAAACTTATTGTAAATAATCCTACCTGATGGCTGATTAGACAATTGTTACTTTCTCCTAAGCTTTTTTTAAATTTCAAATTCAGGAAACAAACATCTATTAGAATGAGCCCCCTCTCTGATGTTAGTTCTATCACCTAATCCGATTATGGGAAATTAATCCCTTTGACAGAAGCTGCTTTTTATTTACTTAATAAATATAATTTTTATTATTTTTTCAGTACAAAATTATTATTGCACTTCACTAATAAAAAATAAAAGCTGGCAAAAAGCCTCTGTTGGCTCACACACAATGTTAACCTCAAATACGCGTGATGTACACAGGGAAAGACACTCGTGACTTCCACAGATATAGGGACTACCTGCTTTGTCACGTCAGATGCCTTTCAAAGCCAATCTCTGTTCACGATGCAATTCATCACAGTTATCCTAGGTCACCACGTGTTCCTCTGTGTCATTTCACACAGGAACACAACATGACATGATGTAATTAAAGGAACGCAATGTGGTGGCTCCCATTAGAAAGAAAAGACACATTTTCCAGATCAGCTCATAGGTCTCCACTCCAGCTGCCACAGAGAAGCTCTGAAGCTTCTGTGATAAAAGCTGGCGATCTTGTGTGTTCCAATGCACAAGGTCTCTGCATTTCTGCCCATTTCTATTAAAAGCCAAGTCAAGCACTGTCAGAGAGTGTTACAGACATTTTCCCTCAAACTGTGATCTTGTCAGATCTCATAAACCAAACAAAGTTGGGGTTGGGTGGGTACTTGCAGAAGAGGCTTAAAAATAAAGATGATTGTGATTGAATCAGGAACTCAGTCCATTTTCCCAATCCAAAGAGGATCCCAATGACCATCCTTGCTCTTAGTGCCTTGGCCTGTGAGCCTAGGCTGAAAGCATGCTCACATACCACACTTTGCTTTCTCTTTCCCAAAGTTAGGGAGAATCCTGTCCTGCTTGCCTGGCTCTGTTCCAGCTCAGCTAATTGCTTCCTCTTGCTTTAAATTCCCCCTGCGGTGTCTATCGAAGGCTGTCTTCTTCATTTATGATTCTAAACGGTTGTGCCATGTTGCTGGGCGCTGGCAAGCAGCTGTTGCTCTCCATTCCAGCTGTGGTAGAATTTTTGTAGTGGCCACAGTGAATTGCGCACATGCCATACTCAATTGAGGAGAGAGAAGTCATAAAGTCCTGGAGCTCATCCCAACGATGCATGCCATTTTAGTGAAAAATTATTCTATATAATCATATAGATGCAAATGCAGATATATACTCCCACAGTCTAGACTTGTTAACTCACTACCATCTGTCTGAGACAAATTCTCCAAAGAAAACCAGGGTGGTGAGGCAAAGCGTGGGCTGGGAGTTGTGAAATTGGAAACCCTTAGTTTCATGATTTTTATTTTTTGCTGTAGCAGGAAGATGCTAATTTAAATCAGTCATTATAAAAATGTACCCAAATCAGTTTACAGAGTTTCGTTTGAAAGCTATTTTTCTGTTTCTGATTTTAAAAGGGGTATAATGTTTTGCTACCCTTGAGAAGAACTTTAATATTCAAAAAAATGGAGATCATAAAATATTTGGCTTGGACACATATGTGAGGACTTGAGTAAGCATTCAAAATGACTCTGTTTTGGATAAAGATCATCCCTAGATTCTTTCTAATTCCCTTTTATTCCACATTTCCATAATAACTATGAAATATTTTGATCATTGGGAGTTTGCCTCTATGATACTCTTCATTTTAATCTACACTTGCCCTTCACAATACCTCATATCCCTAAACAATTCATCTTTACATATATTTTCCCCATTTTAGACCCTCCATTTTCTCACTAACAAGCAATCTACTTTAGTTTGAGAAGAAACAGCCTGCCTAAAACAATTTCCACTAAAATGAGAATCACTGTGTTTGTTTGCCTGGTTCTGTGGTCCTTTAAACTAGTCCAACACATCCAGGCATGGGCTTTAGGGTCCACATTGAAATTTCCTTATTATCCCTTCATTTGTTCCAAATCTGATCTTTTTGTAACTTAACCTCCACTAAACTTTGAAATCCTGGCACATGACCCACATTGCAATTCTGCTACAGGTAGTATAGACTCCTCACTTCCTGTTCTTAACTTTTGATTCCTGAGTTTCCACTTGTTGAGGCTGGACTACGTTTAACTCCAACTCTCCTCGCATCGTGACAACATGTTTTCGAGGTAGAAACCTGTCCTCCCCTGAGTCACCTGGGTACTGCTGTAAACAGGCCACATCTGACACAGCCTCTTATGGAGACTGAAGGAAGACTGAAGGAGGACCTCTTATGGAGACTGAAGGTATGGAGGACTAGATTTATAGAACTGCCTTTAATTATCTTCCTTTGATGACCCAGTGTGTAACGAATCTGCCTTCAATAAAGGAGACACAGGAGATGCAGGTTCGATCCCTGGGTTGGGACAAACTCCTGAAGTAGGAAATGGCAACCCACTCCACTATTCTTGCCAGAAAAATCCCATGGACAGAGGAGTCTGGCGAGCTACAGTCCATGGGCTTGCAAAGAGTTGGACACGGCTAAGCACATGGCACATGGCTTGGCACATTAATTCTCCTGTGCTTATTATATTTTGGAGAAGGAAATGGTAACCCACTCCAGTACTCTTGCCTAGAAAACCCCATGGACAGAGGACCCTAGTGCAGCCTCCTGTCTATGGGGTCGCAGAGTCAGACACGACTGAGCGACTTCACTTATTATATTTGGAAGAAATATTTTGGATTAAAAATAGAGACCTGACTCTAATTCAAAAATTGTATTTCTTTTCTATATCTTTTGGTAAGTCAGACTATCTTTTTAATTGAAGAAATTGTACCAGAGTTAGAGATGTTTAAATTATTAGAGATCAACACATAAAAAAATACTCAGTTCATGCGGTAATTTGTGAACCAAATCCAACACAGATTCCCATCCAGATGAGACTGTTGATGAGCACTTGGGAACTTGATGCTTCCAATGTTCTTGACTTTCAAGAAACTCAGTTGATTGCTTCTTTGACAGATTTCCAGGTTAGGTAGGAAGCTAGCTAATACTTAGAAAGCATCTGTTAACCTAAGCTTAATTGTATACACTGTTTCACTTTCCCCAAGTGTGCTGCTGCTGCTAAGTCACTTCAGTCGTGTCCGACTCTATGTGACCCCATAGACTGCAGCCCACCAGGCTCCTCCGTCCATGGGATTTTCCAGGCAAGAGTACTGGAGTGGGGTGCCATTGCCTTCTCCTTCCCAAAGTGTCATCTGCTACAGTAAATGTTATTTGTAGTTGGTGAAGCTGAGGCAGAGATTTAAATAACTTTCCCATGGGACTACAGTACATCATGAAAAATGCTGGGCTGGAGGAAGCACAAGCTGGAATCAAGATTGCCAGGAGAAATATCAATAACCTCAGATATGCAGATGACACCACCCTTATGGCAGAAAGTGAAGAGGAACTAAAAAGCCTCTTGAAGAAAGTGAAAGAGGAGAGTGAAAAAATTGGCTTAAAGCTCAACATTCAGAAAACGAAGATCATGGCATCTGGTCCCATCACTTCATGGGAAATAGATGGGGAAACAGTGGAAACAGTGGCTGACTTTATTCTTTTGGGCTCCCAAATCACTGCAGGTGGTCACTGCAGCCATGAAATTAGATGCTTACTCCTTGGAAGGAAAGTTATGATCAACCTAGATAGCATATTCAAAAGCAGAGACATTACTTTGCTAACAAAAGTCCGTCTAGTCAAGGCTATGGTTTTTCCAGTGGTCATGTATGGATGTGAAAGTTAGACTGTGAAGAAAGCTGAGTGCCGAAGAATTGATGCTTTTGAACTGTGGTGCTGGAGAAGACACTTGAGAGTCCCTTGGACTGCAAGGAGATCCAACCAGTTCATCCTAAAGGAGATCAGTCCTGAGTGTTCTTTGGAAGGACTGATGCTGAAGCTGAAACTCCAATACTCTGGCCACCTCATGCGAAGGGTTGACTTATTGGAAAAGACCCTGATGCTGGGAGGGATTGGGGCCAGGAGGAGAAGGGGATGACAGAGGATGAGATGGCTGGATGGCATCACCAACTCGATGGACATGAGTTTGGGTAAACTCCAGGAATTGGTGATGGACAGGGAGGCCTGGTGTGCTGTGATTCATGGGGTTGCAAAGACTCGGACACAACTGAGGGACTCAACTGAACTGAACTGAACAGAAGTGTGGATAGAATTTTTGACTCTCAACCTGAGTGTGGTCTCCCTTGTCATCCAGGAGTGCCACACCAGCTCTGAAACTTCCTTCCTTTTGCAGTTATGGAGTCTACAAAGAATTCTTCACTTGTCTCTCTCTGTGCATGTGTGTATGTGTTTGCGTATGCTCAGTCGTGTCCAGCTCTTTGCAACTGTATGAACAGCAGCCCACCAGGCTCCTTGTTCTCTCCTATTTTCCAGGCAAGAATACTGGAGTTGGTTGCCATTTGTTTCTCCAGGGGATCTTTTCTGATCCAGGGATCCAACCCATGGCTCTTGCATCTCATGAACTGGCACTTGTGCCACCTGGGTTAACCATATTGGTACTTATCTGCCACTGTCAGTCAGGAATTAAAGCGTCATAGGATTTCAGCAATGTAAAGTCCTTCCAGTGATACTTGCTTTATCTTCCTTAGCAGATCTACATGTTTTCTCTAGTCATTATTATCCTTATAAATAAGAGTTTTCCTGTTCATCAGGAACACAGACAACATGAAATAAAGAACATGCTGCCATCACAGTCCCCAAAACTGATGTAGAAACTCCTGCAGAAAGCTTTCGATTTTTTTTTTTTTTTTAAACTAAAGAATCATTAGAGACAGAAATTGTTGTTTTTGTTGTTTGGTCACTAAGTTGTGTCTGACTCTTTTGTGACCCCATGGACTGTGACCCTCCAAGCTCTTCTGTCCATGGGATTTACCAGGCAAGAATATTTACCACTGAGCCACCTGGGAAGCCCAGAGATGGAAATAACAAGTGCTAAAGACAAACAAGTTCTGAGTTTATAGTTTCTATTTCACTACAGAGATATGTACATAGGAGTAAAGTAAATTTATAAAAAAAAAAAAACAACTGACTTTCACTGCCCTTTTCTGAGGCAGTGTACTTTGTTAGGCTAAAGTTAGCTCTCCAAGCTCTTCACACTCTTCAGCTTTGACTGTTCAGAACTGCACCCAGGGTTAGCTGGCCACATTTGGAGTTAGATGGGACTCTCCCAGGCTCACCTCCAGAAGAGGACCATCTGAGGGTGCTCACAGCAACATTGCCTTACTTCCCAGGCTCATCAACAGGCCTGAGATAGCTTCTTTTCACTTCTATTAATCTTGTTAACAATTTAATGCTTTGCATGTATTCTTTTCTGACCAGATCTCTATAGGCTGCTATATGTTACTTCTGAAATCTAGGACTCACAACACATTTAATAGCATTGTGTTAGATCTCTGTTCTCTTGTTTTCCTTTTAAAATTATAGTCAAGGACAATATCTAGGTGGTATGAGTGTTTATTACCAAAGAAAATAGTAGAAGATACTCAATAAGTCATTGCCAAATGAAAGCCACACTTTTCACTTACATCTCTGTTATCTCTGAATGAAACCCAAACAAAGATCTAAAATGGGGAGCACATTTGAATAGACCAGATGTTCTAAACACAAACCCATCTATTTTGTTCAATGCGCGTGTATGCTTCATTTAATGAAATCTAGAAAAGCATTGCCTGGTCTTTCAACCCTTGGATGAGCATCTCACCAATAACTGCCTGGGTCACTGAGAGAAAGTATTTGAGAGTATATTTCTTCCTGGATCGGGCTGTCCATTTAATCACTTTCCAACAGCCTCCACTATTCACATGTCCACTTGATCTACATTAATTATTTTAACCGACATCCTTGTTAAGTGAAATTGTTTTTCCTAGCCAGACTATAAATAGCCTCCGACTTGTTCATCATTTATCTCTTTGGAGATCACAGGGCTGCATTTATAAAGAGAGAAAGTCATGACTTGGCCAAGATGCAGAAAGCAGCCCTCTCTAGGGGCAAAGGAATTTCACAGTTATTGGAGAGACACAGCTTATTTTTTTCCTGACAACACACCCAGGACAGGGCATTGGCTTTCTTTTAAGTGTGAAAGATTGCTTTTTGTAGTGTTCTTTCTCTGCTGTCCAAGGAGGAGGCGAAGGAGAAGCACCAGTAATAAGGGAAAGCTGCAGGAATAACTAAAATTAATAAAGCTTCATCTTCTGTCAGCTCTTCTCATCCACAAAACAATATACGCACATGACAAAGAAAGGATTCCATGGTTAGGTTTTATTTTAAAGAGAACAAAAAGGTAGTAAGTTTTCTGTGACTATATGTGAAACAATTAAGATTACTTAATCTCTCAATTTCTCTAGTCCAATCAAAGAATTGACTGCTGAAAAGGGGACAACTTTCAGTGTGGAATATGTCCAAAAAATTCCAGCTTATATTACTGCTTTTCTACTGAGATATTACGACCTCCTTATATCGTTCAGGGCCTGATTATTCTACACTAACAAGCAGCACCATAATGTCAGTGGCTCAAAAAATCAAAACTTTCTTACTCATGCTGTGTCTCCACTTATGATCAGCAGTATTTTATATTCCATGTCATCTTTAATCAGGCACTAATGGAGATTTCATAATTTTGAATGCTGCTAGTCACCTACAAGGGTACAGGTAAATAGCAAGTCACACATAGTTTGTAAGGACTTTTGCTCGGAAGTAAGGTGTCACTTCTGTTAACATTTTATTAGCCAATGTAAGACACATAGCCTGGCCTAGCTTCAAAGGAATAGGCAAGTGCAGACTTGCCATGTTTCTGGAAGATGGGTAGCAGCAGACCTATTTGTTAAACAACATTGATGACTTACATGAATCACTTCTTTCAGTATTATTAATTGGTATATATATATTTTTTTTTCATGCAGACTTTCCTCTACAGGTGAAATCATATTCAAGTGCCCCTGATTCAATTAAAAGTCCAGAATCTCTTAGAGATGCAGAGCAGTCTCTACACTAGGTTTGGTTTTGCCTACTCTTGATCCAGACACCTACAAATTTTATTTAAAAAAAAAAAAAAAGTCACTTTGTATGGGCATCATACTGACTAGTCAGAGGGTGACCAGAAAAAATATCAGTGAGATTGTCATTTTCTCTGGTTAAAACAAATTGGCTGTCAAATTGATAATTTTGCTGATCTTAACAATTAAATTCAAACAGATTCTACAATCTATTTGATTATGTGGCAGTTTGCTATTATGACCATTGGGAAGGTGCATTAAACTAAATAAGAAAGACTGAAGCACTGTATTTTGATCAAGAGGGTACTATATAAAGTACCTGGATATTATTTCATAGTATTCTAGTTTTTCTTCTGAGCATTTTTTTTTCTGTTTGTTTTCCATCAGCTTTAACATTTCATTTTTCTCTTGGCATAGTTATAGTGAGTGGAAAGTTAATAATTTCTAATCATATTTAAGTTTATGGTATCAGTTTTAGAAATTTGGAATCATAGCTAGAGTTAACAAATTCACTAATGTTCTTCATTCTTTCATTTCACTCTCACTTCTCATTTTCTCAACACTTCTTATGGTCTCAAGGTTTATTCTTCAGCTCTTTTTTCTTCTCTCCTATTTATTGCATCTAACATTGCAAAGTGAAACAGTTCCTGTAATTTTCTCAATAATAAAATTTCAAATTAACTATAATTTCGAGGAAATGAACATTTCCTAGGAGAAGAATAGACAAAAGATAAATATTTCCAAATTTGCCAAATTCTTTCTGTAGCAAGGAATAGATTCCTGATTCAAAGTAGGTTATATTTTTAAAGCATATATATCAACTACTGGTCTGTAACAAACCACCTCCAAAACTCAATGCCTTAAAGTAACAATCACTTATTTTCTTTCAAGAGTTAGTAGGTCAGCTGACCTCAACTGAACAGCTCAGCTTTAAGGTGTAGATATAGCTAGGGATGGCTATCTCTATACTATGGGTTGTGTCTGCTCCATGAACATAAATTATGAAGCTCAGAATGAAGACAAGTAACACTTTTCATGGAGATGAAAGAGACACTATAGGGAAAGTTCAATGGTACAAATACATTTTAAGCCTCTGTTTACATCACATTTGTTAACATCCCATTGGCAAAACAAGTCATGGGGAAGAACTCAACATCAATGTCAGAGGGAAGTATGCACCTCCCATGGAGGTAGTAGAAAGGGAAGGAGTAATTCAAACAGTGTTCTCATCTTCTACAATGAACATTATATTGGTTTATGTATCTGGGAAGTCCAAGGGCAGTAATTAGACTGTGTGCACAGCCAGATTCAAATCAGGTCATTGCTTTTCTCCTTCTCTTTTCTTCTCACTGCCTCCATCTCCTATCCTTGATCTCTCAGTAGGTTCATTTTATTCTCAGGCAGGTTTCCCAACATGACTCAAAATGTAGCCTCTGGTTCTTTGAAACTTATGTTCTCATGTGTTACTATCCAAATGGAAAAGAGACTTTTCTTCTCCTAGAATCTATACAAAAACCTCAGATAAGATTCTGATTATCTGATTAGTTTAATAGCCTTAAAATCAGGGGAATAGTCTATGGGATCGATAAACCTAAATAAAGTGGGGCATGATAATTGACAGCCTCAGTAGAATTCTGTGCACTGGGGAGAAGATGGCACCACAAAGGAAAACTGGCTGGTGTTATAAGCAAAGAAGTGATTAATGCTGAGCAGATAAAACAAAAGATGTTCATTATAATAATACTGTATAATTAATATGTGTAAATATTGTGCAGCTCGCCAGACTTCTCTGTCCATGGGATTCTCCAGGCAAGAATACTGGAGTGGATTGCCATTCCCTTCTCCAGGGGATCTTTTCAATCCAGGGATCAAACCTGGGTCTCTCACCTTGCAGGAAGATTCTTTACCATCTGAGCCACCATCTGAGGGAAGCCCCATAAATACTATACAAAAGAGTAATTATATGATTCCACAAAAAATAAATAGATGTGGAATGGAATTTAAATGGAGTTTACCCATTTACAAAAGTTCAGGTTAATCCTTCATCTGAGTTTTCAGAAAGGGAGACTGTTTCCTCAGTTCCAGAGTACAAAGGTATCTTTTCACTTACGACTTACATAAAATGTGCTTATTTTCACTTTACTTTTAAATGTACAGAAAATAATATCTATATTTAACTGAAATGTTTATAATGAGGTTCTGATAAAAATTATTGAGTGGCCAAGGAGCATAGTGGTCTTATAATATAGCCTGCATACGAAGTTATTTCGGGGGTTTCCCTTGTTGCTCAGTCAGTAAAGAGTCTGCCTGCAGTGTAGGAGACCTGGGTTCAAAGCCTGGGTTGGGAAGATCCTTCAGTCGTGTCTGACTCTTTGGAACCTATGGAACACTGCAGGCTCCTCTGTCCCTGGGATTCTCCAGGCAAGAATTCTATAGACAGTTGCTGTGCACTCCTCCAGCGGTTCTTCCTGAAACATGCATGGAATCCATGTTTCTTAGGGCTTCTGAACTGGAGGCTAGTTCTTTATCACTAGCACTCCTGGGAAGCCCCTATAACATAGCACACTTATTTAAAAATCAGGAGAGAGAGGTAGTAAGATAGCAAGTAATTTTGTCAAGGCCATAGCTAGATATTGACAGGACACAGCCAAATCAGATTATGAAAGCTAAAATAAACAAGAAAAACAAAATGGCTACTTTGAGTTTAGTTTCAACCAGACCTGTTGCTTAAATAGATTAGCTTAACAGATGGATGGGGAGGCTAACCTTCATTCCTTAATTTATAGAAGCAAACCATCCCTTTCAAGAGCACATTCCAATTAGAAAACACTGAAAGTTCTAGTCATACCAATTTTCTACAATTCGGAGATTGGCAGGGATTTTGAAACACATCCCCTACTGCCCCATGCCCAGTGTTGTAAACAATTACATCTCTCTTCCCCTTTCCAAATTGCATCATGGATTTCTAGCCAAAGCCTTGCCACCTGGCTGACCCTTGACAAAATGAACTTCAATCTTTAATTTCCTACTTTTGTTCCTGTAAGATATTTGGGGATAGTAAAGGAGTAAGATGTGCAAAATAGAGGATCATCATGAAGAATAAAAAAATTCAGTCAAAGAAATAGTATATGTGTTTGGTGAGAAAATCACATCAGCAGCCATTACAATGTTATTTGTTTCTTCTCTGGGAGGGCAGGCATAAAACTATATATGCAGTGTATGTATGCCCACCTGACAACTTTTAGTGGGGAAGAAGGAAAACAAAGACTTTTAGTTTGGTTAGAGCGTTAGCTGAATTGTGTTCTGTTCTTCCTCACTTTGGCCAGAGCCAATTTAAGCAGATCTTCATTTTCTTCTCATGCTCCATTTCCACCAAATGTCTTTTCAGTTCAGATAAAGCCTCTCTCAGCCAGACTTTACTTCTGTCTTGCACTGGCATAATTACAGAAAATTGCACTGTTTGCTCAATTTTTGCAAATTGAGCTAATGTAAAACTATGTAAATTATTTACCAAAAAGGAGCAAAATCAAACAAGTAAATGGGTTTGTGCTGCACATTAAAGGAGCAGAGTGGCACATCCAGCATCTTGGTTACAGAGCCAGCTTGATTAAGTCAGCCCAGAGCCACACAGTCCTTGCTTGGCTCCAGTGAACATTCAAAGGGGTACCCCTCACTGCACTCCCAAAAACCCTAATCAGTTTTTTTTCAACTTCTGAGTCAGCTGGACGATGTGGAGAGGTCAATATTTTGCAGTCTGATTAAGGCTCTTCTATTGCTTCTAGTCTTCTTCATTCTTTCCTTTCTTCTCTTTGTGTTGCCTTTTTACTTTTCCCTTCCTTCTCTTATCTTCCTTCATCATAAAGGGGTTGGCATTTTGGAACAATGAGAGATTTTGTGTTCTCCATTTTTTTTTCTTTCTCCCTCTCTCAAAACACTTTCCCCAGACAATCTTGTTGATTGTCACATCTGTTATCATTAAGGAGATGACTAAAAAATCTTAGAACTTGTTGCAATTTGACCAACATTCCTCACCCCATTCCCTCCTTTCAGTCTGCCTTCTGAGTTGAATATTGCTGTGTGGGTGTCTGACATCTGAAAAACTTCTAATAACATTGTTTTTGCAAGCATTTGTCTTTCAGTTTTCCACCTTTGTCAAATAGAAGCACCATTCTGTTAGTTACCTGGGCTCATGTCCCCAAATTATATTTGGTTCTTTCTTCTCTTTTGTCAAGTTAGAAAGATGGTAAAAATAACCCTGTATACGAGACAGCAAAAGAGACACTAATGTATAGAACAGTCTTTTGGACTCTGTGGGAGTGGGAGAGGGAGAGTGTGGGATGATTCGGGAGAATGGCATTGAAACATGTATAATATCATATATGAAATGAGTCACCAGTCTAGGTTCAATGCACGATACTGGATGCTTGGGGCTGGTGCACTGGGACGACCCAGAGGGATGGTACGGGGAGGGAGGAGGAAAGAGGGTTCAGGATGGGGAACACATGTATACCTGTGGCAGGTTCATTTTGATATATGGCAAAACCAATACAATATTGTAAAGTTAAAAAATAAAATACAAATTTCACATCTTGTTCATATCCAATATTGGTTGCTTCCCTTGCTGTGTTTCTATTTCAAACTCTTAGCATTTCTGTTTGCTCTCTGTTTTGTGCTCATTGTCCATCCCTCCCATTCCCCTTCCAAGAGACATTTCTCTAACATGAGACTCCATCTACATCCTTGATCAGTGTCAATGATGTAAGATATCAAGCTGGCTATGGCTGTTAGAAAGTTGAGAACGTTATTTGAGATCACCTCTAACAAATTTAAAGAAATTACCTCTTGTGCTACAGACTTACCTCACATTTACCTTCATTTTATCTTTCTACTTTTCCTTCCTTGTTTACATATTGTCCACTCACCTTTTATTTTAACATTTTATTTAATTGTGTTTAAAGACTTTTTGAAAACTGCTATAAATAAGAATGTTCCAGTCATCAAATACTCCATAACAAACCATGTGCCATTAAACAAAACCAGTCACTCATTATTATCTCTAACAGTTTTGGAAGATGACATACTGAGATCAGTTAGATAGTTCTTAGGGTTTCTTGTAGAGCTGTAATCACACAGTATCTTGGACTGGAGTGATCACCAAGTCTTCTTTATTTGCATGTTTGGCCTCTGAGCTGGGAAGACTCAGAAGCCTGGCAGAGGAATAGCCAGAGATATTCAGGCATCTCTTCTCATTGCTATGTGGTCTCTCCAGAATGACAGATTCAGGGTAGCTGGACCTCTTAAAAAGTGTCTTAGGGATCAAAAAGTGCAAATCCTGAGGGAGAGCTGGGTAGAAACTCTATCCTCTTTCATGCCCTCGACTAGAAAGTCATGTGCCCTAACTTGTGAATCACCTTATTGCTTGAAGCAACCACAAAATTTGACTCAAATAGAAGAGATGAAGACTACAGCTCTTGGTGGGGAGTGGCAGGGTTCTGGAAGATCATGGGCAATGTAAGATGTTGTTGCATTCATTGTTGGAAAATACAACCTGTCATCTTGAGTTAAGATGTAACATAAGCAAATATATCAAAAACATAATTTATCTTGCCACCTCCAGTGTCTGTCACCTACTGACTTAGCTTGCTAGGGATTAATCTCTCTACAGCATAAACACTTATCCTATGATACTCTTTCAATCAATAGATAAGCATTCCCACTTTTGTGATGTCCCTTTGTGTCCTGTGACAAAAAGGTTTATGTGGTCAAAAATTGTTAAAACATTTAAATAAATTTCTATACCAAAGAGCTTTTAAGGATGCATTGCAAATATTTTAAAAAGATGTAAGTCATATACAGTATTCTTACAACAGTCTACAGAAGCCTTTTTTTTCAGAGTCCCTATTAACATTTTACAGTAATTGTATTCTGCTGGATACACTGAGGAAAGCATCTAACTACACAACATTGTCACAGCTCCTTATGTACAAGATAATCTTGTAATCTGCTATTAAATCCAGGTACTTTTGAGAGACCAAAGGTTGCTGTTACTAATCAAAGCTGTTAACTATTCTAGACATCCAGGATAAGGGTCATTCTATTCATAGTCTATAAACTATTCATTCTGGATTCTAAAGCAACCTCATTTTGCATGATTATACATTCTTGTGTACTTAGCAGGATAGCCCCAATCTCCTGGACTCACAGGATTTTTAGAAATAGCATATTCTTTGCACACTCTCAGTTCAGTTCAGTCACTCAGTCGTGTCCGACTCTTTGCGACTCCATGAATCGCAACACGCCAGGCCTCCCTGTCCATCACCAACTCCCGGAGTTCACTAAGACTCATGTCCATCGAGTCAGTGATGCCATCCAGCCATCTCATCCTGTCATCCCCTTCTCCTCCTGCCCCCAATCCCTCCCAGCATCAGAGTCTTTTCCAATGAGTCAACTCTTCGCATGAGGTGGCCAAAGTACTGGAATTTCAGCTTTAGCATCATTCCCTACAAAGAAATCCCAGGGCTGATCTCCTTTAGAATGGACTGGTTGGATCTCCTTGCACACTCCATGCCTGTATATTTTCTCACGTTGAAAATGTTTCCATTTCCATTAGGAAATGTTTAAAATCCTCCAGTGAAAGGTACCACCCTCTTGAATGAAGCACTTCCCCAAGGCAAACAATTCTAGTCTGTACAAGTATTCCCTACTCTTCAAAAATCTATTTTTTGACAGTTCACTTTTATGAAAGACCTACATTAATACCTGTTTTTCATTGACTGACAGAAATCTGAAGAAGATATTTTCTTTTGCAAAAAAAAAAAAAAAAAGAGGCAAATGAAA
>NW_011494626.1:1036655-1039879 GCF_000754665.1 Bison bison bison
ATCAGATTCAGCATTTGTTTTGTCACATCATGGAGACAGCAGCACCTAAGCAGTGTAAGTGGCTCCTTCCCAGAGAACCACACTCAGCATCTCAGCGTCTCTCATCAAGCAGCCACAGCTTTGAACTGTGTCAAAACCAAAGTAGCATCTCTGCTTAATCTCAATGTGTTTTGTGCCTTCATTAGTTAAGATTTATGCTTAGGTAATTGCCTCTTCAGAGAAGGCAATGGCCCCCGACTCCAGCCCTCTTGCCTGGAAAATCCCATGGACCTCCGTGGTCCTGGTGGGCTGCAGTCCATGGGGTCGCTAAGAGTCGGGCAGGACTGAGCGATTTCACTTTCACTTTTCACTTTCATGCATTGGAGAAGGAAATGGCAACCCACTCCAGTGTTCTTGCCTGGAGAATCCCAAGGACGGGGGAGCCTGGTGGGCTGCCGTCTATGGGGTTGCACAGAGTCGGACACGACTGAAGCGACTTAGCAGCAGCAGCAATTGCCTCTTCACTTTAGGCCATTTGGCTTATGAGATTTCACAGGAACACAATAGCTTCAGATAGCAGGGGAAACCTGTACTACAGCTACCTACATCCATGCCTCCTCTTTCCTTTACATTGTGAGATCCGGGAGTGTTAGGTTAACAACTTATTTTGTTTGAATTGAGAGACATCAAACTATATCATGTCTTAACTACAAGCAGATGGGTATATCTCACATATTGAAGCGTTAAGGTAGAAGTCATTTTTACTCAAATATTATTAATTAAAAACAGTTTGGAGGACTTACTATATCAGCCTTTCCTAGTGCTGAGTATCAAAGGAGAAAGAAGATATTGCCCACAATTTTGAAGGGGAGGGGAGATTCACACATGTGATATGGTGAGTACAAATATATGCAAAGGTCCAAAGAAACAAATCATTGCAATGAAGATCTATTGAATTTATAACTATTGACAAAAAAAAATCTATAATAATAATGTAAAATGAAAATATTTCCAGACATGTCAGTAAACAAGAAATGTCACAGCTATCAGTGATTTCTAGCCTCCAAATGTGAATGAGGGCTCCCAAAACTGAGATCCAGCAGATTCTGCCACTCACCATGATGACTGTTGAACAACTTAGGGGGAAGGCCAGAAGTAGCCATCTGCCACTCCTTAAGGTGAACAAGGAAAGGGACTTGGCCCCAGAAAGCTGGGATGCAAAAGAAAGGAATGATTTCATTGAGCCCAGAGACTTGCATCTTCCCACACATAGAATGCTAAATTCCTTAACTTGATACCTGATTTTGATGTTCACATTGCCTGCTGTCTTTGTTAAAAACTTGTATGTAGCTCAATTCTTCCTCCCACCTCCTTGGAGTAGTTTTCTCAGAGCTACTGAGATGCTGTCTTTGCATATTGCTCACAAGTTTTTTCTCCAGAGCCTTGGATGTAACTCTCCATCCATGGAGGAAGATCCCACCTTTGAAAAAGAGAAATGAAATTGCAGACATCCGAGTGGTGGGAATACTCAATGGAGAAGATGTTACAAGATGCAAGGAAGTGAAGCTAGAAAAGAAAGAAAAGAATGACTTACATAATTATGTTGATTTGAAATCAGCAAAGACAGTGTGGTAGTGGGAAGCCTAGCCATGAGTGGGAAGCCTGACAAGTATGTACATGAGTAAAGCAGTGGAGAACTTTGAAGTCAAAGAAAATATATTTACATTTTTAAAGAGATTCTAAGGGGTTAGCTTGAGGGAAAGAATGGCCTGTTTATTGAATAGCAGGGAGACTTGTCAGAAGCATTCTGAATTATATGCAGAAAAAAGCTGTGGAGAAAACTTGTCACTGAAGTCTCCATATAAGGAACATTGAGTAACATTATGAATGATAGCTTTACTAGCTCTCTTTACTGGCAGAAAAGGTGTAAAACTAACATATATGAGCGGTTATTATTTTGATCTTCAAATAAGCCAAGAGGTAATTATCAAAGAGTCAATCTACACGGATAAGTAAGAATAAATAACTATAGCTACTAGAAAATCTATGATCTCAAATTCTCATGTACCTTTTATCCAGCTTCCCAGTTCTATGTCTAATTCAGTTTTAGGCTATCATAGAAATTGAGTCATCAATTTACTGGGGAGCCCTGTCGTTCATGGTACAAAAAAAAAAAATATCAAACTTTGAAAAAAGTCCTCTTCCCACTTTTTTAATCACTCATACATGCATCCTCCCTGCCTCAACGAGCTTATCCATCCCTAGTTCTTGAATTACCAATTATAAGAAGATAACAACAGATACACACATTCAGGTGAGATATCTCTGAACTTCAAGTGTGTTTAGCCTTTTGTTCACCTTACAGCTCGTCCTGTAAATATTTCATCTATTTCAATCTCAGTATGATTAAAATTCAATCTGATGTAATCTTCTTACATATTTCTTACCTTTGCACAGGCCCCCATCATACATCTATATACAATCTGGAAACTAGGATTTGTTCTGACACTAACTGTGCATGGTTGGTACCAAATCTTACTCCTGCTGCTGCTGCTGCCATGGCTGGTACTGCCAAGTCACTTCAGTTGTGTCTGACTCTGTGCAACCCTGTGGACTGAAGCCTTCCAAGCTCTTCTGTCCATGGGATTCTCCAGGTAAGAGTACTGGAATGGGTTGCCATGCCTTCCTCCAGGGTATCTTCCCAATCCAGGGATCGAACCTGAACTGCTTATGTTTCCTGCATTGGCAGGAAGGTTCTTTACTACTGGCACCACCTGGGAATCCCAAATGTATTTTTATTCCATCTGTTTCTTTTCATATGCACTTCTACAACTTTTGCCCAGGTTGCCAACTTTTCTTTTTAGAATTTTTATATTAACACCTGTACTTGTCTATCTTTATGTCTTCTCTTCTCCACGTGTCTCTTTCCCATATTCTAGTCTGTGTTATTTTCAAAATACAGATTAGAATCATGCCTTTTTTTCAGCTTAAAATCATTCAAATTTCATTGTTCTTAAATTTCTAAACTCAGTCTTCAAAATTTGACATGGTTTAATTCCTACCTACTACTTCTTCAACTTTATTTTATCACTTAATCTACCTCACATTTTCTGTTGCATTCACCCCCATCTTCTGTTTGTTCCTTTTAGACTCTATGATTAAACCTCCCTTGCATTTCAGTAGCTTGGAACTTTCTCTATCTCCAACTTAAAATGTTTTGCCTTATCACCGGTCTTTTTTTTTTT
>NW_011494626.1:1039979-1084186 GCF_000754665.1 Bison bison bison
TTTTTTTTTTTTTTTTTTTTTTTTACTTTTGAATACTTATTATTTTTTTAATTTTATTTTATTTTTAAACTTTACAATATTGTATTAGTTTTGCCAAATATCAAAATGAATCCACCACAGGTATACCCACATTCCCCATCCTGAACCCTCCTCCCTCCTCCCTCCCCTACCCTCCCTCTGGGTCGTCCCAGTGCACCAGGCCCAAGCATCCAATACCGTGCATCGAACCTGGACTGGCGACTCATTTCATACATGATATTATACATGTTTCAATGCTATTCTCCCAAATCTCCCCACCCTCTCCCTCTCCCACAGAGTCCATAAGACTGATCTATACATTGGTGTCTCTTTTGCTGTCTCGTACACAGGGTTATTGTTAGCATCTTTCTAAATTCCATATATTACTCTCATTGTTCAACAGTCATTTCCTCAGTGAGAGGTCCGAAGCCTCTGTAGCTGGATAAAATTCTACCACTTATGGTACTATGTACTTCAACTTTAGAACATTATAACTGTTATAGTTTTGCATTGGTTTGTATAGTTGATAATGTTGGTCTCTTTTATTAGTATGTGTTTAGTGATATCAAGGGCCTCATTTACTTTACTTTATCATTGTATTCTCAAGATCTTGGACTGTACCTCACACATATTAAGCATTCAGTAAAGATTTGTTAGGTGGATACATGTATCAATCAATGGCTCAAAAGATACATGATAGCCCAAATGAATATAAATATATCTTTTTGTTCTCAGCAGAAATATGATAGAGTTGACTCAATATAAATAATAATAGTACAGAAATGTAGTTAATTATTCAGTTTTGTTTACAGTAAACTTCAGTGGCATGCATTATACCAGTGAGGGATCTTCTTAATGACCAAGGTTGGTATGCCAAGGTGCTAGGACTGTTTTTGGGGTTTTATGAAAACTTAGAGTGATGAGCAATAAAAAAAAAAAAAAAAAATGTACAACAGGCTAGAGCCAGTTGGCAGTAATGAGGAAAGGGGTGATTGCCAACAACTACACTTTTCAGTGAGAAAAGAATGTGATCAAAGCGATTAAAACCACAGGGATCACACATCAAGTCAGCGTACTTGCCAGCCAGCAATCAAATCTTCCAATGTACCAGAAAAAGCCCTAGCAAAAAATCAGAGCCAATTTGTATATTGTTAGGAAGTGTTTTAGTTTTATCAACTTTAGGAGTGTGGTACTTCATCTACTTATTGTCCTAGAAAGGTTGTTTAACAGGAGTTCCAAACGAAAGGTTCAGTTGTCAGTCTTGAGATAGATGAGCCAATCATATGGATAGGAGACTATAGAACACAGATAACACAGAACTCTCCTCAAGTTTCAGTTTTGTGTTAGACACTGAATTATGTTCTTGTGTGCATGCATGTGTGTGTGGCGGGGGGGGGCGGTGCATGTGTGTTTGAAGGGGTTATTGAAGTCTTTGAAGGGGTCACTGAAGTCTTTGTCTTCAATGAACTTATTTTAGTTTAGCATTCAACAGTCTCACCTTTCCTCTGTAACCAAAAGTTGACTAATAAATTTATAAAGGGCTTACTCTGCCCCATGCGTTATTGGAAATATCTCACGTGCCCTACTGAATTTAACTTTCTTGGCAAATTTATGCTAGGGATTTTTATTACTATCTCCTTTGAGAAGATTAGGAAACCAAGACACAGGTAGACTGAAAAATATGTCTGAAATGGGGATTGAACACAGGCCATGTTACTGTAAAACCTGTGTGTTAATCACTGTGGGGTTTAGCTTCCAATCTCTTTGCCAACTGTAAATATAAGCTGAACAAATTGTTTAGTTGAACATTCAGGAAATATAATCTTAAAGCAGCAGTGCCATGATGTATTAATTTAATGACATGACCTGAGAGCTATTCATACTATTTTGCAAATAATGAAGCCTTAGGTAAAATCATCCATATAATCGTCACTTGG
This sequence comes from Bison bison bison, assembly GCF_000754665.1. Classification (NCBI taxonomy): domain Eukaryota; kingdom Metazoa; phylum Chordata; class Mammalia; order Artiodactyla; family Bovidae; genus Bison; species Bison bison. The sequence goes on from NW_011494626.1 coordinate 1,041,935, forward strand.
CCCTTTGACTTGGCACACATACATGCAGTTTGAGTCTGTCCCTGAAAAAGAAACTAAAGTGCAGCATAGTTGATAAACCATGACCAGGAATGGCAGGTTAATCCCTCTTGGGTTTCTGTGATTTGGAAGAAAAAGGCAGCACGTGCCCGTATTCTGGTCACCTGAACACACAGTTATGATGGGATTGGACCAGATGCTGGTCATTGCTATAAACCTATATATAATAAAGAAATTTTATATAATTTTATATATAGACTCTGGATATATGCTTTTCATCCAGAGAAGTTTGGAAGACCTAATAAAGTTGTTGTAACTTCTGTGAAACAGCATTATGTACCAAAATCTAGGTCAGCTTATCGCCACCAGCCTCTGAATGTAGGGTCTCCACTGAGGAACTAGAAGAGCATATTCACCTAATCATTATCATCATCATTTCCCTGATTTATATAATTTATTATTTTTTCCTAAACATGTATTCCCTTGGCTCATTTAAGCAAACTGTAACATATAATATCTATAGGGCTTGACTTCATGCCTACCAGAGTCTGTTTATATCTTTTGGTCCTTTTAACTAATGGTGTTCATTTTCTCACAAGATTTAAATGCCTAAAGGTAAAGGAGAAAAGGAAAGATATACCCATTTGAATGCAGAGTTCCAAAGAATAGCAAGGAGAGATAAGAAAGCCTTCCTCAGTAATCAATGCAAAGAACTAGAGGAAAACAATAGAATGGGAAAGACTAGAGATCTCCTCAATAAAATTTGAGATACCAAGGGAACATTTTTTGCAAAGATGGGCACAATAAAGGACAGAAATAGTATGGACCACACAGAAGCAGAAGATAATAAGAAGAGCTGGCAAGAATACACAGAACTATACAAAAAAGATCTTTATGACCAAGATTAACCACGATGGTGTGATCACTCACCTAGAGCCAGACATCCTGCAATATGAAGTCAAGTGGCCTTAGGAAGCATCACTACTAACAAAGCTAGTGGAGGTGATGGAATTCCAGTTGAGCTATTTCAAATCCTAAAAGATGATGCTGTGAAAGTGCTGCACTCAGTATGCCAACAAATTTGGAAAACTCAGCAATGGCCACAGGACTGGAAAAAATCAGTTTTCATTCCAATTCCAAAGAAAGGCAATGCCAAAGAATGCTCAAACTACCGCACAATTGCACTCATCTCACACACTAGTAAAGTAATGCTCAAAATTATCCAAGCCAGTCTTCAACAGTACGTGAACCGTACTGTTTTCAGTATGGTTTTCAGAATTTCCAGATGTTCAAGCTGAATTTAGAAAAGGCAGAGGAACTAGAGATCAAATGGCCAACATCCATTGCATCAATGAAAATGCAAGAAAGTTCCAGAAAAACATCTACTGCTTTATTGACTATGTCAAAACCTTTGACTGTGTAGATAACAACAAACTGTGGAAAATTCTTCAAGAGATGGGAATACCAGACCACCTGACCTGCTTCCTGAGAAATCTGTATGCAGGTTAAGAAGCAACAGTTAGAACTAGACATGGAACAGTAGACTGGTTCCAAATATGGAAAGGACTATGTCAAGGCTGTATATTGTCACCCTGCTTATTTAATTTATATGCAGAGTACATCATAAGAAATGCCAGGGTGGCAAGGCACAAACTGGAATCAAGATTGCTGGGAGAAATATCAATAACCTCAGTTACATAGATGACACTACTTTTATGGCAGAAAGTGAAGAAGATTAAAGAGCCTCTTGAGGAAAGTGAAAGAGGAGAGTGAAATAGTTGGCTTAAAATTCAACTTTCAGAAAACTAAGATCATGCCATCTGGTCCCATCACTTCATGGCAAATAGATGGGAAACTATGGAAACAGTGAGAGACTTTATTTTCTTGGGCTCTAAAATCACTGAAGATGGTGACTGCAGCCATGAAATTAAAAGATGATTGCTCCTTGGAAGAAAAGCTATTACCATCCTGGACAGCATTTTAAAAAGCAGAGACATTACTTTGCCGACAAAGGTCCTTGTAGTCAAAACTATGGTTTTTCCAGTAGTCGTGTATGGATATGAAAGTTGGACTATAAAGAAAGCTGAACACCAAAGAACTGATGCTTTTGAACTGTGGTCTTGGGGAAGACTGTTGAGAGTCCCTTGAACTGCAAGGAGATCAAACCGGTCAATCCTAAAGGAAATCAGTCCTGAATAATCATTGGAAGGACTGATGCTGAAGCTGAAATTCCAGTACTTTGGCCACCTGATGCAAAGAACTGACTCATTGGAAAAGACCCTGATGCTGGGAAAGATTGAATTCAGAAGAAGGGGATGACAGAGGATGAGATGGTTTTGGGCATCACCGACTCAATGGACATGTGTTTGAGCCAGCTCTGGGAGTTGGTAAAGGAAAGCCAGAGAAGCCTGGTGTGCTGCACTCCACGGGGTCGCAAAGAGTTGGACACGACTGAGTGATTGAACTGAACTGAAATAATATAGACAATGAGAAATAATGTTGAAGAGTCACGTGAACCCCCAATGTTCATCGCAGCACTGCTTACAATAGCCAGGACATGGAAGCAACCTAGATGTCCATTGTTAGATGAATGGATAAGATAGCTGTGGTACATATACACGATGGAATATTACTCAGCTATTAAAAAGAATGCATTTGAATCAGTTCTAATGAGGTGGATGAAACTGGAGCCTATTATACAGAGCGAATTAAGTCCGAAAGAAAAACACCAATACAGTATATTAACACATATATATGGAATTTAGAAAGATGGTGGCGATGACCCTATATGAGAGACAGCAAAAGAGACACAGATGTGAAGAACAGACTTTTGGACTATACGAGAGAAGGTGAGGGTGGGATGATTCAAGAGAATAGCATTGAAACATATATTATTATATGTGAAATAGATTGCCAGTCCAGGTTTTATGCATGAGACAGGGCACTCAGGGCTGGTGCACTGGAACAACGCTGAGGGATGGGATGGGGAAGGAGGTGGGAGGGGGGTTCAGGATGGGGAACACACATACACCCATGGCTGATTCATGTGAATGTAGGACAAAACTGCCACAATATTGTAATTAGCTTCCAATTAAAATAAATAAAAAATAAAAAACAAAACATCAAAAAAAAAAGAAATAATATGTGATAGTGACCAATGAAACTATTACTTAGTGGCTGTTAGGTATGGAATTTAAGAGTACTTTTGACTCTCCCTGCCTCACCCCCCTTTAGCTGCTCCATTTTTATAATGGCACATAGACCACACTGCATTTTTCTTTGAGAAGCAGAAGTAATACCATGATTTATATTGATACCTGTACAATGAGAATTTAAGTCAGTGTTTTACCCTGTCTGCAATATCTGCATTGTATATGTTAGTTTCAGTTTCAGTAAAAATTTTCCAGACTGTTAAAGGAACATCAGAAAATGTGAGGGCATGGGTAGATACCGTGTGTGTGGAGGGGAGGGTGTGGAGGGTAGTGAAAGGGCTTCCGGTGACCCTAAAGTCGCACAGCAGAAAGGACTACTTGGCTGCCCATGAGAGTCTAGCTGGCACTGTGAAAGGGGACAGCAGACAGATAAAGTGGCTCTTACTTGAGGCACTTGTACCTAAGCCTCCAAATGGCACCCACAGCATCCTTTCCATACAGCAGGCTCCCTTGACATTAGAGGAAATATCACCGATACCAGCCCGCCATATGGGCTTCTCCAGGCAGCGCATCTGCTGTGTGCTCTGGTGGCACGTGGCAGAGACGAGAAAGGTTTAACATTTTTCATTAGTGTATGCCATAGACAGTTGAACTCCATTATAATGTCTGCAGGAAGAATCTGATCCATTCCATTATCACAGTGACAAAGAGAAAGGATGGTTTGTGATTTCAGAAAGGTCACAGTGAACCAGTGTTCAGCTGTAAGCACTCAAGGTATGATGATAATAATGGGAGAAAGGGTTTAAAAGATAAAGTTTGCAGTCAGACAAAAATTAACATTTAAAAAGAAACGCTTATCTATGAGATATTCCTATTCCTCTCTATTTCTGTTTCCTAGAAATTGCTGGTTGTTAGTGTATTTATATATAAATATATTCTTTCTCCTTCAAGAATTCGTATCTGCTGTCTGATAGGAAGAAATGCCTGTTGCTATGGGAGGGACTGTGATGTCACATGCAGAAGACAGTCATTTCATTGTGTTATTAAACAAAGGAAAGAAATGAATTGGGAAGGGGAAAGCTGATAGTTTATCTGCATTTCAGGCTATAGGTGGCTAATTATTATTAGTTCTGTTGACAATCTTGGAAATAGCGTTAATCATTAGGGAATTCTTGTTATACAAACATGTTTGGGGTGTGGCATGTAACTCTACTAGAATCCACATTTTATGGTGACATGTCTAAAAGAGTGACAAAAATTAACTAGACATTTTAGAACATCTGCAGAACTGATAACAAGAATCAACTGGCTGCCTCCTCCTCCTCCTGAAAGCTTCTCTAATTCTCTAACAAAAACCTCTCTGATATTTGTTTACCTGCTAGCCATCCATTTCTTTTCTTGATATCACTTTCCTATGCGGGAGACGCTGGTTCAATCCCTGATCTGAGAAGATCCCTGGAGAAGGGAAGGGCTACCAACTGCAGTATTCCTGCCTGAGAATCCTATGGATAGAGGGGCCTGGTGGGCTACAGGCCATGGAGTGTCACAAACAGTTGGACACATTTTAGCGACTAAACAACATTATGCCAAAAGGGAAAACAAAAAAGGGAAAACATTATATAAGTTCAATAATTATAACAAATTTGCTTCATTACGTTGATTATAGGAAATAAGTATTTAGAATTACCAAGACCATTTTTTGGTTTTGTTTTTCATCTTTCTTCACTCTGTCTCCTCAGTCCCTAGCTTTTGTTGTTGTTGTTTTTCATGATGTTAACTAAGTATTCAGTGAATACTATCTGAATTGAATCTAGTGTTAGGTATTCCAGACTCTGCAGCTTTATGATGATACATTTACCTCTGTGTCTATATTGCAGTTTATTCCCAATTAAAATCAACAAATACATGTTAGCAATCTGTCTGCTGCAATCAAATTAATTTTTACATTGAAGATTCAACCCTAAATCTAACTCAAGTATTGGCCCTTAATGTTACCAGCCTGCCTGATCAGGACAAATTTTATTCTAGTTCACCCCATGATGAAGACTAGCATGCTGGACACGGAGACTCCATGTTTTTCACTTTTTTCCCATGCACTTAATAAATTCTGGATCTTAAATTTCTTCCCATTCACTTCTATAGCCAGATGATCTAATGCTACTTTTACTAAAACAATTGCACAATTTCAAGATATTTTTTAATATTTACTGCTCTGGGCCACTATGACAATTTTTGATATTGTGGACATTTCCCCTTTTTCAATATTTTTTCCCCCAATCTCTTGGATTTTGCATGCCAGTCTCCTTTTACCTTTCTAACAGTCCTTTCATGTATTCTCTTAGAATTATTCTACTCATACTCACAATGTACACACAAGTTTAATTCTTTCCTTGGCTTTTTCATCTTCTCACTCTAGACATTTTTACCTAGGAAATGAAATTTATAGGTTGAGTACCCATGATAAGTGGCCACTACTACGTATTCGCCTAAATATGAAAATCCTTAAAACAATGTCTTAAGCTTGGAACTCTGAACTAAACTGACTTTGTATTAACTGTCATTACTCAAATGTCCCATAGATGGTTTCTATGCAATTTAACTCTAAAACAAATTAATTAATTGAGTAGTGAAATGACCCTCCACATATACAAAACTTGCTTGCCTTAAGAACTTCCTGTTTCAGTCCATGGTCAAATTATGCGAAGATTATCAACATCCAAATAATTTCAGAACCTGTGGATTGTGCTTCAGAAATATTTCTGAAACCCTTCCCTCCTTTCTTGATTCTCATAGCAATACTTCAATTTAGACTCTCATCATCATCATGCTGCTTGGTTTTCTAACTGGAATTCTTATCTCTAGCCTCTCCTCTCAATCATCAACATCTCTTCACACAATTGTAAGTTTCTACTTTCTCAAACACAGATACAGTCATTTTATCCATTCTTCACAAATCACCTGAAGCTTGACCAAACTGAGCAATTTAGCAATATGTGTTAAAAGCCTTAGAATTTGTTTTAGCAATTATACTTTTAGAAATATTCCATTAGGAAAAAGTAAACAAGTTAACAATTTCGTACATAGGAAAATATAAGCAAAATTATCATTAAAAGATATCAAAAATTACTCTCAAATAATGCTGTTAAATAATGTGTGAAAAACTCCATATAATGCAATATAGTAAAAATCACTATAATATTCTTAACAATTATGTTTTTTTCCACAAATAAAATTACAAATATATCTTTAATCTAAAAAATATAATTATAGAAAATTCAGCTCTGACCAAGATGGAGAAACAGGGAACATACTTACCCTCTTACCTGAAACAACTAAAAATTTAGACAAGGGATATGAAATTATGATTCTTAAAATATTAGATATGAAAGAGCAGTGATCCAGGGGAAACAGGAAGCAAATGAAGTGAGCTCTACAACTATCCGAGCTTGCAGCCTCTATAAATTTTCCAAGCTTAGACCTAAGGTAAGTAAATCACATTGGAGTCTTGAAGTCTTCCTAAGGTAGATGATACAAAGCTGGGAGTGTGGGGAAGCCAAGAGAGGTAGATATTACAGCGTAGGGCACTGCACAGAAGAAGAACAATTTGGAGTTCTGCAGAGGATCCTTATCATGTTTCAGCTGAATACTGAACACCTCTTACATATAAAGGAAGTAATGAAGATTGAGGAAAGAGATACACAAAAATAATTTAGCAAATAATGCTCATAAATTTCAAAGGACTGGAAATAGTTCCTATCACAACTAGCCGAATAGGAAAACCTCATAATCCATGGGACAATAGTGGTGTAAGAGAAGGTATTGGGATCAATAGTGGAGAGAAAATAAAATCTAGAAACTTAAAAGTGAAGCTTGAAGAATCAATTGAATTGTTTAAAACCAGTGATAAAGAGGCTTCCCTGGTGACTCAGTAGGTGAAGAGTTTGCCTGCAATGCCAGAGACTTGTCTTCAATCCTTGGGTTGGAAAGATCCCCTGGAGAAAGATATTGTTACCCACTCCAGTGCTCTTGCCTGGAGAATTCCATGGACAGAGGAGTCCGGTGGGCTATAGTTCACACAGTCACAAAGAGACGGATGTGACTGAATTACTAAAATTTTCATTTTCAGTGATAAAAAGAAAATCTTAAAAGCAGCCAGAAGAAATGGCACATTGTATACAAATAAATAAATAAGAAAACAAAGTCAGCAAACTTCTCTTTGGAAGCAACTGGAGTCAAAAAAACAGGAGAGCCAACACTTCAAGAGTACTGAATGAAAAATCGTTAGCTTAGAATTCTAATACTAAAAATGGTAGTGAAAGAGAGGCAATTTCAGACATACAAATGTTAGAGAATTCATCATCAGCAGACCTGCACTTCAAAAAATATTAAAGAAATTCCCTCCTTCAGACAGAGAAAATAGTACTAGGAAGAAATCTGGATATATCAAAAATAATAGAGTACTGTGGCTGATTCATGTTCAGGTATGGCAGAAACCAGCACCATATTGTAAAGCAATTATCTTCCAAAAAATTTGACTATCTAAAACAAAATTTTAAAATGCATTGTGTAAGCTATAATTTAAGTAGAAATAAAATGTTTAACGATAAGAATCCAAAGACTGGAAAAGGAGAAATTGATATATACTGTTTTAAGTTTCTTAAACTATATATGTGAAGAGGTAAGAGGTCAAATTGCCAACATCCACTGGATCACAAAAAAAGCAAGGGAATTCCAAAATACATATACTTCTGCTTCATTGACTACACTAAAGTCTTTGACCATGTGGATCACAACAAACTGGAAAATTCTCAGAGACGGGAATACCAGACCAGATTACCTGTTTCCTGAGAAACTTATATGCAGGACAAATAGCCACAGTTAGGACTGGACATGAAAAAATGGGCTGGTTCAAAATTGGGAAAGGAGTATGTCAAGGTTGTATATTGTCATACTGCTTATTTAACTTATATGCAGAGTGCATCATTCAAAATGCCCGGCTGTATGAAGCACAAGCTGGAATCAAGATTGCTGGGAGAAATATCAATAACCTTAGATATGCACATGATACCACCTTTATGGCTGAAAGTGAAGAGGAACTGAGGAGCCTCTTGATGAAAGTGTAAGATGAGAATGAAAAAGCTGGCTTAAAACTCAACATTCAATAAACGAAGAACATGGCATCCAGTTCCATCCCTTCATGGAAAATAGATGGAGAAAAAGTGTAAACAGTGACAGACTTTCTTTGCTTGGGCTCCAAAATTAATGTGAATGGTGAACAGCCATGAAATTGAAAGACACTTTTTCCTTGGAAGAAAAGCTATGACCAATCTAGACAGCATATTAAAAAGCAGAGTACTGCTTTTTAATCACTTTGCTGATAAAAGTCCATCTAGTCAAAGCTATGGTTTTTCCAGTGGTCATGCATGGATGTGAGAATTGAACCATAAAGAAGATTGGGCACCAAAGAATTGATGCTTTCAAACTGTGGTGATGGAGAAGATTCTTGGGACTCCTTTGGACAGCAAAGAGATCAAATCAGTCATCCTAAAGGAAATCAAACTTGAATATTTATTGGAAGAACTGATGCTGAAGCTGAAGCTCCAATACTTTGGCCACCTGACAGAAACAGCCAACTCACTGGAAATAACCTTGATCCTGGGAAAGACTGAGGGCAAGGGGAGATGGGGACAACAGAGGATGAGATGGTTAGATGGCATCACTGACTAAATGGACATGAGTTTGAGCAATCTTTGGGAAATAGTGAAAGACAGGGAATGCTGGCATGCTGCAGTCCATGGGATTGCAAAGAGTCAGGCATGACTTAGCGACTGAACAACAGCAACAACATTACTTGAATAAGATAGATTGTGATGAGTTAAAAATATGCAATATAAACCCTAGACAAATACAAACATTTATAGTGTATGAGCTAGCAAAAAATATAGCATGGAATTCTGAAATTTCTCAATCCAAAAGAAGGCAGAAAAAAGAAGCAAAGAAGAAATAGCCTACAACAAATGTGTGTGGCAAGAATACTGTCTTAAAAAGCAACTATATCAGTAATAGGGTTTCCCTGGTGGCTCAATGATAAAGGAATTGCCAGCAATGCAGGAGATATGGGTTTGATTCCTGGGTCAGGAAGATCCCCTGGAGAAGGAAATGGCAATTTCCAGCAATCTTGCCTTGGAAATCCTAAGGACAGAGGAGCTTGGTGGGCTACAGTCCATGGGGTTGCAAAAGAGTCAGACACAAACTAGCAACTAAACAACAACAACAATATCAGTAATAACATTAAATATAAATGGCTTAAACATCTAAATTAAATGGCTCAGATTGTGATGACAAATTATAGATTCAATTCCGCAATACCTAGAATAGAAGTAGATGTATCATGATAGAAATAACTAAAGGGAATCTGGAGAGGCTATATTAACATTTTATATTTTATTTACACTTTATAAGTGTATAGTTTATAAAAATTTATGTTTATTTTAAATAAAAATAAAAGGCTTGCCTCACTGACATTATGCTCTGCTGGTCTAGAGGTCCTAGTACCAAAGGGAAGAATGCTTGTATGAGTTCACATAACAAAGCTTCTGTTGAACTGAAAGCTGTAACTGCTGGCTGGTTGTTTTGGGCTCCTCCTTCTTCTAAATCAATAGGCAAAGAAATATGTTACTATGCTGGCTGGAGCACTACATTCTGATAAATGGAGAAAATTGGGTTGCCACTACAAAATACATGTAAGGAAGAGTGTGTCTGGAACATAGAAGATTCCTTAGAGTGTCTTTTAATGCTATGATATCCTAGTATTAAAGGCATTGGACAACTATGATAATTAAGTTAAAGCAGGGTTTCTAATGACTCAGATCCTTCAGGAATGAAGGTTTAAGATATGCATCAGTAACAAGTTGACAAGAAGTGGACTATGATGGTTAGATTTATGTATCAACTTGGCTAAGCTTTAGTCCTCAGCTAATCAATCAAAAACTAGACTAGGTATATTGTGACATTATCCTGTAGGTATGATTCACATTTGTAATCAATTGACTTTAAAGGAGGTTAACTTAGGAAACCTGGATGAGCCTTATGTGCAGAAATGAAGTTTCTCTAAAGAAGAAATTCCATCTGTGACATACAGCTTCAGTTCAGGCTCAAGAGTTCAAAGCTACCCTTTCTAATGACCTATCATATGGATTTTGAACTTGCCTATCCAGGCTCATATTTGCATAATCCAAATTCTTGTAATGAATATTTTAATATATATATCCTACTGGTGATATCCTAGATCTTATATATCATATCCTATATCCTATATTTCATATATCCTATATCCTTCTGTTCCTCTAGTTGAATCCTATCATTTACTGATAATGATAGGTACTAAAATTTTAATGTTGATTTTCTCTGGATGATTCGATTTTCAGTAGTTTGTTTGATGCTCATTTTGAATAAACATTACAAAATAAATGTGTCTTTTTAAAATGAAGAAATTAATATTATGCTTTGTTTTTTGAAATTTTCTATGTCAATGTCCTCTATTTTTTTTTTAACTGTGTGTGGTGTGTGCTATTGTTGCTCTTTTAACTGTGCATTGCAATTATTTGTGCCTATTTTTTTCTCTTCTACTATTTTGTTTGCTCTCTTGCAATGCTAACATAAATATGGACAAGTTAGATAATATTTTATTGAATTGAAATTTTGCTAACAATTTACTACACATGGCCCGCATTCTGAGACCTGAGCTATTATCAGAAGATGGCCATGCATATCTTGCAGCCAGAGATATCATTCATTTCCTGAGTACTATTTTTGTTTATGGGTTCTTAGAGTGCATGAGGTGCTATCTGGTCTATTTCATGCATGTTCCTTAAAGAGAAAACATTTTCCCCATAGCAGACAAGTTGCTAAGGAAAGTCTTGAGAAATTAAGTAAGAGGGAGATAGGGTAAGTCAGGGTTTGTTTGTTTTTTTTTTTTTCCCCACAGCCTTCTGTTCTGTTTAGTTGCTTAGCCGTGTCCAACTCTTTGCGACCCCATGGACTGCAGCATACCAGGCTTCCCTGTCCTTCACCATTTCCCTGAGTTTGCTCAAACTCATTTCCATTGTCTTGGTGACGCCATCCAACCGTTTCATCCTCTGTCATCCCCTTCTCCTCCTGCCTTCAACCTTTCCTAGCATCAGGGTCTTTTCCAATAAGTCGGCTCCTAGCATCAGGTTGCCAATGTATTGGATCTTTGGCTTCAGCATCAGTCCTTCTAATGAATATTCAGGGTTGATTTCCTTCCAGACTGATTTCATCTTGCTGTTCAAGGGACTCTCAAGGGACTTTTCATAACCTAATATACATCATTTAGGGATGATCAAGGGAGATGTCCCATCTTGCTTCTGAAGTTGCTGTATGTCAGTATTTGGATATCAGGATAGTTATTATTTACTCCAACAGACATAAGCATCTAGGATTAAGGGCAACAATTAGATCAGGTATTGTAAATAGTCAGCTTAATTATTATAGTGTGAGATAGGGGAACTTGACCTCATAGCAACACCTTGATGCTTAGTATATCTCAAAGCATAGCCCTTGCCTACTCATGACTAACCTTTCCAAAAGAAATGTTGTTTGTATAGTCGTTTGTAAGGCTGGTTTGAAAAACTTAACACTGATATCCACACATAGGTAGGGATCTACACATACATGCATATATGTCACGTGGCATTTTCCATTATAAGCTATTGGATATAATGGTCCATCCTTTCTTTGGCTTTAATCAGTTGATCCTTTATAGCCACATAAGCTCTTCCTTTCAGCCTAAATATATTTTTGAAAAAATTAAGAAAGGGAATTAGCCTAAGTACAGTTAATTAACATTAGAATAATCTGGTGATTTTGAAAACTTAGCATTATCTGGGTCCCACAGCTAGATATGAGATGTAGACATTAGCATATGCCATGCAAACTATAAGCTGTACGTCTTGTTTATTTGGTCCTGGTGCTAACTTAGGGTGGTCCTCAGCTTCCCCTGTCTAAGTCAAGGCCTTGAATTATGTTGCATGACAAGGAAGAATTTGTTTTCACATAGGTAGACTGGATGCTCAGTGGTCTAAACAACAGCAACAAAAGCCATACAAATAATAATAATATAAAATAACATGGGACTTTTCCAGGGATTTTTCAGTGGGAAAAATATCAGGGAAGCAAGGCTTTAGAACATGAATCTTAGATAGACCATACACCAAAATGTAGTAATGTACCATACGGGTACATTACTTTTAAGAAAAACATAATTGTTAAAGGAAGAGAGTTAGTAATGTGGATCAAGAAGATGTAGATAAGCATGGGTATTCATGACATGGAAAGTAAGTATATTTGAAGCACGTGAACACAGGTAACATTAAAAAAAGGAGACAGACATTGGATTTATTAAAACCAATCCTATTGGACCACACTAGATCCTAACTTTTGTATTTGTCCTCTTTCCAGCACCGTTTGTCCTCTTTCCAGCACGGAGACTTATATACTGACATGAGGCAGAGTGTACTCAAACCCTTTTACAATCCCTAAAGCCCATCTTGATGGTAGTATCCTGTTTTTTGTTGATGAATTTCCCCTAATTCTGAGTGCCTGCTTACTTGTATTTGTTTCCCCATTTATGTGGTTTTCTCACTTTCTCTTCTCAATATAAAGCTTTTGTTGTCCCTGTCCCTCTTTAGCCCAGTAGTTTTTAAATCTATGTGGTGAAACATGCTGTTAAGATCTTCTCTGTTTATATCTTAAAATGTCATCAGTTTTGGTTTTGTTTTCCCCCCCATCCGTGCCTCTTATTTTACCCTGTGGTACAGTTTATGGGGCTTCCTCAATGGCTCAGCGGGTAAGGAATCTGTCTGCAGTGCAGGAGACATGGGTTTCACCCCTTGATCAGGAAGATCCCATGGAGGAGGAAAATGGAAACTTACTCTAGTATTCCTGCCTGAAAAATCCCATGGACAGAGGAGCCTGGTGGGCTACAGTCTAATGGGTTGAAAGGGTTGAACACACTGAGCAACTGAACACACATCCTAAGTACAACATGAAGAAGCTGTGGCCCCTCCTCTTTACTGACACAGCTAAGTCAGATACCAGTTAAATTCTGGATTTTAATCCTGAGAAGCAAGCGGAATCAGCTTTTGAAGTGAATCCGCTTTTATCATTTGCCTAGGTTAGGAGGTGACCAACCAGGATGGTGAAATCGCTCAGCATCAAATCAAATTGGAGTAACACAAAGCATCATGTCTAGTGCTTAGTTGTTTTTTCTTTTTTTTAAAGTAAATTCCATATTTCTCCCCAAAAGTTTTTGACTTCAAGAATGAAAATAAAATAAGCATATTTGTCTCAATCCAAATACAGACACCAGAAAGACAAACTGGGACTATACAATGAAGTAGCTTGCAGGATAATACTGAAAATGTAATCATGCATAAATCATGCGCAAAGTAGAAACCACAAATTCTGTATTTGGCAAGCCTTCGATTCCTTTGCATAATTCTTTCATTTTCATCTTGCTGCTTCCATTCTCTTCTCATAGAAATAGCTACATAAAACAAAGACATAAACTGTGTGCAATTAAAATGGGGAAATAGCTGAAAGGAATGTATTGATAATTATGTTAAAATCTATACCGTAAGGATTCTTGCATTGTTAGACATCTAATTTGTCATCTGTTGACATCAGCATCTCGGTTCTCCAACATTTGAAGCTTTCTTTTAGGCAACTTCTTTGAAAGTGAGCAAACTTATGTACCATTGAGTTGACAAAAGTATAACTATATCTTAAAGAAAGAGACCATTGAGAAGTCTCTGGCAGTTATATGGACCTCCATGAAGATGCAACAATCTGTGAGAGGCAGAGCTGGGGGAGACAGCTTCCTGCGATGAAAGCAAGTGCTAGAATTGTGCTCTCAGGAGCGAGGTTGGCGGTGGTGACTGGAACAGGAAGGAAAACGTTTAGAGTCATTTCCTGTGTGCGGAGCCCTGCTTTACCTTTATAACCTTGAATGAAGGGAGTTTATTTGAGGGGGGAGAAAGCACTGCCTTTACATATAGGGAAGGTGCTAGCTATTTACCTTGGGATAGGGACAATTATTATAGCCTCCCATATCTTTTCTCTTAATTATCATCGTCTGGTCCATGAAGCTCAGATATGCATGATTTCTTCTTTCCATCACAACCTATTAGAAAATTAAAGCTCTAAATTTCATTTCCATTGGGGCTTAAATGTTGCATTATAACTTAAAATCTTTCTCTGATGTTAAAAATATTAAGGTGAGAAGCAGTATGGTATAGTGCTAATGACAACTCTGTAGTTCTTCCTGAATTTAATCAGTGATGGTTAAAGTTGTAATAATATTACTAGTTTATATGATTGCTGTCAGGATTCAATTAGATAATATGTAAAAATAAAATGTCTGCCACTAATTACCATGTATTGAAATTTTATTGGCAAAAAGAATAAAGAATAGATCAAAAGGAAAAAATAAGAAAATAAGGACAGTGATAAGATCTAGTAAGTTGAGGTATGTGGCAATGTAGGAAACACTTCTGGGGCTCTTACTAAAGGCCAGAACATATTGTGTTCAATGCTTTTAAATCCCATTATTCTTCTTTGAAGTAGGTAATAATATCTCCCCTTAAAAGATGTAAATGCTGGGGACTAGCTTATCAAAAATTACACTTCTAGTGAATTTGAATTTGAATGAGACAATGGAAGCCGAATTCTTAATCTTTATATTGTTTTATTTTAAAAAAAAATAAATTTTAAGCTGTTCTTAAATATTAATAAATAAAATCAAAATAAAGCAAATCAAAATCAAGTCATTGCTTTGTGTTGCTTACGTTGTGCTTTCCCTCCCCTCCCTCTAGTGGGATGTAATGGGAAAAACGCTTGGATGAACAACTGGGATACTGTGTTTTTATCACTAATGCATCACATTGAGGGATCTGTGTGTAACATATAAAAGTGTTTTGAAAACATGTTAAGACACTATATCGACGAAAGACATAGCAAAACAGATTTCACAGGGACTGCTGGGGATTTGCTGTGCTGATGGCATCCAATCCTAGTTACCATGCATGAGCCGGCTGCCTGAATTTTGCATTTCAAAAACTTAAGAATATGTAACTAGGATGTATATTTCAATCTTTTCAAGTATTGCATTCATTAAAAGAATACACTCTTTCCTCTCACCATTAACTACCTTCTGTCCTCACCGCGTTTCCTAGTCTCTTTCTTTTGTGTTCGCACCCAGCTCCGTTGTCACATTTTCTCCAGGATTGTGACACCCAGAAGAGTATGAGAAACAAAAGAGACAAAAAATCTAGTCTAAGGAGTCCTGTGTATAATTGCTGCTAAGTTCATTACAGTGGCAATGGAGAGAAATAGAGCATTCATAATTTGGTTGAGAAGGAACTTTAACATCAAAACAGACTGCTGTGGTACAGAGCAGTGTCAAAGAGACACAGTTGGCTCTGCTCTGGAGTGACTTGTGCACCCGTAACAAGCCCTCATTTATTGATAGAACTGCAGGGAGCGTGGCCAGCGCAGAACACAGAGATTCAGTCAAGGTTTGTCCCATGGAGAGAAATCTGGGTGGTGAATTAAGAACTAGATACAGTTTTCTAGAATCCGTCGCCTTTTGTTTTCCTCCCAGCGTTGTGTCCCACCCTTCTCGAACTTGTGTCTCACAGTGACTTCACAATCCAAAGTTCGCCACCAGTCAATTTCAAAACCTTGCAGGAGCATCTACATCTTGCATTTGTTGTTCAGCCTGCATTGTGTCATATACGTCATTAAAGACAGCAGGGCCCCCTCAATCAATTCATGGGTGGTGGACCTCTTCTCGTCTATATTAGCTCTTATATATTAAGTACTGATATATATGTATTAGCATAGGGTTAGGATTTATTAATCCTATTTTACAAACAAGAAAGCTGAGGTTCAAATAAGAAGAGACCTACTTGAAATAACTAAAATATCAGGCTTCAAACAACATCTAACTAACTCCAAAATGCAAGCCTTTTTATTAATCCAATGTTTTCTTGATATAAATGTGCTCTGTAGACAAGAGACAACAATGTTTCCTTTCTCCAAACATTTTATGAAATGTGAAAAATTAATCATATTCTGTCAGATGTTGCTCAGTTTTTGGAATTCAGCATCGACATAAGCAAAAAATAAACAAAAAGGAGAAAAAGAAGAAACCAATGAAAACACAATGACCTATTTTACATCTTTCACATCTTTTAAATAGTTTGACCTTTTATATATATCTAATTACCTTTTCTCCTGGTCATTTCCACAGTAACACCTTTCTGCTGAATCACAATATTTCCAAATACATAAGTTCAGTGAATACCCATCTATTCCACATAAAACGGGTTAATATGGTTAATATAACTACTTTGCTCCTTCTTACTGATGTTCCTTCACTTTCTGCTGGCATGTTTCACTTTTTTTTCCTCTGAATTTCCTGAAATGCTGCTTCAAATCACTCCTATGACTTTAAAAATGATGCATCCTTTTGACAATGCAATTGTTCAGCTAATTCTTCCTATAAATCAGGAACAGATTTAAGACAAAGATGGTTTCATCAAATGAGGTTGCCTGCTTCTCCTCTTTCCCTTTCCAGAAGTCTTGTGCAATGAAGATGCAAGCTGAAGCTTGGAGACGACATCTCCATTGGCAGAGGGCCATGCAAAGTTTAGCTACAGAGCATAGCACAGTTAAGTGCCTCCCTTCACTGTACCAACATTAAAAACAAAGAATAGAATTATCTTATGATCCATCAAAATTGAATATTAAGGGAATTACCTTTAGAAAAAGCACAGAACTTTTGAAGTTTTGTAGCACTTCTATTGGAAAAGAATTTATTTTAATACTGAAATAATTTCTCTACAATCAAATGGAAAATTTCTTAAAGTGTTTATGCTAAGAGTTTTATTGTGCTAGCAAAATAGTTTCTCTTTCTTGGCTTATCTCAGTAAAACAAGGTAAATCCTGCCTACCAAAATGCCTCCAAATGCAAAGTGACAAGGTCTGAGGAGCTTTCAGAAAACCAAGAAATCTGATCACTGCTGAGGGCATTTTAATATACTTATTTCAAAGATTATTTAAGTCCTGTTTTCTTACTCTGATTCTCTACTAGAATGAGAGCTCAAAGAGTATTCTGATGGTCATTTTTTCTCAATCCATATTAGCACTCAAAGAGTCTTTGCTAATAGAGCAGTATCTCAATAAATATTTATAAACCCTTCTTCTGTGCAGAGCTCTTAGCAGGATATTAGAAGGAATACATAAACATAAGAATATTTGCCTTCTAGAATTATGTGGATCAACAAGGTGTTAAGTAGGCACCTCCTTGTGGCTCTGCAGTAAAGAATCCACCTGCCAATGCATGAGATGAGAGTTTGATTCCTGGGTCGGGAAGATCCTCTGGAGAAGGAAATGGCAACCCAGTTCAGTATTCTTGTCTGGGAAATTCTTGCCATGGACAGGGGAGCCCAGCAGCCTATAGTTCATGTGGCCACAGAGTCAGATATGACTTAGCAACTAAAAAACAACAACAAATGAGCATAATAATATTTGACTTCCTTAATCATGTGGATCAACAGGTATACCTAATACTGTTTTAAAAAACTAGAGCAATGCAATTGGTCCAGTAAAGGCATGATGTGGGAGTGCAGCCCAGGATGGATATACATTGCCTGTCTCCCAAACTGGAACCTACAGCAAAGAAACCGGCTGAGTTTGGAACAAGGATCGTTTTCAATGGTCTCATTTGGATTGCATACGAAGAATAATGTTTGCAGTGACATGTTTTAAGAACCACTGTGCTTCAGTTTTCATAGCCAAAGGGATGGAATGGTTTGCCCAAGTTCACAAGCAGGATTAGAGACCAGGTCTTCTAACGCTGAGCCCTATCTGTTTGGACTACTTTAGGGTTTCCTTTTGTTCTCTTTGCCAGTAGTACTCAAAGAAGGGGGACTTAGGCTGAGGTCCAACAAGGAGAATATTAAAAGCCTACGTTTCAGAATCAGTCATCCTTCAACTTTGAATTTTTAACTCCAAAGTAGAACTGTTCCTAACACCTAAAGATGAAGTGGGGAGCACACTCATTGTACCAGGCGTGGGAAAGGACAATGGAGAGTGTCTTGTTAAATTCTTGACATGGGCTTACTAATACTTTTCTTCTTTTTTCATTAAAGAGCTGAAACATATTTATCTGTTTTAATGGAATTGATTGTCCAGGTAAATAGAAGTGGAAGTATAGCTTGTGGGTTTGAAAAGTATCTGTTTTCTCAGAACCTAGAAAGTGATGAAAAGAAAGCGTTTAGAGGAGAGAAGGGCTTCCCAGCTGGCACTAGTGGTAAAAAGCCTGCCTGCCAATGCAGGAGATTTCAGAGACAAGATTCGACCCCCTGGTCAGGAAGATCCCCTGGAGGAGAGAAACCCACTCCAATATTCTTGCCTGGAGGATCCCATGGACAGAGGAACATGGCAGGCTACAGTCTATAGGGTCGCAAAGAGTCAGACACGACTGAAGTGACTTAGTACATATGCACGCAGTGGAGACTGAGGTTGTGGTGAGACTATTTATTCACACAACATGGATTAGGTGAATGTGTATTCTGGGGTGAACACTTGGTGCATATGAGTTAATGAGACAATAAGGTCTTTACCAGACTCCACTCAAAGGTGTATTAGAGTTAATAATATGAATATGGAAAGAGAAACACCTGGACTCCATAAGCAAATGAAAGATCTATTCCAGAAATGAAGCCAATTGGGAGAACAAGGAAACTTTCTTTTTGGAAAAAAAAAAAAAAAGTCTTTACTTTGAAACCTGAAAAAGACTAAGTAGAGGAGCAGAGAGAACCAGAGATATAAATGTCTAGAGAAAAAAAGAACATGGTTCATTGGAGGAATAGAAAGCCCTCTAGTATGTTATCAGGTAGTCTGAGGTAAGTAGTAACAAATAATGAGGTTGGAGACACAAAAATGTGACATTATACAAAGCCAGTATATATATAAAAGTTTCTGTAAGGTTTTGGGCATGTGTTTGTTTTCTGGGTTTTTTGTTTGTTGTGTTTTTGTTTGTGTGTTTTTGTCGTTAGACTTTGGAAACCACTGACATATTTTAGAAAGATTGTGGAGAGATTTCCCTGGTTACAGTGAGGAGAACAAGACTGGAATGGGTAGTTGGAAGGTAAGGCAACCAGTTAAAGTCTTTGTAAAATTCAAGCATTGGTGATGATACTGGAGATGCACTGGTACTGAACTGGATGGTAGTCTCTGGGATGACTCAAAGTGAAAAGACTTTCAGCAGTTAGAATTGACAGGACTTGGTAACAGATTAGACGTGAGTTGTTGAGAGATAAAAGGTGATAAGGAGCATGGCGATTTCTGGTGAAAGTGGTTGGATAAAAAGCTGCAATTAAGGAACCAGAAGTCATAGCTGTACAATCAAGGAACAGAAGTAGGAGCAGGTCATGGAGAATGATAACTTGGATTTGACACCCAAACTGCCATCAGCATGCCAACTCCCCTAGACTTTCATTCACTGATTATTGGCAGAAGTCAAGATCCAAACATGAGTGAACTGCTTCTGGCACTTTCCAGAAGAGCTGGTGATTACTGAACCTCACGTCATAGAGAGTAGCATGAAGGATAACTTTCATAAAATATTAAATTGCCAATTGAGTTTTAAAAAGTAAGTAAATAACAATTTAAAGCTTATGAGTAACAATATATTATCTGCTCCCTCCTTCATTAAAACAAAGAAAAAAGCAAATAAAAATAGTAGAAAATCTCATTTTTCCATCCATATCAATTGTCCTTAGAAAGGAGAATAAATAGGTAGATTTGCTCTGCTTTCCTGCATATTTTTTTCTTCTTGATTGTTCTTAAAATCATGGGAATTGTTTAAATTTTGACCTTCATGGATTGCTAGCCATGCTTCCCAATGTTGAGCAAGATTCATAAAGATTCAATTTCCCATCATCCATCAAGTTATCTTACTATAACATACTTGTATCTTTTCTGGAAGGGGCAAAAAATAAACGCCATTCCTGACTATTATCAAGGGGCAAGAGGATGGGTGGGACCAAGGATGTTGGAGCCACCTCAGAAGTACTCAAGAGGAAATTGATCCCTCTAGAACGTTTGATATATAATCTCTCTCCCTTTCATATTTGTGGTTTTACAAGAAGTCTTGGGAAGTAGCTGGTAAGTGGACACATGGTCTCTCTGTTGGAGAAAAAGTGGGGCATAGACATGAGAAACGAGGAGATGTTCTGTGGTCTCCACACAGATCAGGGGCCATAACTCTGCCCTCTTTAGAACCTTTATTCCAGGTCCTTTCTTGCCAAAACCATAGTGTGACTATGACAGAGAAACAAGTCAGAAGCCAAGGTTTCATTATCCCTATGCCCCTATCCCTTAAACATGCACAATTTTATTTATTATTTAATTAATTTATTTTAATTGGAGGATAATTACTTTACAACACTGTGATGGTTTTTGCATACATCAACATGAATCGGCCACAGGCATACATGTGTCACCCCCATCCTGAACTGCCTCCCAACTCCCTCCCCACCCTACCCCTCTTAGTTGCCCCAGAGCACCAGCTTTGGGTGCCCTGCTTCATGCATGGAACTCACACTGGTCATCTCTTTTACATATGGTAATATATATGTTTTAATACTATTCTTTCAAATCATTCCCACCCTTGCTTTCTCCCGCTGAGTCCACAAGTCTGTTCGTTATATCTGAAACATGCACAATTTAAATTCAGTGATACGCAGTCCCACTTACTACCCCTCAAGCTGAGTGGTGTCCAAGGTTTGTGTCTGGGAAACCATGGAGAGGAGTCTCTATTTATTAGCATCAATCTCGCTGCTACTTATTCCAGATAGTTAAAGGTTAGCTTTTGTATTTGACCTTTCATCTCCCCTCCTAAACTATGTGGCTTGATTTTATTTTTCACATATTGTCCAGGAAGGGAATTGACTATCTTTAGCAACTGGCTATCTGTCGCTCAAACACAAGGGGGATTTAACCATACTAATAAAATGTGATTGCAAGAGTATGGCGTGCATCAGCCAGAGGTAGGAGCCCCTCATGGATGACTGGTGATGTCAGTCTCACACCTGTTCTTCAGAATAGGTGTCATCAAAGGAAAATTAGAGAATGCTCTTGATGAGGAAAAAACCAACTCCAGTCAGGATTGTCTTCTGAAACACTAAGGACTGTCCCCCAGTGTATTCCTCATTGGGAAGTCTGCCACCAGCCAGCAAAAGGAGAAGAGTAGAGAAGTCAATTGTTGCTGATCTTTGGGTCAGTTCAGTTCAGTTCAGTCGCTCAGTCATGTCTGACTCTTTGTGACCCCATGAATCACAGCACACCAGGCCTCCCTGCCCATCACCAACTTCTGGAGTTTACTCAAACTCATGTCCATCGAGTTGGTGATGCCATCCAGCCATCTCATCCTCTGTCAACCCCTTCTCCTCCCGCCTTCAATTTTTCCCAGCATCAGGGTCTTTTCCAATGAGCCAGTTCTTCACATAAGGTGGCCAAAGTATTGGAGTTTCAGCTTCAACATTAGTCCTTCCAATGAACACCCAGGACTGATCTTTAGAATGGACTGGTTGGATCTCCATGCAGTTCAAGGTTCTCAAGAGTCTTCTCCAAAACCACAGTCCAAAAGCATCAATTCTTCAGTGCTCAACTTTCTTCACAGTCCAACTCTCACATTCATACATGACCACTGGAAAAACCATAGCCTTGACTAGATGGACCTTTGTTGGCAACATAATGTCTCTGCTTTTTAATATGCTATCTAGGTTGGTCATAACTTTTCTTTCAAGGAGTAAGCATCTTTTAATTTCACGGCTGCAATCACCATCTGCAGTGATTTTGGAGCCCCCCAAAATAAAGTCTGACACTGTTTCTACTGTTTCCCCATCTATTTCCTATGAAGTGATGCCATGATCTTCGTTTTCTGAATGTTGAGCTTTAAGCCACCTTTTTCACTCTCCTCTTTCACTTTTATCAAGAGGCTTTTTAGTTCTTATTCTTCTTCTTTAGTTCTTTAGGTAAATTGTAGTCTTGCCTTATTAGCTAGGAGTGAATACAGGTGATTGAGATTATATGTATCATCCCTTCTTTATCTTGTGCTCAGACCTTACTGTGGACCTATGCTGTTGTCTCTGGTGAGAATGAGGTCATTTTTGTTGGTGACTGACCTTCCCCAATTGGAACAAAGGAAAGGAAGTTCAATCACTCTAGCATTCAAAGGAGCTGGCCATAAAGTTTGTGTGTAAGGTTTTATACAAGCGTGGTGTGTGAAATATTTGGTTCAAACCTTATGGATAGCAATAGAAGCTTTATAAAGGCAGCCTATTGCATGATCTTGATTGATCCACATCATGACTAAGAGACTGAATTGTACTCAAACTGTCTCATAGCACAGATGTATCATGCTTGTCCCAAACATAGGCACAGCTCGCAGGCTATTTCCCACATGATTTACATAGGGAGATAATATAGAAAACAAGTAACATTTATCACTCTAATACAAGTGGAAGAAAAAAAAAACAATGAACCAAATACACAAAAATCAAATCAAAATCTGCCTAACACTACAACTCTGTTTTCTGTTGTGTGATTAAATTACTTCACGTACATTGTACAGTTAGCTTTGCCACAGTAGCAGGATTCATGTTTAAAATAATGGCAGTATTTAAGGACAAAAAATACACACTGATTATCGCATTCCCCTTCATAAAGGTTACTTACTGAGTGGAGCAGCACGTGGACCCATAGACCCATTTTATGTGGCAAACCTTAATTATTCTACTTCCTCAAAGATACTGCTAGTATTTAAAGCGTATTATTTTAGAATAAAGGTTTCACTTTGCCTAAGCATTAAGACTTAAAAAAAACATTTAACTTTGACATTTCATTTATAGGCATTTTAATTATCTGGATGGTTTCCTTTAAATGCTAGATGTAGGCAGAAGAAAATTTGTACTTATATAGAAGAAAGTGCTTCTAGGACTCCCTAATTTTCATGTGTTATGAATTTTAATGCCTTATGCAGGTCAGGTTTTCATAGCCATGAAGAGGGAATACATTGACCTTAAACCATTTTACAGTTGTAACAGTATTTTTAGTCTCTGTTTGTTATGGGCAGATAGGAAATATATTTTGTTTATGTTTTCTTTTTCAAAAGTTCTTACAGCAGAAGTAAGAGAGCCCCAGGCATCTAAGAAAGGTCTCCTATTTTTTGCTATTTCCTTTTCACTTAAAAAAAAAAAAAAACCCACTTTTTTTTAGACAATAAGGTAGCAATAAAGCAGACTGTATCTGCATGGCCTAAAATAGTGAGGCATTGCCTCGCAGGTGAAGGTGGCAGAAGCCCCTCCCTGCAGATAGGATCATCCATCTACTATAGTGCAGAGCAGATAAAATTGGCTATCAGAGCCCTCCCTTCTTCCACTGTCTGTCCCCCACCCCTGACAAGACCCTTTTACCCAGGTATCCAGAGTTCCAATAGCAACTCGGTACTCTGATGTTTTCCTAGCTTCCCTTCATCTCTCACTGTGCCAATACTAGCTATGTATTTCTTAAATCTTCTTCTATCATATCAAAACTTGCCCAACCTCTCTAATATCTCTATTCAGGGTCTTGATTGGCAATGCAATCAACAGATTTAGGACAAGTCATTAGGAATAGATGCTATCTCAACTACTCTGTGGATTATTGCATATAAATACAATGAATGTGTGCGTAGATAAGTCGAAAAAGAAGATGCCAAAACATCATTTGTCATTGTTTCAAGACAATATATGCCCTTCAAGTTTTAGCTACCTGGAGGCACAATATTTAGGCTATAATAAATGAATCACCAATGGTGTATTTTGCAGCTCTTAGCAAGTAGATGTGGGGTAACATCTGTGAAGATAAATATTCTTAAAAGCATGGCTACAGCATGTTGACGTGAAGGCAGTTTGGTTACTTAGACAATGAAAACCACACTTGTGATTTTGCAAAACTTAAATAATGAGAAACTCTTCTTCTTCTTTTTTTTTGATATTGATAACCAATATGCTTTCTTTTCTGAACTCCCAGAGTACAAATATCCTCTGCCATCAATTTAATTCCTGATGAACGACTGAGATTTATTGCTCTCTGCTAGTTTATGCTGGAGAAGGCAATGGCACCCCATTCCAGTACTTTTGCCTGGAAAATCTCATGGACGGAGGAGCCTAGTAGGCTGCAGTCCATGTGGTCCCTAAAAGTCGGATATGACTGAGCATCCTCACTTTCACTTTTCACTTTCATGCATTGGAGAAGGAAATGGCAACCCACTCCAGTGTTCTTGCCTGGAATCCCAGGGATAGGGGAGCCTGGTGGGCTGCCGTCTATGGGGTCACACAGAGCCGGACACGATGGAAGTGACTTAGCAGCTTAGCAGCAGCAGCTAGTTTATGCATGGAAATACTGTCTCTTCCACATGGTGTCTGAAATAGCATCTTTTGAATTCCTCACAAGTGTCAAGCACAGACTAAGCACATGACAAAACATTAATATGGACTCATTATAAATACTCTGGAAGTTCTCTTGTGTTTTAAAGTTCCTGAGTGTTAGGTAAACACTGCCAACAGCCTAACACGGTCCTGTAATAGCACATTTGCGTGATCCCCGGGAATCAATTTAAGGAAACTCTTCTACATCTTAAAATAAAACGGTGCCAGTTTCTTTCATGATGTAGTTAAGCCATAACCTTCAAACTTAAATGAAATGGAATATTTTCAAGGTCAGCAAAGTCTAGGAAGGCTCTGTCCCCTACTTCCTGAACTCCCTCCCTGGACCTGGAATGGCCATCTGTTGCTCTGGCAGATTTACAGTTCATTCACACTGTGAATGATAGGAGGAGGAAGTGAGCAGAGCTAATCAGAGCTAAGTAGTTAACGAGCAGAGGGCTAACGAGCTGGTGAGTTAACGAGCTAAGCAGAGAGCTAATGAGCTGCTGTTTCCCACTACATGCAGCAAATATATCTTTCAGGTGATTGTTTACCTTTAGCATTCTTAGCAGATGTCCACAATGACAGAGCTAAGCTTTGACCGCTCCCTGAACATCTCAATCTAAAAAGAATTCAGTGATATCTTCAGTCTTAAGTGTATGAGCCACTGTTGTGACCTTGACGCGAAGTAACTTAATTTTGTTAACTTAGGCTAGTGGCCACTCCAACAGGTTATTTTCATAAATATTATAGTTACTTGCATAAAACTAGTAAAGATTACCTACTGGGCACCTATTTTGTACAAATTAACAGATAAAGTACTAATGATGTGGGAGAAAAACAAAATTTAAAAACTAGTGTCAGTCCCTCAAGAACTGGCAATATAATTGGGAGGAGATCAGTAGGATAGTTAAAGAAATAGAGAAAATAAGTAATAGGAGTCAGTAATGACTGTCACTAGGAATTTAGAGAGTAAGGATACCATTGTGTAGTGGAGTACAGAATAGGTCTGCATGGTCAGAGAGTTTGTGCTTTATTCATCTCAAGTGTCGGCCTGGAGACTTGACTTGAATGATATATTCTAGAGTCAGGTGGCCTGAGTCAAAATTAATCAGCTATGCCACACTTACTCCAAGTCCAAGGGTGCCTCAGTTAGATGTGAAGTACTCCTTGCTCCCTACAGCTGAGTCCTGTGTGCAGAGTTACTGGAAGACCTGGAGCTCACAGGAACCCATGGGACAGTTGACCAACTTAGGTAGGGTTGAGCCATCCTACTATGAGTATGAAAAGACATCAAATTGCACTAGAAAATCAGTTAATCTAAGCCATTACCCTACAGATAACTCTCCTCTGTAAGTTTCTCCCCTACTCCTGAGATCAGTGGACTATCTCAAATATAAAATAACAAGAGTCAGTTACTAATGCAAACTGGCAATGCAGAAAAAGAATCACAAGATGCTATTCATCTATGTAATTAATGAATAATAAGCTATTACTTTTAGATGTAACAGTTATTGATTATTGTAAGAGACTCCTAAATAGTTTTTCCATTTTCTCATTTTTCTTATTCATTCATTTAAAAAGAAGAGTGTTAATTGAGCTTATCCTGTAGCAATGATTGTTCTTGGCACCAAAAATAGAATAATGACCATGGAAGCAGCTGCCATCATGGAGCTAACCTTAACTGGGAGTGGCAGGAAACAACAAACCCCACAAAGGAATAGAGAAAACTGTTTCTTTTAGTAAGTGCTAGGCCAAAAAACAAAGAAGAATGAGAGGAAAGAAGATGAAATTGGGTAGAGGGCAAGTTTTCATAGAAAGACGAATCAGAGAAGATCTCACTAAGCGGGTGACAACTGAGCAAAGACCTGAGTGGGGGAAAAAAAGAAGATTTCAAACAATCTCAGTGAAAATGGTTCCAGGTAAAGCTATCCAGTGTAAAATTTTAGAAAGGGTAAAGACATAGGTTTGAACTGTTTACTGACAGCAAGAAGACCAGGATGAGTGAGTCTTCGTGAGTGAGGAATAGAGAACGAGTGAGCAGAACTCACATGGAAGGTCACTGAGGTCAAAGAGAGCAGAGTGCATTCCACCCAAAGTGCGGTGGCCAGTTATGGAAGGATTTTACATAGAGGAGGGGCATTCAACAATTTTCATTTTAGGACATTTATTTAAGGTGATCTGTGTATCGGTTCAGTTCATTTCAGTCACTCAGTCGTGTCTGACTCTTAGCGACCCCATGAAGTGCAGCATGCCAAGCCTGCCTGTCCATCACCAACTCCCGGAGTTCACTCAAATGTCCATCAAATCGGTGATGACATCCAGCCATCTAATCCTCTGTTGTCCCCTTCTCCTTCTGCCCCCAATCCCTCCCAGCATAAGAGTTTTTTCCAATGAGTCAACTCTTCGCATGAGGTGGCCAAAGTATTGGAGTTTCAGCTTCAGCATCAGTCCTTCCAATGAACACCCAGGATTGATCTCTTTTAGAATGGACTGGTTGGATCTTTTCGAAGTCCAAGTGTCTCTCAAGAGTCTTCTCCAACACCACAGTTTAAAAGCATCAGTTCTTCGGTGCTCAGTTTTCTTCACAGTCCAACTCTCACATCCATACATGACCACTGGAAAAACCATAGCCTTGACTAGATGGACCTTTGTTGGCACAGTAATGTCTCTGCTTTTCAATATGCTTCTAGGTTGGTCATAACTTTTCTTTCAAGGAGTAAGCATCTTTTAATTTCATGGCTGCAATCACCATCTGCAGTGATTTTGGAGCCCCCCAAAATAAATTCTGACACTGTTTCCCCATCTATTTCTCATGAAGTGATGGGACTAGATGCTGTGATCTTAGTTTTCTGAATGTTGAGCTTTAAGCCAACTTTTTCACTCCCTCTTTCAATTTCATCAAGAGCCTCTTTAGTTCTTCTTCACTTTCTGCCATAAGGGTGGTGTCATCTACATATCTGAGGTTATTGATATTTCTCCCACCAATCTTGATTCCAGCTTGTGCTTTATCCAGCCCAGCGTTTCTCATGATGTACTCTGAATATAAGTTAAATAAGCAGGGTGACAATATACAGCCTTGATGTTCTCTTTTCCTATTTGGAACCAGTCTGTTGTTCCATGTCCAGTTATAACCATTGCTTCCTGACCTGCCTACAGATTTTTCAAGAGGCAGGTCAGGTGGTCTGGTATTCCCATCTCTTGAAGAATTTTCCACAGTTTATTGTGATCCACACAGTCAAAAGCTTTGGCATAGTCAAGAAAGCAGAAATAGATTTTTTCTGGAACTCTCTTGCTTTTACCATGATCCAGTGGATGTTGGCAATTTGATCTCTGGTTCCTCTGCCTTTCCTAAAACCAGCTTGAACATCTGGAAGTTCACAGTTCATGTATTGCTGAAGCCTGGCTTGGAGAATTTTGAGCATTACTTTACTAGCATGTGAGATGAGTGCAATTGTGCGGTAGTTTGAGCATTCTTTGGCGTTGCCTTTATTTGGGATTGGAATGAAAACTGACCTTTTCCAGTCCTGTGGCCACTGCTGAGTTTTCCAAATTTGCTGGCATATTGAGTCTAGCACTTTCACAGCATTATCTTCCAGGATTTGAAATAGCTCAACTGGAATTCCATCACCTCCACTAGCTTTGTTCGTAGTGATGCTTCCTAAGGCCCACTTGACTTCCCATTCCAGGATGTCTGGCTCTAGGTGAGTGATCACACCATCTTGATTATCTTGGTCATGAAGATCTTTTTTGTACAATTCTGTGTATTCTTGCCATCTCTTCTTAATATCTTCTGCTTCAGTTAGGTCCATACCATTTCTGTCCTTTATGGAACATATGCATGAAATGTTCCCTTGGTATCTCTAATTTTCTTGAAGAGATCTCTAGTCTTTCACATTCTGTTGTTTTCCTCTATTTCTTTGCATTGATCACTGAGGAAGGCTTTATTCTCTTTCCTTGCTATTCTTTGGAACTCTGCATTCAGATGCTTATATCTTTTCTTTTCTTCTTTGCTTTTAGCTTCTCTTCTTTTCACAGCTATTTGTAAGGCCTTCTCAGACAGCCTTTTTGCTTTTTTGCATTTATTTTCCATGGGGATTGTCTTGATCCTTGTCTCCTGTACAGTGTCATGAACCTCTGTCCATAGTTCCTCAGGTACTCTATCAGATCTAGTCCCTTAAATCTATTTCTCACTTCCACTGTATAATCATAAGGGATTTGATTTAGGTCATCCCTGAATGGTCTAGTCGTTTTCCCTACTTTCTTCAATTTAAGTCTGAATTTGGCAATAAGGAGTTCATGATCTGAGCCACAGTCAGCTCCCAGTCTTGTTTTTGCTGACTTTATAGAGCTTCTCCATCTTTGGCTGCAAGAATATAATCAATCTGATTTTGGTGTTGACCATCTGGTGATGTCCATGTGTAGAGTCTTCTCTTGTGTTGTTGGAAGAGGGTGTTTCTTATGACCAGTGCATTTTCTTGGAAAAACTCTATTAGCCTTTGCCCCACTTCATTCCATACTCCAAGGCCAAATTTGCCGATCTGTGTATAAAATGGGTTAAAACCTAAAGATTTCTAAGATGAAAGAGCATGGGGAAGAGTAGTTCTTTTGGATGGATATGGGGGATGGGTTCTTTAGAGGTTTTTTAAGATGTGTTAATTGAAAAGAAAAGATGCTGTATATCGCATGAGCTACTGGGGTGAAGATGCCGAGTCAAGGAGTTAAGAGAAGGTGAGAGTCAGAAAGAACTTTGTTCAAAATCAGATTCTGGAGCAGTTGGGTTGTAAATGACAAAATCGAAGGTGTAAACATAGGAATGCAAGGCTAGCAAGTGGTAGTAGGAAATGAAGAAGTAGTTGATAGGAATGTATCCAAGAAAGATATTGAATTGCCAAGGATGATGGCAAAGACAAGGAGACAGATTGACTGATTAAAAGGTGAGAGAGAGTGCTAAACTGTAAGATCTGTAGAAGAAACTAATAAGACAGAGTTGTAAACTGTGATAGTCTGTACTTCAAAAGTTGTAAATTGTGATAGCTGAGAAAAGAAGAGAAGTGAAAGGCAAATGAGAAAAGGAAAGATACATCCATCTGAATGCAGAGTTCCAGAAAATAGCAAGGAAATATAAGAAAGCCTCCCTAAGTGATCAACACAAAGAAATAGAGGAAAACAATAAAATGGGAAAGACTTGAGATCTCCTCAAGAAACTTAAAGATAATAAGGGAATATTTCATGCAAAGATGGGCACAATAAAAAAACAGAAACAGTATGGAAATAACAGATGCAGAAGATTTAAGAAGAGGTGGCAGTAATAATACACAGAAGAGCTATGCAAAAAAAAATCTTAATGATCCAGATAACCATGATCACCCATCACTCACCTAGAGCCAGACACTGTGGAATGCAAAGTCAAGTGGACCTCAGGAAGCATCACTACTAACAAAGCTCATGAAGGTTATGGAATTCCACCTGAGCAATTTCAAAGCGTAAATGATGATGCTATTAAAGTGCTGCACTCAATATGCCAGCAAATTTGGAAAACTCAGTAGTGGCCACAGGACTGGAAAAGGTCAGTTTTCATCCCAATCCCAAAGAAAGGCAATACCAAATAAGTTCAAACTACCACACAATTGCACTCATCTCACATACTAGCAAAGTAATGCTCAAAATTCTCTAAGTGAGGCTTCAAAAGTGTGTAAACAGCTTCCAGATGTTCAAGCTGGATTTAGAAAAGGCAGAGGAACCAGAGATCAAATTGCCAACATTCGTTGAAGCATAGAAAAAGCAAGATAACTCCAGAAAAACATCTACTACTGCTTGATTTACTGTGCTAAAGCCTTTGACTATGTGGATCGCAACAAACTGTGGAACATTCTTAAAGAGACAGGAATACCAGACCACCTTACCTGCCTCTTCTGAAACCTATAGGTAGGTCAAGAGGCAACAGTTAGAAATGGACATGGAACAACAGACTGGTTCCAAATTGGGAAAGGAGTACTTCAAGGCTGTATATTGTCACCCTACTTATTTAATTTATATGCAGAGTGCATCATGTGAAATGCCAGGCTGGACAAAGCACAAGCTGGAATCAAGATTGCCAGGAGAAATATCAATAACCTCAGTTATGCAGATAACATTACCCTTATGGCCCAAAGTGAGGAAGAATTAAAGAGCCTCTTGATGAAGGTGAAAGAGGACAGTGAAAAAGCTGGCTTAAAACTAAACATTCAAAAAGCAAAGATCATGGCATCTGGTCCCATCACTTCATAGCAAATAGATGGGGAAACAATGAAAACAGAGACAGTCTTTATTTTCTTGAGTTCCAAAGTCACTGCAGATGGTGACTGTAGCCACAAAACTAAAAGATGCTTACTACTTGGCAGAAAAAATATGACCAATGTAGACAGCATATTAAAAAACAGAGACATTACTTTGCCAAAAAAGATCCATCTAGTCAAAGCTTTTGTTTCTAGTAGTCATGTACAGAAGTGAGAGTTGGATCATAAAGAAGGCTGAGCACCAAAGAATTGATGCTTTTGAACTGGTATTTTGAACTGGTGGTGTTGGAGAAGACTGTTGGGAGTTCCTTGGACTGCAAGGAGATCACACCAGTCAATCCTAAAGGGAACAAGTCCTGAATATTCATTGAAAGGACTGTTGCTGAAACTGAACTTCCAGTACTTTGGCCAACTGATGCAAAGAGCTGACTCATTGGAAAAGACCCTGACACTGGGACAACTTTAAGGCAAGAGGAGAGGGGGACAACTGAGGGTGAAATGGTTGACTGGCATCACTGACTCAATGGACATGAGTTTGAGCAAGCTCTTGAGATGCTAAAAGACAGGGATGCCCGTGTGCTGCAGTCCATCAGGTCTCAAAGAGTCCAGCACGACTGTAAGGGAACAAATTCTTCAAAAGAATTCAGGATTGTGATACTAGTGTAGAAAACAAAAATGATATGAATCTGTTAATGAGGAGAAAAAAAGACACCAGACATATATGAAGTGTGAGAAAGAAAGAAATAAAGCATAAAACCACTACTTCAGATTCCAACAGTATTAGCAATAGTCTCAGAATACAGTCAAATTTACTCAGGTCAAAAAAAGTATGAAGTGTACTCTATAGGAAATTTTGCCAAAGATACTAACAACACTGAGTACTATTCATTAAGGACTCTGTGCTGTGCTGTGCTTTTCTTAGTTGCTCAGTCGTGTCTAACTCTTTCCAACCCCATGGATTGTAGCCCACCAGGCTCCTCTGTCCTTGGGGATTCTCTGGGCAAGAATACTAGAGGGGGTTGCCATGCCATCCTCCAGGGGATCTTCCCAAGCCAGGGACTGAACACAGGTCTCCCACACTGCAGGCAGATTCTTTACTGACTGAGCCACCAGGGAAGCCTTAAGCACTCTACAAGGAGAGTTTTTATAATTTTATTTTGTTGTTGTTCCAAATGTTTTATATTTATTCACAATTTGAATTCTCACAGCAACTATATTACTATGTATGTTTATTTTTTTCTTTCTCATAGATATGGAAATTGAGGCTCAGAGAAGTTAAGTAAACTGCAACCAGGCAAAATCCAATATCAGGCAGTATGAATTGTCCAAAGAGTATATTAGAATGTACCTTAGATCATATGGGTCAGAAAGAAATGGAACTTAGAGAAAAGTGTTAATGGTAAAGAATTCAAAAGATCAAACAAACTGGGAGTCTGTGTGATGGTGGTGGTCCTGGAGTTATACTCCATCAAAGAGATAGCAGAAGATGGAGAATTTGTGATCTAAACCCTTATGGAGGTTGCGAGATGCCATAGGCGATGGATGGCTTAACTGTGTCTGGGTAATCTTACTAGGGGCGGTAAAAGGTACTTAGATATTCTTTCTAACTTGAAGCTAGATCACCATTCTATTTCATTTTGCTGTTATTTCTGTTTGCTCCATGCCCCATCCCCCTGCTGCAGAGCACAGCTCCTCTATATTATTCTGTGTATTAACAAAGCAGTGTTTCCTCATCTTGTCTATAGAGTAAAATTCAAGCTACTTAAAATGGCATTAATATTCTTCCATTGGTTAGGCCCAGTCAACCTGTTCTTGACACTCTCATGATCTTTTGAGGACTGGTCAAATCAAATGACCGGTAGTAGTTCCTATGCTGCTTTTTTTTTTTTTTCCTGAAGTATACTCCACTGAGACACTCTTCAGATATTTCTACAATCAAGAATATTTTCATTCTTCCCAACTCTGCTCAAGGATGGTTTTTACTGGCAAGGACTGAGCAACCCTCACTTCCTCTGAATTCTGCACAGTTGTGAGTCTGTGTGTTTCCTCTCACTCTTTGCATTTCCTCTTCTGTGCTATAAGCTTTTTTAAGACAGAGATTGTGCCTGCTTTACCACCATTACTTTGGAAAGCTTAGCTTGGCATCTTCAAAGTGGTTATTTATTAACAAAAATAAAATAGTAAAATGACTGGCTAGGGAAGTCATTGTAAAGGAAGAAGGAATTAGAGTGAAATAGAAAGATGAGGCAGGCTTTCGGTGATTGGGGAAAAGAGGAAAGCACAATTATTGGGGAGAGAGAAACTCTGAGCTGTGAAAGTGGGGGGTGCCTGCTGAATGGCTGTGGAGAGCTTTGCTAGAAAGATAGTTTTGAATCAGATTGTGCATGATTTTTGAGTGCTACACTGAAGAGGATTGAATCTTTATTCTCTTATACTTTCCACCTTCTTATATTTCAAAACAGACTCATAAAACATCATACTGAAGCTAAATGAAACTGAGCACCTTCAAGGAGGCAAATCAGTTGTCATTCAAGATGGTATCAAAGAAAATGGATTGCAGAAAAAGCTTAGATGATGATTCTATAGGGCTCAAAATAGTCCGCAGCTAGTTAGTGCCCATGACGGTGTTGTAGATGAAAACCCTGAATACACTCTGCTCTCCAAAGGGCAGCTAGAACCACGACTCGAACATAGAATTAACATGTAGGCATGCATTAGCTAGAATAATGCAGTTAAGAGTCTAGAGAACTTAGACTGGATGTGAAACTGACTGCCTTTGACTTAATGTTCACCCCACTCCTAAATTCATATGTTAAATCTTATTGTCCAATGTGCTGATAGGTGGCCGTGGGGCCTTTGGGAGGCAATTATATCTAGTTGATAGATCCTTCATGAATGGGATTCATACCCAAATAAAAGACTCCAGAGAGTTCCCTTGCCACTTCTACCAAGTGCTTCTTCCTACAGAAAGAAGATGGGTGTCTACAAACTGGGAAGTCTGCCTTCACCAGATATTGAATGGGCTAGCACCTTGATCTTTGACTTGTCAGACTATTAGAAATAAGTATTTATTAAGTTTATGGTATTTTTGCTATAGCAACCTGAACAGACTAAATAAGACACTGACCCACAAAGGATAAAGGCCAACTATTTAAATTATAATATTCTGGGAAACCAGTAAATATCTATTTAACTTGTTCTGCATGGATTCATTAATTCCAAAATTCCTTATTGGGTATTTTCTATGGATCAGTCACTGTTATAGGCATTAAGGATCTGGAGGTTAAAAATTAGAGAGACTGAGAAACAGAAAGAATCAGAAAGAAGTCTTTGTGCTCATGGAGCCTATTTTCTGGACAAATGGATCTGAGCTTGTAAAATGCTCCTCATGGACAGACAACGAGGCTCCAAGGAGTTTTTTCTTAGTTTGAAACTGAACTAAGGTCAATATAGGGGTCATCATGCATAGAGTCATGTCCTCTAGGAAAAGAAGATGCTGGAGTTCAGACTTCACTGTGGGGAACTGGAATACTCTAAAAGAACCCATGCAGCATGACCCTGAGACCTACTGGGCATGTATATCTGTGGAGATGGGGAACATCGCAGCAATGTGGATATTTAGGTCCTAAGCTAGGTCTAGGAAGTCAGGTTACTTCTACATCCTAACTTCTGCTGAGAATGCATCTCTCATTCTGGTAAGCATTTTCTAGTTAAGATGAACTGAAATAAAGGTTTAAGGACCCTGATTTTCTGTGTAATAAAGGAAGGGCAGCACAGGGTAGTGGTTTCACACAAGGATTCCAGCAATAGCTAGATTTCATTTTCATTCCTTGCTAATTGTCAGATGCGCAGCATTCCCACTTCCTAGGTAAACTGTGTGAGTATGTCACACATGTGGGAACACTAGAAGTGGCAGCCATTCTTATCCCATTTTAGTTGCAATAATTAATAACAATAGAAACACAACCAGAGTATAACAGGGTTAGCTTGAAGCAGTGGATGATAAAAAAAGATGGGGGAGATGTATAAGGGAGGAAAGAAAAAGAAGGATGGGAGCTTCCAGACTCACACAAACTCAATTTCCTGACTGGGCAAGTGTTATTGTTGTTCAGTTACTCAGTCATGTCCAACTCTTTGTGACTCCATGGACTGCAGCAGGCCAGGCTCCCCTGTCCTTCATATCTCCTGGAGTTTGTTCAAACTTATGTCCATTGAATTGATGATGCCATCCAACCATCTCTATCATCCCCTTCTCCTTCAATCTTTCCCAGCATCAGGGTCTTTTCCAATGAGTCAGCTCTGTGTATCAGGTGCCCAAAGTATTGGAGCTTCAACTTCAGCATTAGTCCTTCCAATGAATATTCAGGGTTGACTTTCTTTAAGATTGACTGGTTTGAACTCCTTGCTGTCCAAGGGACTCTCAAGAGTCTTCTCCAGCACCACAATTCAAATGCATCAATTCTTCAGCGCTCAGCCTTCTTTAGAACCCAACTCTCACATCCGTACATGACTACAGGAAAAACCATAATTTGGACTATCTGGACCTTTTTTAGCAAAGTGATGTCTCTCAAGTGAAGGTGTATAAACCCTGTGTAATAATATACCATTTTATTCACAGAAATGTAGAAAAAGACTGAATCTCCCAGGAGAGATGTAACCTGGATATTGATTTGCACATAATCAATTAAACCAACTGAGTTTCAATTTTCTTATCATAAAATGAAGACAATATTAAATTTTTTCCCACAAGAGGATCTTGTGCATCAATAAAGTCATGAGTGTAAGAGTACCCGTTGCCACAGTGCTTGAATTTATGCTAAGCACTCAAAAAAAAAAAAAAAAATTTGTTCATCCAAGTCTATTTGGGATAGGACTAAAAAAAATATTTAAGATTAGATCTTAACATGAAGTATGATCATGGTTAGCTTTACATGTCAAATTAGCTGGATCATAGTGCTCAGAATAATTAATCAAACATTATGCTGCGTGTTTCAGTGAAAGTCTTTCTTGGATCAGATTTCTCTCGATAATGGGAATGGGCCTCATCCAATCAGGTGAAGGCCTTAATAGAGTGAAAAGGGACCCTTTTCAGAGCAAGAAGGACTTCTGCTGATACACTGCCTTGGGCCCCAAACTGCAACTTTTCCCAAGTCTCCCTCTTGAGGACCTCACCAGGCCATGACATGGGACTCACCATGCATCCACAATGAGGTGAGCCAATGTCTTAACTTCTTAAAATTCTTTAAAAGTGTTTATATCTATTCATAGTTTCTCTGGAGAACCCTGACTAAACACATTTTTCTACCGGGATTGAGCTTTGAGTGTTGCAGTCAGAGGAATTGACAACACTCAGCAGCCTTTCCCAGCGGGATACATTAGTATCATGTGTGGTTCTGGGAGGCACCGATGTGGCAAAAGACTGAGAAAAGCACAGACAGGTACTAACTAGTACTGAGATAACAAATGATCCCTGCTTACTATAAGGGTGCCCTGAAGAGGTGTTGGTGGATAGCATCCTGTAAGATCCCACTGTAAGAACAAAGCTATATACTATTGGAAATACACAAGGTTTTAAAAATTATTACTGAGTGAAACATTTTTCTATCTCATAGTCAAATTTAGCTTTTCTTAATTAATTAAAGCTTACAGTTAAGAAAACTGTTTCAAATATATATTTAACATTGAAATATTTCAGTTGGGTGGATCTCACTGGCACTTTAAACCTATTGTATTGCTATTAAAAAAAAACAAAAAACTCTACAGTAATTGTTATGGACTGAATGTTTATGTCCCCCTAAGATAAATGTGATGAAGCCCAAGCATACAATGTGATGGTATTTGGAAATGAATCTTTCGGAAGTAATTAGGGTTAAATGAAGCCATGAGTATAGAGTCCTAATGAGATTAGTGACCTTATAATGCCAGAGAGTCCTTTCTCTCCCTGCCATGGAGAACATAGTAAGAAGGTCATTTTCTGCAAGTCAGGGAGAGGGCTTTCATCAGAACCCAGCCATGCTGGTCCCCCGTTCTTGGACTTCCAGATTCTAGAATGTATGTTGTTTAAGCCCCTGAGTCAGTGGCATTTCATTATGGCACCCTGAGGTGACTAACACAAGTATTTTGTCACTGAAAATAGCATTTTAAATTAGAGCAACAAAATATTCTTATACAGTCACTTTTAATCCATTTGTATTATAATAAAGTATTAGTCTATATGTATGGATATTTCTAACTTAGCCACTCTTCATGCAAGTGCCTGCATTTGAAGTCATTGTTCATCTGCCAGCACTGGGTAAATCAAGTCAGTTCATGGCTCACAATTCCACCAAGCTCTTTTTAAACAGAAGTTTATGAGTATGTAGAACCCAAAAGATATACCTTAACCTACAAATTTAATTTATATCTTAACCTGTTACATTTTATAATCATGATGATATGACTATTTTTAAGTATATATGCCCTGGATGGCATCACAGTAACATTAGCATAAATAGTGTATGTTAGTTCCATTTACATAAATGGTTTAAATTGTCACTATTATTATCATTAGGTGTATTAATAGGGAGTCTTGTTCTCGGAGAAGGCAATGGCACCCCACTCCAGTACTCTTGCCTGGAAAATCCGATGGATGGAGGAGCCTGGTGGGCTATACAGTCCATGGGGTCACTAAGAGTCAGACACGACTGAGCGACTTCACTTTCACATTTCACTTACATGCATTGGAGAAGGAAATGGAAACCCACTCCAGTGTTCTTGCCTGGAGAATCCCAGGGACTGGGGAGCCTGGTGGGCTGCCGTCTATGGGGTTGCACAGAGTCAGACACGACTGAAGAGACTTAGCAGCAGCAGTGGCAATTCTAATGGAGTCTGTTTGCAGTTGACGGCCCTCAAATTAAGGTTCTTCTTTCAAGCAAGTGTAAGTGTCTTTCTACCCTTAAAAGAAGACCTGCACACATGATATCTTTCAAAACCCTCTTCAAAATATGTATTATTTGAAGCTCCCCTTTAATGGCAGAGGCATATAATCAGAAAATGTAACATCTCATTTCCTACAGGTTTTAGGTAAGTAAGAAATAGCATGGATCTCAGGAAGTCTTCATGAACCAACCCAACTGGGAACTACTCTCTGAGAAGTTACTACTACCATGCCCAGTCAAGATTTGGATGCCAGTGGTATGCTACAATTAGATGTGGGCTGGCCTCTCATTAAACTTGGCTAAAAGTCAGACTACCTGTTCTACCTTTAACATTCAGTCAAGGTCATCATTTCTATTATTCCATATTTGCATAACAGATAAAATACCCAGTAGTAATAAATCTCAGAATGTGAAACAGAGTTGCACAGGAAATATTCATTCTTGTAGATATTATGTATTAGTGTTAAAGGGCTGCAGATTGGTGTTTTTGAAGGATTCTAGGAAGAAGTTTTTTGATGTGGAATTTAGGCATCAAAGTAAAGAACTCAAACGGTATTTCTTTGTGTGGAAGTGTAAGTGAATGTTTATGTGTATATGAAAGAGAGAGGACAATGGAGTGTTTCTTATTTATTTATTTATTCTAATTCTCTGTTTCTGGATAGGAAGACAACAGCAAATCAGGAATAGTGAATCAATATTTATCTCATGTTATGTCTTCCAAGAAGTCTTCTAAGACTTTCAAGTTTTTCTGTTGATGCATACCTTATATTTTTCTCCAACTGACCCCATGATTTTGACAACTGCAAACAATCAGTAAGACTCTTGACTATGAATTGTCATGTTTTCCTGAATTTACTATGAAGCTACCCAGTATAGGAGGGCAGTTAGAAATGCAGAATAGATTGTTTTGAGGGAGTAGCTTCTATTTCAACCTACCTTATCCAATCAAGTGTGCAACTTTTTTCTATTATACCTCTTTTAACTGTTAAATATTCTCAGTTTCTAGTTTAAAATACTTAATGATGAGTAGCCCCTGAACTCTGTATTTTGAATGCAACAGGAGCCACATAAATGGAGAAGTGAAAAAAACGCGGCCCCCACAGAGGTAGAAAAGGATATATATATACATATACATATATACATTCATACACATGTACATTTATAAAATGATTAGGGAACAGAATAAAGTGCAGTTTACCCTTGCCCAATGCGGCAAGAGATTGATAACTGTATAGTGAAGACTATACAGGTAAGGGGGAGTGAAGGAATAGATTCAGTATAGGGATGCTACAGGTTCAGTGTGATTTCTTCATTCATTCCAAAATTGATTGTAGTAGCAAATAATAGTTCCTTGCATCTTTACAGTGTTTTAGCATTTTAATTTTTTCCCTTATTTAAATGTATTTTTAATTGGAGAATAATTGCTATACAATATTGTGTTGGTTTCTGCCACATATCGGCATGAATCAGTCATAGGAATAGGTATGTCCCCTCACTCTTGAATCTCCTTCCCACTTCCCACCCTTCCCACCGCTCTAGGTTGTCACAGAGCACCTGATTTGAGCTCCCTGAGTCATACAGCAAATTCCCAGTAGCTATCTAATTTTACATATGGTAAGGTGTACGTTTCAATGCTACTCTTTCCATTTGTCCCACCCTCTTCTGCCTGCTCTGTGTCCACAAGACTGGTCTCTACATCTGCATCTCCATTGCTGCCCTGAAGATAGGTTTATCTGCACCATCTCTACATCTCTACATATCTGCACCATCTCTGCATACATATGCCTTGCTGCTGCTGCCAAGTTGCTTCAGTCGTGTCTGACTCTGTGCGACCCCATAGACGGCAGCCCACCAGGCTCCCCCATCCCTGGGGTTCGCCAGGCACTGGAGTGGGTTGCCATTTCCTTCTCCAATGCATGAAAGTGGAAAGTGAAAAGTGAAAGTGAAGTCTCTCAGTTGTGTCCAACTCTTAGCAACCTCATAGACTGCAGCCCATCAGGCTTCCCTATCCCTGGGGTTCTCCAGGCAAGAACACTGGAGTGGGTTGCCATTTCCTTCAATGGATGAAAGTGAAAAGTGAAAGTGAAGTCGCTCAGTTGTGTCCGACTCTTAGCAACCCCATGGACTGCAGCCTACCAGGCTCCTCCATCCATGGGATTTTCCAGGCAAGACTATTGGAGTGCTCGGTTGCCATTTCCTTCTCCGATATATGCCTTAATATGTGATATTTGTTTTTCTTTTCTGACATACTTCACTCTGTATAACAGATTCTAGTTTCATCTACCTAATTAGAGCGGAATCAAATGTGTTTTTTTATGGCTAATCTTCCATTATGTATATGCACCACTAGTTCTTAATACATTCATCTGCTGATGGACATCTGTGTTACTTCCATGGCCTAGGTATTATAAAGAGTACTGCAATGTCCAATGGGATGCATGTATCTTTTTCAGTTATGGTTTCTTCAGAGAATATGTCCAGTAGTGGGATTGTTGGGTCACATGATAGTTTTATTCCTAGTTTTGTACGGAATCTCCATACTGTTCTCCATAGTGGCGAAATCAGTTTACATTTCCACCAACAGTGCAAGAGTTCCCCTGTCTCCACATCCTCTCCAGCACTTATTGTTTGTAGATTTTTTGATAATGGCCATTCTGACTGGTGTGAGATGACATGTCATTGTAGTTTTGATTTGCATTTCTCTAATAATGAGAGATGTTGAGTATCTTTTCATGTTTTTATTAGCCATATCTATATGGCTTTGGAGAAATGTCTGTTTAGGTCTTCTGCCCACTTTTTGACTGGGTTGTTGTGTTGGTATTGAGCTGAGTGAGCAGCTTGGATATTTTGGAGATTAATCCTTTGTCAGCTGTTTCATCTGCGATTCTTTTCTCCCATTCTGAGGGCTGTTTTTTCATTTTGATGGTCCAGTAGCTAGGATTTAGTGATTTTTGAAAGCTTTTTACCACATCATTCTACTTGATTCTTTTAACTAAACTGTAATGTAGGTACAACAGTTTCTATATTTTGTTTATTTATTTGATCAATGAAGACATTGATTCTCAGGACAGTTTGGAAATCTCTGTCAGATATATGAGTAACTAAGGTTACAATTGGAATAAAAGTCCTTCCTTTTCATAAACTAGGTCCTGTTTATTCCTGCCATTGTTCTTTGTAATCCAACTGGAGTGACCAACCCAGTCTCACTGGCTCACATTTTTCCATCAGTGGGAAGAAGTTAGCTTTGGTGGTTTATATCTAGATATGGAATTTTCTTTATGAGATTATTTTCTGGATTAAATAATTCTGCAACTTTAAAGATCTGTTTCTTTTGAGAATCACATGCCATTTGATTATTCAAAGCTACAGAACCATTCATTCAGTTCAGTTGCTCAGTCATGTCCGACTCTTTGTGACCCCATGGACTGCAGCATGCCAAGCTTCGCTGTCCATCACCAATTCCTGGGGCCTGCTAAGACTCATGTCCATTGAGTCGGTGATGCCATCCAACCATCTCATCCTCAATCATCCCCTTCTCCTCCTGCCTTCAATCCTTCCCAGCATCAGGATCTTTTCCAATGAGTCAGTTCTTCATGCCAGGTGGCCAAAGTATTGGAGTTTCAGCTTCAACATCAGTACTTCCAATGAGTATTCAGGATTGATTTCCTTGAGGATTGACTGGTGTGATCTCCTTGCAGTCCAAGGGATTCTCAAGAGTCTTCTCCAACACTGCAATTCGAAAGCATCAATTCTTTGGCACTCAGCTTTCTTCATCATCCAACGCTTACATCCATACATGGCTACTGAAAAAGCCATAGCTTTGACTAGATAGACCTTTGTTGGAAAAGTAATGTCTCTGCTTTTTGATATGTTGTCTAGGTTGGTCATAGTTTTTCTTCCAAGGAACAAGTGTTCTTTATTTTATTATTATTTTTTTTTAATGTTTGAGTGAATGATTTTCTTTTTTTTTTATTTTATTTTTAAAATTTACAATATTGTATTAGTTTTGCCAAATATCAAAATGAATCCACCACAGGTATACATGTGTTCCCTATCCTGAACCTTCCTCCCTCCTCCTTCCCCATACCATCCCTCTGGGTTGTCCCAGTGCACCAGCCCCAAGCATCCAGTATCATGCATCGAACCTGGACTGGCAACTCGTTTCATACATGATATTATACATGTTTCAATGCCATTCTCCCAAATCTTCCCACCCTCTCCCTCTCCAACAGAGTCCATAAGACTGTTCTATACATCAGTGTCTCTTTTGCTATCTCGTATACAGGGTTACTGTTACCATCTTTCTAAATTCCATATATATGCATTAGTATACTGTATTGGTGTTTTT
>NW_011494626.1:1084286-1111022 GCF_000754665.1 Bison bison bison
CCATATATATGCATTAGTATACTGTATTGGTGTTTTTCCTTCTGGCTTACTTCACTCTGTATAATAGGCTCCAGTTTCATCCACCTCATTAGAACTGATTCAAATGTATTCTTTTTAATGGCTGAGTAATACTCCATTGTGTATATGTACCACAGCTTTCTTATCCATTCATCTGCTGATGGACATCTAGGTTGCTTCCATGTCCTGGCTATTATAAACAGTGCTATGATGAACATTGGGGTACACATGTCTTTTTCCCTTCTGGTTTCCTCAGTGTGTATGCCCAGCAGTGGGATTGCTGGATCATAAGGCAGTTCTATTTCCAGTTTTTTAAGGAATCTCCACACTGTTCTCCATAGTGGCTGTACTAGTTTGCATTCCAACCAACAGTGTAAGAGGGTTCCCTTTTCTCCACACCCTCTCCAGCATTTATTGCTTGTAGACTTTTGGATCGCAGCCATTCTGACTGGCGTGAAATGGTACCTCATAGTGGTTTTGATTTGCATTTCTCTGATAATGAGTGATGTTGAGCATCTTTTCATGTGTTTGTTAGCCATCTGTATGTCTTCTTTGGATACTTAGGAATATATCTACCTAAAGAAACTAAAGACCTATATATAGAAAACTATAAAACATTGGTGAAAGAAATTAAAGAGGACACTAATAGATGGAGAAATATACCATGTTCATGGATTGGAAGAATCAATATAGTGAAAATGAGTATACTACCCAAAGCAATTTATAGATTCAATACAATCCCTATCAAGCTACCAATGGTATTCTTCACATAGCTAGAACAAATAATTTCACAATTTGTACGGAAATACAAAAAACCTAGAATAGCCAAAGCTATCTTGAGAAAGAAGAATGGAACTGGAGGAATCAACCTACCTGACTTCAGGCTCTACTACAAAGCCACAGTTATCAAGACAGTATGGTACTGGCACAAAGACAGAAATATAGATCAATGGAACAAAATAG
This sequence comes from Bison bison bison, assembly GCF_000754665.1. Lineage (NCBI taxonomy): Eukaryota > Metazoa > Chordata > Mammalia > Artiodactyla > Bovidae > Bison > Bison bison. The sequence continues at coordinate 1,085,268 of NW_011494626.1, forward strand.
AAAGCCCAGAGATAAATCCACGCACATATGGACACCTTATCTTTGACAAAGAAGGCAAGAATATACAATGGATTAAAGACAATCTCTTTAACAAGTGGTGCTGGGAAATCTGGTCAACCACTTGTAAAAGAATGAAACTAGAACACTTTCTAACACCATACACAAAAATAAACTCAAAATGGGTTAAAGATCTCAATGTAAGACCAGAAACTATAAAACTCCTAGAGGAGAACATAGGCAAAACACTCTCTGACATACATCACAGCAGGATCCTCTATGACCCACCTCCCAGAATATTGGAAATAAAAGCAAAAATAAACAAATGGGACCTAATTAAACTTAAAAGCTTCTGCACAACAAAGGAAACTATTAGCAAGGTGAAAAGGCAGCCTTCAGAATGGGAGGAAATAATAGCAAATGAAGCAACTGACAAACAACTAATCTCAAAAATATAAAAAATATATAAAAAATAAAAAAATATATAAAAAATCTCAAAAAGCAACTCCTACAGCTCAACTCCAGAAAAATAAATGACACAAGTGTTCTTTAATTTTGTGGCTTCAGTCACCATCTGCAGTGGTTTTGGAGCCCCCAAAATTAAAGTCTCTCATTGTTTCCATTGTTTCCCTGTTTGCCATGAAGTGATGGGACCAGATGCCATAATCTTAGTTGTTTGAATGTTGAGTTTTAAGCCAGTTTTTTCACTCTCCTCTTTCACCTTCAGCAAGAGGCTCTTTAGTTCCTCTTCACTTTCTGCCATAAGGGTGGTATCATCTGGACAACTGAGGTTATTGATATTTCTCCCGGCAATCTTGATTCCAGCTTGTACTTCATCCAGCCCGGCATTTCACATGATGTACTCTGCATATAACTTAAATAAACAGGGTGACAATACACAGTCTTGATGTACTCCTTTCCCAATTTGGAACCAGTCTATCGATCCATGTCTGGTTCTAACTCTTGCTTCTTGACCTACATACAGATTTCTCAGGAGGCAGGTCAGGTGGTCTGGTGTTCCCATCTTTTTAAGAATTTTCCACAGTTTGTTGTGATCTATACAGTCAAAGGCTTTAGTATAGTCAATGCAGCAAAATAGATGTTTTTTCTGGAATTCTCTTTCTTTTTGGATGATCCAATGGATATTGGCCATTTGATTTCTGGTTCCTCTGCCTTTTCTAAATCCAATTTGAACATCTGGAAGTTCATGGTTCATGTACTGTTGAAGTGTGGCTTGGAGAATTTTGAACATTACTTGGCTAGAGCGTGCTGCTGCTAAGTTGCTTCAGTCGTGTGTGACTCTGTGCGACCCCAGAGACAGCAGCCCACCAGGCTCCCCTTTCCCTGGGATTCTCCAGGCAAGAACGCCAGAGTGGGTTGCCATTTCCTTCTCCAATGCATGAAAGTGAAAAGTGAAAGGGAAGTCGCTCAGTCGTGTCCAACTCTTAGCGAACCCATGGACTGCAGCCTAGCAGGCTCCTCCATCCATGGGATTTTCCAGGCAAGAGTACTGGAGTGAGTTGCTAGAGTGTGAGACAAGTGCAATTGTGCAATAGTTTGAACATTCTTTGGCATTGTCCTTCCTTAGGATTGGAATGAGAACTGACTTTTTCTGGTCCATGACCTTTTCCAGTCTATTGATTAAAGGGAATGAAAACACACACACACACACACACACACATTAAGGAGTACAATGATGGTAATATTAATTACATGAAGAACATGAATGTATATGTATGTGTGTGTATATGTATATATGTGTGTGTGTGTATATATATATATATATATATTCACTAAGTCACTTTAGTCATGTCTGACTCTTTGTGACCCTATGAATTGTAGCCTACCAGGCTCCTCTATCTATGGGATTTTCTAGGCAAGAATCCGGGAGTGGGTTGCTGTGGCCTCCTCCAGAGGATCTTCCCAACCCTGGATCCAACCCAAATCCAGGGACTGGACCTACATTTCTTATGTCTCCTGCATTGGCAGGCAGGTTCTTTACCACTAATGCCACCTGGGAAGCCCATATATATTCGGGAAGCTACACACACACACACACACACATTGTGTGCATGGAGTTCTCAGCTGACTCAGTGGTAAAAAATCCACCTGCCAAAGAATCAAGGGTTTGATCCCTGGGTCGGGAAGATCACCTGGAGAAGGAAATTGTTCCAGCATTCTTGCCTGGAGAATGGCATGAACAAAGAAGCCTGGTGGGCTATGGTCCATAGGGTCACAAAGAGTCAGCCACAACTGAGTGATTGAGCACACATACATCCATTTTATCTATCTATCTATATATATAGTCTATTAATTTTAGAAAGCTGGTATTTTTTTTCTCCCTCTGTGTATGTTGTCTTTCTCCCAGTTTCCAATTGAACACGTTATTTTTAAAGATTTCTGAGTAGTTGCTGAAGTTTTCTCCTGACTTGAAGGATGCAGTTGGCAGCAGTTGCTGGAACACCTGCTCAGCGCACATCCAGGTTTTAAGAGTCACTCTCCTGGGAAGTGATTTCAGACTGCGCTTCTCAGTGGGAGGTTTCCTGCTGAGAACTCTTCAAAAATTTTCTGACATTCAATTGCAAGGCACTTGTTCTTTGATGATGTTGTTATTGTTTTCTGTTTTAGTAACATCTTCCTCCATTAGTGTTTCATAAAGTCAGACAAGGATTCATATCCAGACGCCTGTACCTTCAACTCAATCTAACTGAGGCAGCTTCAAGTCATTCCCAAGATGCTGAAACTGCTTAGGAATAAAACACAAAAGACGTATGGGCATTTTCATTCTGCTCTACCATTTTAAGGGAAAAGTATTCTTCTTCTCAAGAGATAACAATTTAAATAATACTCAGAAGTTAGTTTGCTTTTCACATGTTTTTCTGAAAGCAGTCACCTCCTTCCTTGGCCTCAGTTGAACTGTGTTCATCTCTTGTCTAGAGAGTACACAGAATCTGTCCTGCACACGGAATATGTGTCCTTCACATGTCATTCTCCTTGTCCTTTCATTCTGAGACTATGATTGTGGATCCTTCTTAGTCTCCAATAGACCTTGTTCCCTTCGTTTCAAAATCCCTTATGAAAATATTGTGAAAAGTAATTTCTTGTCTCCCTGGATAACGACAATAATGATGATGTTTCTAATACTTCAGTAGTGTGTAACAGGCACTCAACAATTTATAAATATTACCACACTTAATTTATGAAAACCTAATTAAATTGATGTTATTGCGACACTATTATTGGTGGGGAAACCAAAGGTTAGAGAGAATCAGTTATTGTTACCCATGATCACCTAGTCAATAAGTGGTAGAAACAGGTATCAAAGCCAAATCTCTCTTGAACTGTGCTTTTCATATCTGTACCATTTCGGACAGGAAAGCCTGCTTCATCAGGAAAGATTTTTGAATGATCACCAGGTGAGTCAAGACAATTGAGGCTCCACTTATCATAGTCACTTAAGGATGAAGACAGAGGCTCCTTACACGTGTGAGTTTTTCATGGCCAAGGCAGGAAGACAGAGCCAGCAAGATGCACACTACTTCTGAAAGTTGCTGCCTAAATGTGCCTTATTTTACTACATTTGACTGGCTGAATCAAGTCCCATAACTACCCCTATCTTCAGGAGCATAAGGACTTGTAATCTGACATAGGCCTGGAGACAGAGGAGATTTGGAATATTTCTTTAAAAAACCCTTATAATATCTACCATGCTTTAACTGTTTTATCAAAATAGTACTTGTTTCTGAAACTCTCACAAGAGTTGCCTAAAGGTTCACTTATCTTATTCAGTAATTTCCTAATGTTTATTCCATTTATGAAATCTTTTCAGACTAAATAGGAAAGTGGAGATTGGATTTAAATCTCTATGTTAGTTGGTGTTGGGCCCTATCCTTTAATACGTACAGCAGTACCGAATTCCTCCTTTGAATAATGGTCACCCTAGGACATTGCTGGTGGTGATTGCAGCCATGAAATTAAAAGACGCTTACTCTTTGGAAGGAAAGTTATGACCAATCTAGATAGCATATTCAAAAGCAGAGACATTCCTTTGCCAACAAAGGTCCATCTAGTCAAGGCTATAGTTTTTCCAATAGTCATGTATGGATATGAGAGTTGGACTGTGAAGAAAGCTGAGCACCGAAGAATTGATGCTTTTGAACTGTGGTGTTGGAGAAGACCCTTGAGAGTCCCTTGGACTGCAAGGAGATCCAACCAGTCCATTCTAAAGGAGATCAGTCCTGGGTGTTCTTTGGAAGGAATGATGCTAAAGCTGAAACTCCAGTACTTTGGCCATCTCATGCGCAGAGTTGACTCATTGGAAAAGACCCTAATGCTGGGAGGGATTGGGGGCAGGAGGAGAAGGGGGCAACAGAGGATGAGATGGCTGGATGGCATCACCGACTTGGTGGCCATGAGTTTGAGTGAACTCAGGAGTTGGTGATGGACAGGGAGGCCTGGCGTGCTGCGATTCATGGGGTCGCAAAGAGTCAGACACGACTGAGAGACTGAACTGAACTGAGGACATTGCTTAGCTGGAAGATGAGAACAAAAAGTCATCTAAGAAACATAAAAATTGTTACTGTGAGGCTTGACACACAATAGGCACAATGGTAAAGATAAAAATTTTTCTCTACTTCCAATCTTCTTTAATCTTGTATGTTCTATCTTGAACAGAATTATAGAATGATAACTTTTCTGGAATTCTGATTTGGTGACGTCTGTGTGAACAGTTTATCTTCTCTAACCTTCACTTTCTAAAGGCCCTTCTTGCTCTAACATTTTTATGTATTTAAGACAATTTGCAGAATTTTAAGAAAGAAAATTAGCTAAGAGAAAGAGCCAAAGTGTGATCTTTGTTGATGTCCTTTCGACTGCAGTGATTCTCTATAGAAGTGAAAGCATGACATTATAAAGCCCAATATAATCTTGGTCATTTATTTACTGACTTGTCACCTCTTCGTGGACAAGCCATTGAGCCTCACTAACAGCATAGTTTTCCCATCCTATGAGGCATGAAGTAGAAAAAAGTTTCAATACCAGTTGTAAAAAGTCAATTAACTGTCTTCAATTTCTGGGAAATAAAGTGTGAAATTAATGCTCGGGCGTGAGTTTGAGCAACCAAATACTCACACACACTAGAGAAGACACTTTCTCTCACATGCACCTTCATCCAGGATCTTCTTAGTTCATGTTTGAATAAAAGTTTCTGTGTCATCCATGTTTATATTTGAAAAGAGGGTGAAACATAATATGAGCATGATAAAAATGATACCACATGTAGAAAGATGTCGTCACATGCCTACTTTTTACACAGCCTATTTATTTAAAGGTCTGACTCATTCTAACTGCATTTGGTAACTTTGCAAGTGGTTATTATTACAAAGTCATTCTACAATAGACAATTCAGGACTCTTTGTGGTTGAACATTTCAATTAATAGGTCTAAAACTCTAAAAAGTGAATATTCTGCGTTTGTTAAACAATCAATGAATTAACCAATGACTTAATTATTGTTTCCAGAGCACCCAGTAAGTACCAAATATTGAGCTAATAACATAGAAGACTGACTCATTGAAATCATAAAGAGGATACATAAAGAAAAAAAAAAACTAATAATGCATTTTTCAAATGACAAAAATTCTTAAATAATGGTATATTTTCGAGTGACAGGAAAATTCACATTTCCAACAATATAAGCTATACCATTCAGAGAACTAGGGGAGCAGTTGGTGGTTTGTTCACCAAAAGGAGTTAATGACCTGTGAACTAGGAAAGAAATGTGAGAGATTGTCCTAAGAAAGATGTCAATAACCATAATAGCTTCAATTAGTTCTCCCTAAGGCAGCATTGGGATTTTGTTTTAGTTCAGCTAAGTCAAATGAATTTTTAGAAATTACTTTTACTAAGTCATTTAAAGGGGTGAGTGAAATAAAAGTAATATAAGACTCTAGAAAGCAGTCATCAATGACAAATATTTCTAGCTTTGCTGCTGTTGCTGCTAAGTCACTTTAGTTATGCCTGACTCTGTGCAACCCCATAGACGACAGCCCTCCAGGCTCCCCCGTCCCTGGGATTCTCCAGGCAAGAACACTGGAGTGGGTTGCCATTTCCTTCTCCAATGCATGAAAGTGAAAAGTGAAAGTGAAGTCGCTCAGTCGTGTCCGACTCTTAGCGACCCTGTGGACTGCAGCCCACCAGGCTCCTCCGTCCATGGGATTTTCTAGGCAAGAGTACTGGAGTGGGTTGCCATTGCCTTCTCCAGTCTGGCTTTAGGTTCCAGGAATATTTAATAGAAACCCCTGCAAGCTCTGCCATTCAAGAATCAGGCCTTCTTCCTCTGTGTTTATGCTAAAATACTGAGCTGGGTTCATGTGAGTTGGTTCCATTGCTAGATGCTAGAATCCTTAGTTCTTTCTGGAAGTTGTTTAGACTCTGGCTCAAGATGTGAATCATTCTTCCTGTTTTTAGGTTCCATTTTGGTCTGCATTTAGGTTCTTTCTGACATACATTGGTCTATTATTGAACTCAGGACACAGTTTGTTGCCTGGACTCTCAGTCACCCTCAACATGAATGTCTTGGATATGCTTTTCAGGGGTTGTTTGTTTTATGTGCTTCAATTGGCATGTTGTTAAGGATCATCATTCCTCTTCACTAGAGCTTCTAAACCTCCATCTGTCTTTTTCTCTCCTTTTGGAAAAATAAGATGTTGTTTCTCTAACTCATGCAAATCTTAATCCTTTAGGGCATTTATAGCACCTGATGCAGAGTCTGTGCGTAATCAATTTTTGGTGAATTATTGATAAGAAAAAAAATTGACTGATATGTCTTGACTCCAGGAATGATCCAGTCTTCTGTTCTACAAATAACGAGACTGCTCCTTGTTTAAATTTTGTCTTGATGAGTTATTATTCAGATTCTTCCCATGGAAGCATTTTTATTCAGACTATTGTCACTACCATTTCAAATTTATCAAAAATACATGTAAAATATAGGAAATATAGCAAAAGCAATTTCTACAAGCGAGAGGATATAAATAGCATAGTAAATAAAGCCTTGCCAATTTTCCAAAGTAAATTGTTTTGGTAAAGGCAGATCTACCAGAGTATAGAACCACTTTCTGCAGCCCTGCTGAAGGAGACAGTAGCTTTTCCAACTATAATTTATAAGTATTGAATTCAGACCCACTATTTGTACACTTCTTGGGTGAAGGTTGAGGCTTCCCAGGCGGCACTAGAGGTAAATAACCCACCTACCAATGCAGGTAGACACAAGATCCCATGGAGGAGGTCGTGGCAACCTACTCCACTATTCTTGCCTGGAGAATCCCATGGACAGCGGAGCCTGGCAGTCTATAGTCCATAGGGTCGCAAAGAATCAGACATGACTGAAGCAACTTAGCTTGCACACAGAGGCAAGTGTTATATCAGCTTTCCTTCTGACATTCTTGGGTGTGCATTACAAGGATAATAAACATAACATAAAGGAGTAGAAGGGCTTCCCTTATGGCTCAGCTTGTAAAGAATCATCCTGCAATGCAGGAGACCTGGGTTTGATCCCTGGGTTGGGAAGATCCCTTGGAGAAGGGGAAGGCTGCCCACTCCAGTATTCTGGCCTGGAGAATTCTATGGACTGTATAGTCCATGGCATTGCAAAGAGTTGGACACGACTGAACGACTTTCACTTTCAACAAATACTGCTTAAGTTTTGGAGAAGGAAATGACAACCTACTCCAGGTTCTTGCCTGGAGAATCCCATGGACAGAGGAGCCTGACATGCTGCAGTCCATGGAGTCACAAAGAGTCAGACACAACTGAGTAACTAAACATCAAAAGGACTAGAAATGCAGGACAGAGAAAATTATTATTATATAATAATTTATTATGCATGATTTCTAAAATTTATTTTTAGCAGGCAATTTAGGGAGGAAGGAGGACACTTTAAATGCAATTTCCACACATCCCTCCATCCTCAACAAAATGTTCTTTATCTTTCTCTCCTTTTATTCAGTCACCAAGAAAACAGGCCAATCAATGCTGAGTAAATCAGTGGCTATTCTATTGATTCTATTTTTGTTTGCCATAAACCACTGGTGCCACATGATAGCACTGTGATGGAAAGGTGTATAAATGTATTAGTGGGGAAAAGAATCACCTCTAAAAACTAAAATGCACATGTGCTTATTTAACACATTTGGACCTATTTAATGGCATTTCTTTAGTTTTATTTCCCCCCTGTTGGAGGAACAACAACTATTTTAGGAACCCCAAACATTCAAATATCAAAAATTTCCAAATGACTATTCACTCATACCTGGGTACATAAAGACACTGTAGTGTAAAAAATACAACTCCCTTGTACTTATTAGAAAATGAAAAAAGGATTTATGTGATATCCAGGATATGAGAGATTCCCAGAGAGATGTCCCTGCCCTTAATGAGAAATCACAGAGAAGGCTGCCATCGCTTGCCTAGGTGCCTGGGCTTATCAGCAGGTCTCAGAGTTTAGGCCTCTGAGATATTGAGTGAAGATTATAAGCCAGATGGGCCACAAATTCTGTCAAGCCTTCTTGGCAGCTGCTCTCATTACAAAAGCCAGCCAGCCTTTTCCAAAAATAAGAATGTGAAGCAAATTGGGCTTATAGACCCTTATAATGCAATTGCACGCAGAGATAGGGGCCTGAGCGGGCAGGCAGAAATATTATTGATGGCTGGTGAAAACAGGGAATAAGATGTTATTAAGGCAACTCAGAGATAGATATCGATAGCTAATATAAAACCTTTATTGGTTTACAGGCTCTAGGAAAAAGGGTTCACAGCTTCGACCCTTTACTTTGCTTTTAATTTCACTGGAGGTACAAAGTTTATGAATAAAACATATCTTCACTCATGATTCTGATATTAGTCACTACTTTCTCTGTCCATTGTCCACCAGAAGCAAGCAGCAGATACTAACAACACGAACCTTAGAGGCTTTTACTTAGAAGGAGAATTTTGTGTGTGTGTGTGTTGGAATGAGAGAGGACCATTTTCTAGAAACACTAAAATTTGAGGGAAATAACAAATTGCACTTAAAGAAAATTTCCAGAACAAGATACTAAGGTAAAACATAACATTCAAGTTAGCTCATGTGGTAAAAAAGAAACTAACTCACAAGACACAATAAATCAAAGTGGGAGGGGCAGGTGGAATCACCAGAGGTCCCAATGAATCAGACTTGTAATGCTTAAGGAAACATGGTTTGGAATGATATTTACTTGAGAGTAGGGCATCAGATGGAAGAATTAATTATTACTTTCTTCAGACTTTGCATATTACAACTGGGACTGATTCTTGGTTCCCATCTGCCAGGCATCACCTCGAGGGTGACAGTTTTGCTCAGATTCTTCCATTCTGGTAGAAAATAATAGCTAAACTGCATGTGAAACCGACTGAACTAATCAACCACCCCTTTGATGGACTATTATGCAATCACTGCACTTTATTCCCAAGTATTTATAAAATCAAGGGTGATGCAGCCCAGTTTGTATTACAATTAGCTTAGAAATAGAATTCAATTTTCCCTCCTCCTCTCCCCCTACTCACTCCTCTACCCCTGAAGAATGCAGAAACCATAAGGGTGGCATGCATCACACACAGCTTATGCGTCTAATCAACCTAATTCACTGGATATGGATCTCTGTAATCTGAAAAGGCATTTTTACTTGGTGTTTGTATCTTGTTAGGTCATGAATAGATTTTTAAATAAAAAGATGCTTCTTCCACAGGCCACACAGGAAATGTTGGGGTACACTACAATGGTGCTCCTGGGGACACATTTTAAATTTAAATATTTACCATTTGCTAGTGAGCACACATGTCATATATCAACTCTAAGAATATTGATACCATGTTAAATTATCTAAAGAAAATATGAGAACTTTAAGAAATTATTTAGGTAAAAACAGACACTGGATTGATTGGACTGGCAGAATTAAAATCTATTAATGTAAAGGTCATTTTTTTAACTTTTCATCAAAGTCATTAGACTCAACTGAGCAAAATCTGTGATATCTAAATAACTTGTTGCTTTTCAAAGAATATTCCATAATCTTCTATTATTGTGGTTATAGGGTCCACATTTCTGGACCATTTAGAAACATTGGGTTTTCTGAGTATATAACAATATTTATTTAAAGCTGTCAGAAAATGTGTATGTTAATGTCAAGTTCACATGAATAGTAATTTCATTTATATCTGTGTAATTGAGAGTCAAATAATTCTATTTAATTATCCAATATTGTTTGTAATCAGTTTTGTGAATTTTAATCTTGAATATTTTGATGGGTTGCAAACATATTGAAAAGTTATGACTTAGCATTTTTAAACTTCTAAAAATTGTTTAAATATTTGTCTTTTTATCATGAAACATCCATGATGTTTTAAGTATATGGTGCTATTCCATATACTTAGCAAGCACAGAATATGTGTTAGATAGTTTGCTCATTGTCATATGCATTTCCTTAATGGAAAGCCTACTTGAAAGATAAAGGCCCTAAACCCATTTGGTGTCATCAAGCATAAGAGGGGACTTATATTTCTTTTTCTCCCATCTATCTACTGATTCTTCTCACCCAGACTCCGCCTGGGTAAAACAAATTCAAGAGAATAATTGTAACTCCAAAAGTATCTTCTATAAGGGACCAGGGTTGTAGTAGAAGGATAGGAGGGTGTCAGATAAAAGAGTAGATCAGATGCACTAAAATAACATTTTTTTTTCTTGCAATTTTGAAATAGCGTAAAATTATTATCAAAATGGCCATGCCATCATCTATAAGCTGACAGAGGAGAAACTATGGTTCTGACAGTTGTTTTATTTTGACTCCTATGGGCTCTGGAACACTAATGCTGCCTCATTCTATGGCCTCATTTCTACATCTTATAGTGTCTATGTCCACAGGGCAACTCAGGGGCATAATATTATTCTGATGCCTTTCTGCTCTGTGCTGTCATGTCTCCTCAGCATCAGCCCTCACGGTGCCTCGGAATTGGCAATTGGCATACAAAAGTGCTAGCTCAGAGGATCGCGACAGACATTATTGAAGTACTAAGTATGAGAGAAGAAACAAGAAACATACTTTTGTGCTCCTTGTTCTTGCTGCTATTGCAGAGTTCTTTAATCACATTGAAGTCTAATCAGTTATCCTAAGATAGCATCACCTGAGTTTTGCATTTTTCATTTCTCCCTACAAGGGCATAGGTGGCTCAAGCTTTATTGAGTAGAGAAGGGAACTAACATATCTTGGTCAAATACTATAAATTAGACACTGATCTAGGTACTTTTAATATGTAATAACTTGACAAATATTAACTGAATTTCTTAAACAACACATCTAGTCTAACCATTTATTTTTAAACTGAGTATCAGAGTTTTCTCACAAATACTTGAAGTAGGTATTGTTCTTGTTCAGAAGAGATCATTGAATTTGAATATAATATAACAGTTTTGAGGTTCTCTTAACTTATTACTGAAACTTTAATCTGAAAAAAAAAGAGCCTTTTCACATTCAACTAAAATGGAACTTACTTTTTTTAATGTACAAAATCAGGTTGGTTTTTCTGTTTTTTTAAAAATATCTTAATAATGAATATAAGAATTTGTAAAAAAAAAAATGAAAGAATATGAGACAAATAAACATTCTAAGTAGTTTTAGACACACAATAACTTAAAAAGATTTAAAAAAATCTAAAATACTCTATTGATTTCTCATCAGCTATTGCAAAATGGATGGGAAGCTCAAGTGAAGGGCTTTACGCTCTCAGACAAAAATGAATGAAGGAGAACATAGGTTTACTTACAAATGTTGGTCCAGAGGAGAGTTTTCTGGCTGTCATTTTATTTAGAGATCTGAAATGATGTGGGCAGAGTAAGAATGCATCTTCTCCCTCCCCAAACCATATGAAAACCACAGAAAAGAACAAACATTTTTGTAAATCATCTAGGAGTGATTTGTAAATCCAAATCAGTGTAAGAGAAATGGCCATAATTAGCTTAGTGACAGCTGGATTAAGGTGGGAAAAGATCACAGAGAGATCTGAATAGCAGGACATTCACTGCAAAAACTGCACAATGCAGTGACTGGAAGAAAAGTTTCATGTTTGAAATAAGAAATTTTGGAGTATATAGGCTGACTGTTGAAGTTTCTTAGGGACTCACTCGGTTTTGTGGAATAGCTGAGGAAATAAGACACAGTGTACTGGTGTGATATTGCTGAAACTGTGGCTATTCTTTCAACAGGGCTTAAGAGAGCCTGGGCTTTGTGAGTACCCTCCCAGCTGCCACACTTTATTATTGAGTAAAAGTAGAAAATCAACTCTCTCTTTCTGCCTCTCTCTGTCTCGATCACTCTCCTCAGGTTTCAGTCTCTTTCCAAGCATAAATTTGCAGTCAAACATTTGTGCACACAGAGACCTGAGTCAGAGGCTCACTGTTTTCTCTGTGGACACCTGGTCCAAGAAGATTAAACTTCACACCAAGAGTCTTAACATTCAAATTGTTTCCATGAATATAAAGAACGACAGGAAACCTATCTACCCATTGGAAACAGATAAGAACAAGAATTAAAAACATTTACCATGATGTAGATACATTTAAGACATATTTTTGACAAACCCAACAATTTTACTAAAATAAATACCTCTATGAAACAAGGACTTCCCCAGTGGCTCTGTGGTAAAGTATCCACCTGCAATGCAGGAGACACGGAAGATGTGGGTTTGTTTCTTGTGTCAGCAAGATACCCTTTAGGAGGTCATAGCAACCCACTTCAGTATTCTTATCTAAAAAATGCCACAGACAAATAGAGTCCATAGGGTCACAAAGAGTCAGACATGACTCAGCATTAACACTATGAAACAAATTCTCAAAGAAAATATAAATATTTTAAGGGCAAAACAGGCTTCCTCTATGGCTTAGCTGGTAAAGAATCTGCATGCAATGTGGGAGACCTGGATTCAATCCCTGAGTTGGGAAAATACCCGGAGAAGGGAAAGGATACCCGCCCCAGTATTCTGGCCTGGAGAATTCTACGGACTGTCCATGGGGTCACAAAGAGTTGTACATGACTGAGCGACTTTCTCACTAAGGACAAAATACTAAGACAACATAAATGTAATAACTTAAAAAGATATGGAAAAAATCAAGTGAAGGATATATAAGAAGCTACACAATAGGAGAATTACTACTGTTGAAAACACAGCCAGGAATCTGAAAAGGAAATTAAAATTAAATTTAAAAAAATAGTTGAAACGGATTATGCAAAGGAAAGGAACATAAGCATAATTGCTATTCTAGTAGAAGGGCAACCAATGAATGAGGAAAAAAAGATATAATTCAAGAAAATTTCTAGTAAAGACTAAAATACACAAGCTGAATTCTCTGGTGGTCCAGTGGTTAGGGCTCTGTGCTTCCACTACAGGGGATATAGGTTTGATCCCTGGTTGGGGAACTAAAAGAGATAGATAAGAAAAATTATATTGTAAAGAAAACTGATATATGTCTCTTTGGAGATACACCCTGGTAACATTATTGGATTTCAGAGGTAAAGAAAAAAAACCTTAGGGTAAATAAGCCATTTTTTCTTTAAAAATCAATTCACAGAAGACAGAGAGACAGAAATGGCAGACTGACTTCAAACCTCTTCAAAGACATAGTCAAAATTAGAAACAATATTATTTCGAGTTTCTTCCTAGAAAATACATTGCTTATATTTTCTTTGCAGCCTGAACTGTCATGTAGATTCGGTCAATTGATAGATATTTTCAAACTATAAAGAGATCAGTCAATGAAATCTTACTAAATAACAACTAAAAAGTAGTGTTTATCCAACCAAGAAGTAAATGGAGAAACATGTAGAAGGCTAGATGATGAGCACAGAATCCATTTAAAAGTAACAGGTACACTGAACCAATTCTCTGAAGCTATGAGCCTCAGATTCAGGCTCCCTCAAACGTACGTGCTCTTTCCAAGGCTGGGTGTGTGTATTTTGGATTCAGGTTTTCCCAATATTACCTTCACATGTGGTTATAGATTTTTAAATTTGCAAAAAAGAAAAAGAAAAAAAAGATACTTTAGCACTATGTGCTATGACTTCTGCCTCTACTTTAGTTTCCATTTCTATTAGCAGTACTCTTCTGTTGGAAAATACACAGGGGTTTTGTGAAATTAGCTAACAGAAACTTAAGAATATTTTCAGATGGAATTTAATGTCATATATTGGTGTGATTCATTGTCATTTCCATGGATTAGAGTAGAACTCTCCCAACACCCAGTGTGGCCACTGTCGAGTGACAATGTAAATTCAAAAATATTCTGTCACTCTAAGTACATAGCACTAGAAATGTGTGGGCTGTAAGAGAGAACGAGGTTTGAAAAGGATGGAGCTAGAATTGGTTCCTGGAAAAAATTTTGATTATTAACATTCTGTCATCATCACCTAGTCAAAAGTATGTGATTTCTCATATTCACAAAGATATAAAATAATAAATTCACAGTTTTAAACATTTTTGATGAAAATGGTATGAAATAAAAATGCTGTGCTTGTAAAGCATTAATTTGTATCAGTGCTAAAATTAGTAAATCTATATGTGTGGGAAATCATACCTTGGACTGTGTCTTACTGTATACAGTGACTTATCTTGCCCTAATATCTAAGGAGTCCAGAAGAAATTAAATGAAAAACAGCCACTGCTACAAGTAAAATACAGAAAACAAATAAATTAATAAGTGATTTTATTATTTAAAAGAGTGTTTATCAAGTGTAAGAAAATTGAACTGTTTTTAAAGCATATAGCTTGTTATGAAAAAATCCTACTAAAGATAATCCTAAATTTGATAAGCATGATATAAAATTGTATACTATTATGAAAAAAACCTCAGATATGCACATGATACCACTTTAATGGTAGAAAGTAAGAGGAACAAAAGAACCTCTTTTTTATTTTTGATTATTTATTTTAATTGGAGGCTGATTACCTTACAATATTGTGGTGGTTTTTGCCATATATCGACATGAATCAGCCATGGGTGCACATGTGTCCCCCCATTCTGAACCCCCTCCCATCTCCCTCCCTACCCCATCCCTCTGGGTTGTCCCAGAGCACCAGCTTTCAGTGTGCCGCTTCATGCATCAAACCGGCACCAGTCATCCATTTTACGTACAGTAATATACATGTTTCAATACTAGTCTCTCATACTGTCCACCCTCGCCTTCTCCCACATAGTCCAAAGTCCGTTCTGTGTCTCTTTTGCTGTCTTGCATATAAGGTCGTCGTTATCATTTTCATAAATGCCATATATGTGCATTAATATACTTTATTGGTGTTTTCTCTTTCTGGCTTCCTTCACTCTGTATAATAGGCTCCAGTTTCATCCACCTCATTAGAACTGACTCAAATGCATTCTTTTTTATAGCTGAGTAACATTCCATTGTGTGTATGTACAACAATTTCCTTATCCATACATCTGCTAATGGACATCTAGGCTGCTTCCATGTCCTGGCTGCTGTAAACAGTGATGCGATGAACACTGTGGTGCACGTGTCTCTTTCAGTTCTGGTTTCCTCGGTGTGTATGCCCAGCTGCGGGATTTCTGAGTTGTGTGGTGGTTCTATTTCCAGGTTTTTTAAGGTATCTCCACACTGGTCTCCATAGTGGCTGTACTACTTTGCATTCCCACCAACAATGTAAAAGGAGTTCCTTTTCTCCACACCCCCTGCAGCAGTTATTGTTTGTAGATTTTTTGAGGGTCACCATCCGTTGTGAGATGGTACCTCATTGTGGTTTTAATTTGCAATTCTCTGATAATGAGTGATGTGGAGCATCTTTTCATGTGTTTGTTAGCCATCTCTATGTCTTCTTTGGAGAAATGTCTGTTTAGTTCTTTGGCCCATTTTTTGATTGGATCATTTATTTTTCTAGTATTCAGCTGTATGAGCTGCTTGTATATTTTGGAGGTTAATTCCTTGTCAGTTGTTTCATTTGCTATTATTTTCTCCCATTCTGAAGGCTGCCTTTTCACCTTGCTTATAATTTCCTTCATTATGTAATAGCTTTTAAGTTTAATTAGGTCACACTGTTTTTAATGTTTGTTTTTATTTTCATTACTCTGGGAGCTGTATCATAGAGGACCTTGCTGTGATTTATTTTGGAGAGTGTTCTGCCTATGTTTTCCTCTAAGAGTTTTATAGTTTCTACCATTTGGATCTTTAATCCAGTTTGAGTTTATTTTTGTGTATGATGTTAGAAAGTGTTCCAGTTCCATTCTTTTATATTTGGTTGACCAGTTTTCCCAGCACCACTTGTTATTGTATATTCTTGCCTCCTTTGTCAAAGATAAGGTGTCCATAGGTGTATGGATTTATCTCTGGGCTTTCTATTTTGTCCCACTGATCTATATTTCTGTCTTTGTGCCAGTACCAGACCCATTACAAGCATGGAAATCAAAGCTGTAATCAAAAATCTTCCAACAAACAAAAGCCCAGGATCAGATGGCTTTACGGGTGAATTCTGCCAAAAATTTAGAGGAGAGCTAACACCTATCCTGCTCAAACTCTTCCAGAAAATTGCAGAAGGCAAACTCCTAAGCTCATTATATGAGGCCATCATCACCCTAATACCAAAACCAGACAAAGATAACCATAGGCCAATATCACTGAAGAACATAAATGCAAAAATCCTCAATAAAATTCTAGCAAACAGAGTCCAACAACATATTAAAAAGATCATACATCATGACCAAGTGGATTTTTTCCCAGGGATGTAAGGATTATTCAATATTCACAAATCAATCAATGTGATACACCATATTAATAAATGGAAAGGTGAAAACCTTGTGATTATCTCAATAGATGCAGAGAAAGCCTTTGATATGTTTCAATACTTATTTATGATAGAAACTCTCGAGAAAGCAGGCATAGAAGGAACATGTGCTAAGTCATTCAGTCATGTCCAACTCTTTGTGACCCCATGGACTGTAGCCTGCCAGGTTCCTCTGTCCATGGGATTCTCCAGGGAAGAATACTGGAGTGGGCTGCCATTTTCTATACCTTAACATAATAAAAGCCATATATGACAAACCTAAAGCAAACATCTTCAGTGGCAAAAAACTAAAAGAATTTCCTCTCAAATCAGGAACAAGACAAGGGTGCCCACTCTCACCACTACTATTCAAGATAGGTTTGGAAGTCCTAGCCACAGGAAACAGAAAAGAAAAAAAATAAAATAAAAGGAATTCAGATTGGAATAGAAGTTAAACTCTCACTGTTTGCAGATGAAATGATGCTCTACATAGAAAACCCTAAAGACACCACCAGAAAATTACTAGAGCTAATCAATGAATATAGTAAAGTTGCAGGATATAAAATTAATACACAGAAGTCTCTTACATGCCTATACACTATGAATGAGAAAACAGGAAGAGAAATTAAGGAAACCATCTTATTCACCATTGCAACAAAAAGAATAAAATACTCAGGAATGATTTTACCTAGAGAAACAAATATATATATGTAGAAAACTATAAAACACTGATGAAAGAAATCAAAGATGACACAAATAGATGGAGAAATATATCATGTTCATGGATTGGAAGAATCAATATAGTGAAAATGAGTATACTACCCAAAGCAATGTATAGATTCAATGTAATCCCTATCAAGCTACCAATGGTATTCTTCACAGAACTAGAACAAATAATTTCACAATTTGTATGGAAACACAAAAAACCTTGAATAACATCTCGAGAAAGATGAATGGAACTGGAGGACTCGACCTAACTGACTTCATGCTATGCTACAAAGCTTCAGTCATCAAGACAGTATGGTACTGGCACAAGAGAAAAGAGCCTCTTATGAGGATTAAAGAAGAGAGTGAAAAAGTTGGCTTAAAACTCAATATTCAAAACACTAAGATAATGACCACCAGTGCCCTCACTTCATGGAAAATAGAAGGACAAAAAGTGGAAACAGTGGCAGATTTTATTTTCTTGAGCTCTGAAATCACTGTGGATAGTGAACACAGCCATGAAATTAAAAGATGCTTGGAAGAAAAGCTATATTAAACCTAGACAGCATATTAAAAAGTAGAGACATCACTTTGCTGACAAAGGTCCATATAGTCAAAGCTATGGTTTTTCCAATAGTCATGTACTGATGTGAGTATTGGACCATACAGAAGGCTGACCACTAAAGAATGATGCTTTTGAATTGTGGAGCTTGAAAAGACTTTTGTGAGTCCTTTGGGCAGCAAGGAGATTGAACTAATCTGTCCTAAAGGAAATCAATCTTTCTAGCATTCATTGGAAGGACTGATGCTGATGCAAAAGCTCCAAACCTTTGGCCATCTGATGCTAAGAGCTGAATCATTGGAAAAGACCCTGATGCTGGGAAGGATTGAGGGCAAAAAAGAAGGAGGCAACAGGGGATGAGATGGTTGGATGGCATTACTGATTCAATAGAAATGAGTTTGAGCAAAGCCCGGAAGATAGTGAAGGACGGGGAAGGACTGGAGTGTTGCAGTCCATCAGGTCACAAAGAGTTGGACATGATTTAGCAACTGAGCAAAAGCAATTACCAAAATATTATGGAACTGCAAGAAAGTTTCCCAGCTGTATAAAGGTAAACTGACTGTTCTAGAGAAAGACTGAATTATGTTTTTTTATTCATACTTTAGTGATTAAAAAAAAATTGATCATATGACAGTGTGAAGTCAAATAGAGAAACACATTTATTATAAATATGTGCCTGTTAATAAAACTATGCAGTTTTCTGAGATTTTGAAAAGCTTGTTTTTATTTTATTTTTCACATTCTAATTTATTGTGATTTCTCAGCCAAAAGAAATAATAATCTTTCTTATGTACTTTTCAGTTATAATTTTGTATTATTTAATTCAAGAAGCCAAAGTTATTTATGTTCTGGGATCCACCAAACCCAGATATACCCTTGAGTTAGAAAAAAAAATTATATAACATTAATTATGACAAAGTGAAAATAAAAATATAATTAATGAAAAAATAGAAAGATGCAACATGGTCAGACTGTGTGTTAGTAGGTTAATTCTCTTGTTGTTATTGATAATTGAGAGTAATAGAGATTTCTTTTAACCATAATGGTACTCAAGTAGCAGAGGTGTCTTATATAAATATAATAACTAAATTATCTAAGAAAATAAATAACCACAATATTAGATGAGAGATGAAAATAAAAACCTCTAAAGACTAAACGACCCTGATCCTGGGAAAGATTGAGGGCAGGAGGAGAAGGGGACGATAGAGGATAAGATGACTGAACGGCATCACTAACTCAATGGACATGAGTTTGAGCAAGCTCTGGGAGATGGTGAGGGAGGAAGGGGAGACCCCGTGTGCTGCAGGCCACAGTGTTGCAAAGAGTTGGACATGACTGAGTGGCTGAACAACAAAGATTAAAAAGAGTTCATTTTCTTCTCTTTCATGATGGAGGGTTGCAGTAGTTATTGGTAAAGCTTGAAAAGCAGGATAGAGACAGAAGAATATTTTCTAAAGGCATATTTTAAAATTCTTTTCATATAAATTCATTAAATTTTATATAATTTATGATAATACTAATTTTGTAAGGTTAAAAGTAGAAGGTGTGGATAAGTGGAAATTTAGTAATTTATTGTCATTCATGTTGCAATGCTAATAAACCCTACTTGGGGGGAAGAGGTATGAAAGTTATAAGTGGAAAGGAATAAAATGAACTGAAAATATACAAATATCAAACAAACAAGAGAAAACATATGTTACAGTGATATTTATGTATCAAGAGACACTGAAAACTGAATATATATTTAATCAGGCATTCTTTTAGAAAATAAGTATTTAGTTTAAGACCCTTCTTTCAATCTAATTATAAAAATCTAAGTTTTCAAAATAATAGTTGAGCTCTTTGAAAATTTATATGATTATAAATCTGGCAAAATAATCCCTGACCAGGATCACAAGGGATTTTACAAAGACCTTTATAAATGCAAATCTTAGAAAATTTCCTAAAATTAATACACTGTGTGCATATTTTGAGTATCAAAAATAAATCTTTTTCTGAGGAAAGATGCTTTTCTTTGCCAGCCTTCTCAAGGCAAAAAAAAAAAGTTGGATTCCGTTTACAGTTAGAAAATAACTAGGTATTTGTGACTATATAGACATCTCCCTATTGGGTGAAACAGAATGAACCCTTGCCAATCTTGGGTTTTCAGTTTTAGGGCTGATTGCATAGCCATTTTGGAATCTCTGCCAACAATTGGGCAAAAGCGTGATTAGATTTGGGCATGGAGGGAAGTAGAAGGATGAGTAAATGACCTCTCCCCCATCCAAGCCTCAAAAAACACTCATTTTTTTTTGTACTCATGATTTACCCACATGGTGACTGTTTTATCACACCCACTTTGAAAAATCCACATCAAAATCAGTGCAAACAGACAGAAACGTTCACCTTCAAAACTCTTGAACTAAATTACCATCTGCAGGGCGATGTGTGGGGGCAGTCATCTATTCATTTCCAATTACCTGAGAATAGCAAGAAAAATTTGCTTCCAATATTCTTGCACCCCAGCTGGTCGTCAGCTTTCTGGGACATGACATCGAGGGTCATTAATGCCAGAAGCACTTGTTTTCCAGGAGAACTGACTAAATGTTTCACTGTGCTGGCTGCTGTTAGCTCAGCTGCTACTTGCTCTGGTTGTACTTCAATTTCTCTTTTCATTTTAGATTTTGGTCTCCCTTTTTTTCCATTTTACTGAGTAATACATGACTGTGAATGATGTGTGTAATGGGAAACTGATGTTATGTGTGTACTTTATTGACATAGCTGCCAAAAAAAAAATGGCTCAGCCTATATCTCTAAATACTGCAATTTATTGTTCTCTATCCCCCACTCACCCACATATAATGGTAAATGAGAGAAGAGATTGAAGAATTGTAATTTCAACTTTCTCCCCATATACTTAAAAAGAACTCAACTCTCAATCATAAAACTTGAAGCAAGCTGTTCCTTCTCATGGAACTCCGTGTTCTGAGATATGCATTCCACTGTAACAAAACTCTGCACTGGCCTTGGGGGCCCCTGCTCACCTAACAGGAGGGTAACTGGGGACTCAGTTATCATCATTGCATTACCCAGAGCTAAAGGCTACACTCTGAGAACAACTTCATCCCCTTTACTAAGCAAGCAAAATGATCCATAACTTATTCTACTCAATATAGAAAACTCTAAGCATTCTAAATTGGCCTGTGGTGATGGTGAGACTCTGGGAGAAGACATTCTTCAGTCTAATGTTAGAGGAAATTGTGATTCTGTGCTTTCAGTTTGCAGTTATATGATGGTTGATGTGCATTAACTGGCTAATACCCATCAGCATCTCTGTGGCACAAGGCATACGGACTTCTATTTTCCAATTATATTTTATATAAAGAATTCATTGCTGTGTGCTTAAATGTTTCTATGAGAATAGTCAACTAGTTTAATAAAAGTAAGTATATTGCAACAATTAAAAATGTTTGATAAATTAAAATGTAAGTACAAACAATGTTTAACCATTTCTCCAGGGATCAAAAAATTATATTTGTGTGTCTATCAGAGAAATAGAAGAGAAAATTGCAAGAGCTTTAATGGGGGCAAGAAATACCAATAAGCGAAAGCAATATTCATGTAGACTACAATACTAGCCCACCACTATCCTGGCTATTGATATTAAAAGATGGTCTTTAAGGTTGTGTATATCTTTGTGGTTGTGTTGGTGTGTAGTTATGTACATGAGTGTTGTTTTACAGGCAAGTATATCTATACAAGAATGTGTATTTCGAAGTGTTGGAGTGAAAACATGTTCTTCTTGGCAAAAAATATAATCAGGAAATGAGATTGGAAATGAGATAATGGGATTGAAAATACTATGTAAACTATAACATATTCCACATATGCTAATAATTGCTATTTGAATTGTATAATAATTATTAATTCATAGTAAAATGATCACTTTTTGGTGGGAAAGTGAGGCTCTTTAAGCAGTACCCTAAAGATATAAATTGTCCTACATTGGACTGTTATATTTTAGAATATGAGTGAGTGAGTCCAATGCAGTACCTCAAATCTTTTACTACAGAAATTAAATTTTTCTGGTACAATGTGATCTTCACTAAAGTATTTTGGCTATTTCCTAATAGCTTTTGTTTTAGGTAAATATGTATAAAAATTTTATTTGTATTTTATTTTACCCTTCCAAGTTATACCACATACTGGTAGTCAATCAATAAAAGACTTGATCCTCTTCTACAAATCAAAATTATCTCAATGTAGCTTCAATTTTTTTCAAGATATAACCGAAACACCAATTCCTCTATGTTAATCCAGTTATTCAATCAATATTTTTCATGTGTTAATACTCTATGACAGGAACTCTCTCTTCTCATATTGCTAATGTTGTTGTTTCTGCCAGTTGCCAAGTCATGTCCGACTCTTGATGACCCCACGGACTTCAGCATACCAGACTTCCCTGTCCCTCACCATCTCTCCAAGCTTTCTAAGGTAGCCATGTAGAAATTTACACAGTCTGTCTTCCTGGTACACTGGGCCCAGTTGAACTACCTGATATACTGGTTCCAGGGCAGAAAGCTAAGTAACCCCAAAATATTAACCATTATTACAAGTTCTGCTAAGAAAGATCAAAAGGTTTAGTAATACAAGACAGCCTGGATATCTGGTAAAATTAGAGTAAGAGAGAGAATTGGTCATAAAAGTATTATCTAAAAGAAATTACAAAATCAAATTTTCAGTTTAAAAGGATGTTCTTTGGATCACAGGGAGGGTTGGAGGTGAGGAGTCAGACTCAAAGTCAAGAGCATCAATCTAGGCAAAGGACATGAATGCTTCTACTGTACTGGTAATGGTGATTGGCACAGAACCAGGATTGAAACTCAAGTCTGGCATCAGAGTCCACAAGCTCACCTCACACTCTGATAGGCAGCAAAGGAAGACTGTGTGCTCTCTTCGTAGCCTGATGGAGCACCTCAGAGCCTGCATTTGTGGGCTGGCATGTCTGTGTTCAAGTACAGCCTCCATGCTTTCCGCATTGTGTACACCCTTGCAGCTATCTACCGCTCATTGCCTCAGTTTCCTATATTGTAAAATGAAGATGATAACAAAACAAATAATTCATGTGTGTGATATAAAGATGGAATGATTTCAAATTTATAAATCTTTACTCCAAGTAACTGTGGAGACATAGGTAGAAACATATAGATGTGCATTAAATAAAATACAATTTTAAATGTGTACTGGTTATTGAAACTGCCTTTGAAAACATTACTTGGAAGTACTTCTTTCATTCAGATATCTTATTTTCAAATGCCCATAGAAAATAATCCGCCATTCTATTGTGTCCTTCCCCTGTTTTTTGGATGTCAACTTTGACTTTAGTTGCATAGGTTACTTAATAGCTTCCCAAAATGCAAAATATTCAGTGCTTGTCTACAAAATTGCTATTATCTTGAAAGTTAGACCAACACTTGTTTTTACTTTAACTGCTCATGCAGGTGAGGAGAAACAGTTTTTACACCTTGGATAATTCTGACAAGAAACTAACATATATGTAACTAACACTTCGTTTATACTCCCTCTATTGGTAGACATTATGTTACATATCTCAAAAATGGTCTTGTAAAAACAAGATCCGGGTAGGGGGTTGGGAAACATGTAAGGGAAACAAACGTGTTTCACCATTTGTTTTACTTCTAGCAAACAGCAAAAGAAGTCATCCCTTCTTTGGCTGAAGTAGTATTAGTTGAGCACTGAAAATTGCTCTGTTGCCACTATTGAAAAGTTGATCATTTTTTTACTTATGTGCCAGGAACAGAGTATTTGCTAAACCAATCTTGAATCTGATACAAGCAGCTGGTTCAGGTACATGAGATGATGTGAAGCAGCCCACAAGCAGAGGTTAGATCAAAGCCAGACAATCTGTCTATGACAGGATTCAACCTATTCAACTTCCTTGTGATGACTCAGCATCTTATCAGTTACTTGGATCTGTTAAGAGGTAGGCTTTATTTTTGGGGGCTCCAAAATCACTGCAGATGGTGACTGCAGCCATGCAATTAAAAGACACTTACTCCTTGGAAGAAAAGTTATGACCAACCTAGATAGCATATTGAAAAGCAGAGACATTACTTTGCCAACAAAGGTCCATCTAGTCAAGGCTATGGTTTTTCCTGTTACCATGTATGGATGTGAGAGTTGGACTGTGAAGAAAGCTGAATGCCTAAGAATTGATACGTTTGAACTGTGGTATTGGAGAAGACTCTTGAGAGTCCCTTGGACTGCAAGGAGATCCAACCAGTCCATTCTGAAGGAGATCAGCCCTGGGATTTCTTTGTAGGGAATGATGCTAAACCTGAAACTCCAGTACTTTGGCCACCTCACACGAAGAGTTGACTCATTGGAAAAGACTCTGATGCTGGGAGGGATTGGGGGCAGGAGGAGAAGGGGACGACAGAGGATGAGATGGCTGGATGGCATCACCGACTTGATGGATGTGAGTCTGAGTGAACTCTGGGAGTGGTGATGGACAGGGAGGCCTGGCGTGCTGTGATTCACAGGGTGGCAAGGAGTCGGACACGACTGAGCGACTGAACTGAACTGAACTGAGAATGTTGGAGAGCTATCATCTCCAAAGCTATAAGTATCTGATAAAATAGAAAGTTTCTCTAAAGACCCAGAAGGATTCGTACTCCCAATCAGGCTGCTTATTCACAGAACCAAGCCTCCATGGGACTACGGGTTAGTGGGAGGTAGGGATGAGAATCCTCCTAAAGATATCTTTGTGCTGTCATGATCTTGGATCATTCTCTATCCCTTGTCTGCATGTATTGGTATCATTTTTTCTTGGATTATTGTTACCATGGTGACAACTATGCAAATAGAACACTGAAAAGAAATGTAAATGTTGCTAACTTCACAAGGAAAGAAGATGGAGAAAGAAAAATAGATGTGATAACTTGGACATTTCCCGGTGTTTAACCATCGAGAACAAGAATCCAAAGCTAACAACAACAACAAAAAAGTATTTTCAAGCAGACCATGGACGTTCCAGGTTGGAAAGGCTATAGAGTATAAGATGGAAATATTTAACATGCTCACATAGCAAGATTCTGTTTTCCCCTGCATACCATGAGTAGATGAGATTGAAACTGAGAAGAGAGGTGATATATTAGAGAAAGGGCAGATTTGAAGGAAAAATCATGAAAATGTTCTGTCTTAAGAAAAGTGGCATGTTCAAAGTGGAAGATTGGCCTGGTTTATTTCTTTTCCCTCCCAGAAACCAAGGAGACTGCAAGGCACTCCTAAATGATAGTAGTCATGCTGTTTATTTTGTGAAAGCGTCCTTCAGCAACAGACTTAAGAATTGTCCCTGTGCCTAACTGAACAGAGGGAAGAATTGGAAAGAAGAAACGAATCGCCAGTCCAGGTTAGATTCAGGATACAGGAAGCTTGGGGCTGGTGCACTGGGATGACCCAGAAGGATGGTATGGAGAGGGAGGTGGGAGGGGAATTCAGGATTGGGAACACGTGTACACCCATGGCGGATTCATGTTGATGTATGGCAAAACCAATACAATATTGTAAAGTAATTAGCCTCTGATTAAAATAAATAAATTTATATTAAAAAATAAAAATAAATAAAAACCTAAAAAAAAGATTAAAGTTTTAAAATGG